>NW_024962272.1:12713585-12981748 GCF_019238085.1 Lagopus leucura
AGGAAGGAAGGAAGGAAGGAAGGAAGGAAGGAAGGAAGGAAGGAAGGAAGGAAGGAAGGAAGGAAGGAAGGAAGGAAGGAAGGAAGGAAGGAAGGAAGGAAGGAAGGAAGGAAGGAAGGAAGGAAGGAAGGAAGGAAGGAAGGAAGGAAGGAAGGAAGGAAGGAAGGAAGGAAGGAAGGAAGGAAGGAAGGAAGGAAGGAAGGAAGGAAGGAAGGAAGGGGGGGGGAGGAGGAGGGGGGGGAGGGGGGAAGGGAGGAAGGAAGGGGAGGGGGGAAGGGGAGGAGGGAAGGGGAGGGGGGAAGGGGAGGGGGGAAGGGGAGGGGAGGGGTCCATGAGTGGCAGTTCTGTGCCAACCAGAAATGAACTATCAAATACAGTCTCATTCACATCTTCTTCACCATATATCCTTAATCTCAAGGGACACTAAATAACAGAGGCTCCCACTGTCCTAAAATAGAAACATTTTCAGCGATTTCCACTGCCTCCTTTCTTCTCTTTCATTTCAGAGAGAAGCTTTATACAATAATAAAAGCTGTAAATTAGCAGAACACTGTGAGAGCAGAGGAGGAGTATTTAAAATGAATTAAGAAAATATTAGGCAGAAAATGAGCCTGAGCCCACAGTCCCCCTCCATCTTCTGCAGGCAACAGCAGCAGCATTTGGGACAGCCAGGGCTGCCAGCAGTGCTGGAGAGCACTGCCACCAAGTGCAAACCCAGCATCTCCACATCCCCCATGTAAGGATACTGATTTTTAAAAGCCAATCATCTTGACCTCTCTTCAGTCTCTCATCTTAATGAAACTGCCACAAGTCCAGTAGGTGGTCTGATTGGCTTTTTGGGGTTTCACAAGCTATAATTTCTTCATCGCTTCATCATTTTTGCACTGTGAATTACTATTTCAGCCTGTTCTTTCCCCTTGTTTTTAATCATCAGCTTTTTAAGTAATACCACATAGGTGAAAACTACAACTACAACAGTCATTTTAACAGCTGGTTAAATTAACTCTGTGATGACAGGGCATGCAGCAATTTATGAAGTGCACAAGTGAAGAGGTGTTCCAGTGGCGCTGAGAAGATGGAGCATGGCTTCAGGACGTGGAAAACAAAATTATGTCTTGTCTATGTGGGGACACAGAGGAAAGCTAAACTGAGCTAATTGAAGGTGTGAATTTAAATTAAATCAGGTAAACCACATTACATTCCAAAGTAAATTAAAAGAAACAGAATCAAGCCTATCTCAAATCAAAATAAAAATGTCACCACAGTGAGGTAATGCAATTTAAGCAATGTCTTCTTTCTGAAGGTCCTGTCCTTGCACAGACTAAATTTTTATCACAGCATGGGAGCAACTAGATGTCATTGGAAGATGATGATATTCCCTTCAGTGGTGCTCTCTTGCACTGGCTCATTTAAATGAATTTTGTCCTGCCCTGTTGCTGTCCCAGAGAAAGTAGCTGTGGCCCGTTTTGGCTACCTGAACGCTAGGCAAATAGGCACAGTCTCTGTCTGCAGAATGGGGCACTACTATTCTTCACAATGAGTAGATAATGCAGGAAATGCTCATAATTGGCCAGTAAGTAAAAAAATAAAAATGTATTAATAACAATATAAATGTTTGCACTTAGCATGTAAATATTTGTAGAATCAATGAAATCAAGGAATTCAAGCAGAAAACCCTATGAATATAAACCAGTGGAGGATCACAAGCTACTTCCTTTCAGAATCAGACAAAATCTGGGATGAGAGCTTTACGCCACTCTACCTCAATCTCGAAAAACAGTCTGTGCCTGTTTCAATCCTCTGGATGCCAGCAAAACCATGCAGAATTGCTATGAACAATACACTAAGCAAAACTAATAACAAGTTCCTTCCTTCGCATTATGGTTAAAGGTAAGGGAAATAAAACAAAGGAAATGCTAAAGGCTATTAGAAGATGTTGCAGTTTATTCCCAAATTCATAACAGCAAAGTGGATAATATAGCAATGTGCTATCATCTGTTTCTTGGCAATAGGCTGTACAAAGTCATACTGCTACTTACCTTTAATAAATAAGTTCCCACTAGTGCTTTTTGTATATTAATTATTGTACAAATCCCATGAATGAAAATAAAAGTTCCGCAGATATGTATTCTCCCTCCCCGCATTAGCAAAAGTTAAATGTTAGGGAAGAAAACCACTGAGAACACAGAGAGTGGTGGTGAATCACGTACTTAACTGAGAAAAACTAATATAGCCAAGTGGTTACAAAGCAAAATGAGCAAAACAAAAACTTTGTTATAGTCTATCTCTTACATGACAACATGAGACTGCCACGCGTGATCTTCCCAGAGCATCTTTATCTAGCGCAAACCATCACGCAAACCATAGCATCACCTAGTAATTTCTGTATAGATACGTTATTAGCACAAGTCATGGCCAAGATGTGTCTCATCTGTTGCATGTAAAGAGCCCGGGTCAGGCAGGGGCAATGTCAAACAATTCTCACCAGGCACTCTGGTGAATGAGGCTTTGTGAAATTTAGGTGCCCTGCCCCAGGCAGAAACTACAAAGGCCAAATGGTCTGGGTAGTTGTCAGAGAAAATAAGATGGGATAAGAACCTGAGATATGTGCTTTTTACTGAAGTCTTCAAGATGGTTTGCAAATTCAGGCAAAATCCTCAAGATGGGAGTTGCAAAGAAAGGCAAGAAGAGAAGGACAATGCCTAGCTTTAAAACACTTCCTAACTGAATTTTGGCTGTGCTTCAACATTAGGGCTGTTGGGGCTGGAAATTGAGGGAACCTGGCCATGCTGACAAGAAGAGGACATAGTGCTCCCAAGACAGCAGTGAAGAACAGATCTGTGAGGGGGACTTAGATGTCAAGGACTCACATGCAAAAGGGAGCTGAAAAGCTAAGCCCCAAACTGACAAGGAGGAAGACAATACTTCTAGATACTGCTTTGGGTGAAGAGAGGAAAAGACAGTGAAGGATCCTGAGCAGCTGAAAAACCAAACACCTGTTTATGTTACAAAATTAATGAAATCAGGAGAAAGACCTTGATTAAAATCTATTTAAAAAAAAAAAAATACTCGAAGCCCCCAAAATTACTCAGTGGTAAAGCAAAGAGAAAAAAAAAGGTCACACAGGACACCTACATTAGGCAGGATAAGCCCTTGTAAATGTGCAGTGGGGATTATTTGCACTTCGGCAGTGGTGTACTAGATGACCTACCATAACAGTCCTGGAGACACCTAACAGCAAGAATAAGTCATTTTGAAAATTCAGCAGGGAAGCATAGTGTTGCAGAAATTCACAGTAGAAATGGCTGTGTTCTTCTGCACAGTAATAAGGAAAAGCACAAAAGGGTGAGTTAAGGACACAGCGCTGGTTTTGCATTTTAATTTCCTGTTTTTTTGTTAGGTTACGTTATACCTTCAACATTCCTAAGAGGTATGGCAATTTTGCTGGTTGTGGAATTTGTATCTGGATTCCTTTTCCTTTGCTTTCTTCCCTGAATGAGAGGGAGAAATATCTTACAGCTGATTATTAAATCCTGAGCAGCTGATGTAGCTTGGCAATAGGCATTTTTACAGAGACAAATGCATGTAATCGTTCACAATTAAATGCGTGTTTGGTGTGTACACTACATACTTGTGCTGCAACTATTTACTCAGGTAACCACGTATTTTAAACAAGGGAAAAAAAAATTATATAAGCATGATTTGTTTACTCTAGAGAGTGAAAATCTCTCTCAGGGAAATGTATATTTAGACATCTCTAAAAAGTGACTTATTTACCCAGTTCAGTATATTAAAGCTGAAGATTAGATGATTCACCTGACAGACATCAAGGCCTCCCCTGGAACTGTTCTGATAAGCAAATGTATATTTCATGCCTGCTTACTGGGGAAAATTTACTATATTTGCACAATATCTTGTAATGAGTCTAAAGAGGTGTTTAAACATTACTAGCATTTTCTACCCCTACACAAAAAGCAAACAAATACAAAG
Organism: Lagopus leucura; assembly: GCF_019238085.1. NCBI lineage: Eukaryota > Metazoa > Chordata > Aves > Galliformes > Phasianidae > Lagopus > Lagopus leucura. The sequence goes on from NW_024962272.1 coordinate 12,717,576, forward strand.
TCAGTATTTTCTTTATACAGCAGTGCATTCAGTTATGCTGTGGCTTTGATTCAGGGGTGCTGAACATTACATCTCTGAGACATCTGCTGTCTTCAGACAGGCAGTCATTTTATCTGCAGTCTGGAGCAGGCAGAGGAGAGTCTACAAAGAAAATACATTTTTTAAAAATGTAATTCAGATATTTCTTGTTAGGGTATTCTGCCTGAAAGGGCATAGCTGCTATTTGCTCTTTTTTACAGGAAAGCAACTAAAGACAGAGTTGTTTATATAAATAAAGGGTTGTTTATATAGGAAGAATGCTACTGCAAAACCTGCCCTTTCAAGGTGGCTATAAAAAATTATTTGAAGTGTGAGAACTAGGAGAAAGGGAAAACGAATGTCTTTGTTTAGTGTAGGATGCTAGATTTCCCCTAAAGCCAATGCTTATATTTTTTCACATCATTATTTCCCTATTGACAAACCTCGAACTAATTTTTTCCCAGTGCCTTGGAATTTAAGTGATAGAAAGGGAAAATGGAAAAAAGAAAAAAAAGGAAGGAAAGAGAAGGGGAGGGGAGGGTGAGGAAAGGGAAGAGGAAGGGAAACTCAGGGGAAGAGGGGAGGAGAGGGGGGAGGGGGAACAAAATGTGTGATAGGACATCAGGAAAAGAATTCTGGTTCTCCATTTTTTTATCCTGCCACCACTCCATGTGCAAGAAGGAGGATATCATGGGCATGCTGTAGCTAGTTGAAATTTCACCCAATAGCTCCAAAGTCACCCACCAAGCATAGACTTCCTTTCAAAGTTGTCATTGAACACCAAACACATCTTCTGATGGGCTGAACTGGATGGATGTGTCCTGGACTAAGTAGGAGGAGGAGTCTGATAAGAAGCTGTATCAATAGCTCCTAGCCTATATATAATCAACAGCTACTTCAGCCAGCATAGATGTGAGTGATAATGGATTGCACACTTCCAGAAGGAATGTCGGGAGTCCCAGGGTATATCAGTTGAAGAGCTCAGAGCATGAGCTGTGAGAAATATGAGATACTTTGGCAAGTAGCAACAAGGTGGCAATCTGCATAAGAGACTGATTATTGCTGTCGCTTTCTGGAAATGGTAAACTGTTTTTAGAATTCAAAGTGGAAACTATTCAGAATTTTTGAGCACATCATGGAATATTCAGAGCAGAGGCTAGAAACAGAAAAAAGAATGTGAGGATTAGAAATGGAGGGGAATAAATCAATCAAACAAACAAACAAACAAAAAACAAGGATGCAAGGGAATCACTGATAATACATTTTCCACTCAACAAAGCTACTCATCTAGGGCTTCTAATAGGGGCAGGGAGGAGGCATTTGACATACTGAGAATACAGCAGTGATATGGACAAATCAGATTTTCAGACAAAGTTAAGACACAATGAAAATGAGATTAAAGGAAATGCTATAGTTCCCATTGGATTATGACCACATTAGGTACAAGTTATAGTTCACAAGAGACATGAATTACTCTCTTGCTCACACGGAATTGTGTGCTCTTCCTGCACATCTCCTCTCCAAAGCTCTTTCTCTGCCTTCTCTGTTTTTATCAATCCATACAAATGATTTGCAATGGCTTTCTTTCAATCTTCTCTGTTTCAAACAATGGTTCCTTTTCCAAGCTTTTTGGTCAGAATTGAGGTTGGATTCTTCAGCTCCAGTCTCACCACCATCACTATTGCCAATGTCCAAACAGCAAATATGAAAGAGAAAAGAAGTCCATACACTGAAGTATATTTTCCAGAAGTATAATCATAGTATTTTGTTGTTACAGAACATAACACTTTTCATTCAAAGACCTCTGAGCTCTAACTGATAATTAAGTCACAAAATGTTCCTGTGATCTAGTAAAGTATTGAAATGGGTGAGTAAACTAGTACAGATGAGTAAAGTCATTAGTCAATATGACGAAGACCAAGAGAGATGAGAAATGTTCTAATAGAGTAGTTTGTAGAAGAGGAAAATGAGCTTCAAATAGGTTAGCAGAGCGATTTTTAGAGAATATTTCTGAACACCTACGCTCTTTGGTAGCCAGCAAAGTCTGTGGCTGCTTAGGAACATCTAGAAGCCAGTATGAATTGCTTAGAGATTGAAGAGGAAAAATGAGACATTTTTGAAACAAAGATGTGTATGGGGCATGAGAGCACAGTACTGAGAAGCCCTCCCATGATATTCACTCACCAACATGGTGAGTCCACTCACTCACCAACATGGACAACCACAACCACAGAAACTACGTCTAGGTTTTCCTACAGATCATTCACTACTTACCATGAGGACCATTCTCCACCATCAGCTGTCATTTCAGAAACAGTGGCCCAGTAGTCTCTCCTGAAAGGATCTCACCATTACTTGGCTTCAGTGGATGATACTGACATTGCTTTCCTATGCTGACTATGGAGGTCTTTACCAAGATTAAGTGAGCAGTGTGTACTTTGACCAAGTCAACCATGTTGCTATTCAGTCATTCTATGCTGTTTCCCTGCACTCTGTTCCACCAGCACCTTCTCCAGAAGAAGCAGGAGGGAGGAACAATGAGAGACAGCATCACTTGTTTCCCTCATTGAGTAGAGAGGGTACCAAAGGGCTGATGGATGTGGAGTAATGCTTGGGTAAGATTGACAACTATTTCCTCCTGCTACGTACACATAACCAGCACCCACCTGTTTTCCTCCCACCCAGAGATATTTTTGAAAGCTTCTTCTAGCAAATTTCTGCACCAAAATTAAACCCATCTAGCAGTCAGCCTTACTGTCGTGTTCCCACGTCAGCTGTGTGTCATGACAACAGATGACAGAAACACTGCTATTCGGGCTTCAGAGTGCGTGTTTCTTTTCTTCTTTCTTTTTTTTTTTTTTTTCTTCTTTTTTTTTAATTATCTTTAAAAAGAGCTCTGAACAAAAGTGCTTGCTCCATGATGCAGTGCTGAGCTAAGGCACATAGGGCAGGTATACCTGCCCACATGCCAGCAGGCAAAAATAGGTAGAGTGGGTGAGGTTTTCTTCGGCTGAGAGAGAAATACTTCAAGGATAACAAGATATGGCAAGTGGAAGGGAAATTAGAGAGAGAGACAGAAGCAGAGTGGCATGGGTGCCAAGGTCCAGTCTTCTGCAGCAGGAGGACCTCATACCCCACAGGTGGGTGCCACCAGCCTGCCCTGAGCCCCACAGCAGGGTAGGCCTACAATCAGCTGGGATGGTAGCCTGGGTATGCCTCCCTGCCTTGGGGCTCACCCGAGCAGATGTCAGCCTGATCTGCTAGCAACATCCCTTCACCTCCTCCTGACACAGGTGGTGCCCCACGAGAGCGGAGAGTTTTGGCACCCACCAGCTTGCCAATAGGGGTGAATTTTGTCCTCTAGATTGGACTTCACGTAGTCCACTGCATATTCAAATTGTGAAACAAACCATCCAGGGATGTCATGTCAGTTTAGCACCAATAAAACACAGCTTCCTTTTCACTCCATTCTGTTCTCATACATTTTAGGGGAGCTCCAACAGATCAGGATACCAAAGGATAGATTAAGCTTCTTTTTGTCCACAATTATGATTCCATAAGAAAGGGATATCACAGACAGAAGCGGAACTGAAAAATAGGATATTTGAAGTAGATTAGCAGATTCTTTGTGATAACTGCTTCATTTGCTCTGTGCTAGGTAGGCAGATTTATTAATTGCCTTCCTTTGGAATAAAACCTGCTGTGGAAGTTTGATGTCAGCAGTGTAAAGAAGCCTGAGATAGGGAATTTTAAACAGCCTGCCTCTATGGTTTCTCTGCCTTTATGGTTCCTCTTCACTCTTCTGACAGAAGTGGAAGGGTAAGTACATGCGTAACATCTTGAAGGTAAAAAAACAAACAATGTATGGCCCTCAGAAGTTACAATCTAAATAGACATTATAGGAAAAACACATCAAAAGTCAAAAAGGGCACTAAGAAGCAACATGACTTGCCCAAAGCAATCACAGCAAAGCAGTGGCAGAGCTTATATGGTGAAAAGATTCACAACTCAATTTGACTGTGTGAAATGCTTTCCCACCTAATCAGCTAACAAGAAAGAATTCCTCTTCTAACACGATGTACTCATCTCCAACAGTCAAATTGCTGAAGATGAATTTCATTTGGAATTCATTTTAAAGGGAATATTTTTAAATCTTCCTGCATACCGAGTTGCTGTGAAATGTAAAAAGTAGCCACAAAAAATATCCCACAAACCACTTTAGAGTACGAGAGACAAAAATTAAAGGACAAAATAATTACAAAAAGAAGATCAGAAGCAAAATATCGTGAGATACTAGGAGAAAAGCTGTTTCAGTGAGTGCTATGATAAGTAGAAGTACCTGATCTTACTCACCAGGTATAAATTATTTTGCATGCAATATATGGTTATATTTATAATATAATATTGGTTTTTGCTATATACCATATAATGGTATATATATATATATACATAATGGTATATATATATATATATATATATATATATATATATATATATGCTTATACCATATAATAATGGTTTTTGCTACTGGTTTCAAGGAAAGGGAATTTGGAATTCAAGGCAGGGAAATCTGGCTCAGCAGACATCAGCTCTGTTACTTCACAGGAGCAGACCACATCTGAATGAAAGTCTCCTCCTGAAAACAGTGCTATTCCCTCAAGATGTCATCATTCCCAAGACAGACCTACACATACTTGCTTTTCTTCGATAGCCAATCAAAAAATATGTATGCATGCTTTTTTTTTTTTTTTTCCTTTTTTTCCCCCCATGCACTCTTAGGTGAAAAGAAAAAGAAACAAACCCAGTAAAAGCTAGGTTCCAGTTGCTTTGGGCTCAGGGGTATGCAAAGATATTGAGAATCTAAGTGTGAGGAATATCTCCAGCTAAAATTATGGTAGTTCACAGCTCACACCTCAGTAATAGACACAGTTGTTTTGTCTCACAGCACCAGAAAGGGCTGCAACCCACCCCAGAGCCAAGCAAGAATTTAAATACATCTTTTGAGTCCTCTTCCATTTAGAAAATCGCCTCTGTCTATAGTTAATACTAAGGGTTATTTCTGAATAAACAAATGCTTCCCCGAATCAGGTATATACAAGTATCAGAAGCTTAAATCAAGGAACAGATCTGTCCAAACGAGACATTAGAGGCATGATGAAATGCTGCAGACCTTCCCTTTAATGAAACTTTGTTTATGAATCCCTTTAATAAAGCTGCAGTGAGTATATTTACATTCCCAATAGAGAAGAGCTCTCTCTTGAAACAGGAAAAAATTACCACAATTAATAATATCCTGATATTTTTCATAATGCCAGTAGATTGCATGTTTTTGTTGAGCTGTTCATCATTTTGAATATCTGTGCATCTCTTTATTCCACACTCATATCTACCCCCCACTGGGGCACTTTAAGGATGAAAATTCATTGCTGTATATTAAAAATAGCAAATGAATCTCATGATTTCCGTTGTATCTCCCCTGTTTATTCAGCATACAGAACACAAAATCAATGGCATCCTGCCTGAAGAAATTGGTTATTTTTATTTTTGCTCTTTTTTTTTTTTATTGCTGCAGACTTTTTGCTTTACTCTTGAAAGTGTGATGTGCTGCACCACTATATTTTCACTCTGTGAGTTTTCAAATCATCTGCATTTTCTGTGCTAATCTTGGATGTTCAAAATCAACCAAAATAGTATTTATATCCCATTCATCTATTTCTCCTGTGTATCTGAGTGTTTCTTTTCCATTGCCAAGAGCCTGGGCTGAGATACTCAGAAATTATTCTCAAGGGGTTTGATCCAAGTAAGCACTTACACCTAAGCTTATGAGTCACTGAATGGAAGCTTGGTCTTCAAAAGGCAGAGGCGCCCCCCTTCAGTTGAGAAAGACAGAGAGCAAAGGAGGGATCTCCCTGTGGGCTCCACCATTTGTAGAGCCATTGGATCCAGATATATAGCTTGTGTCTTACTAGAGTTGGTCTCCTCTCCACTTATAGAAAAGCAGTGTTATATTTCCTTACCTTCCATATTTCAGTACTTCCACAGCTTCCCTCAGTTGATTTTCAAACAGTCATCAGAGGGAAAAAATTATTCAGGAAACTGTATCTTTTACACCTAAAGCTGTGTGTCATTCAGGTGAACCATGTGCCCAGACTTCCCTGATCTTGTTTTACCTCTTCCCTCCCTTTCCCTTCCCCACTCCCTGTGGGGCTCTGTGTTGCATTTACTGCTCTCTCAATCAACTTTGCCTATGATTTTTCTTCAGATGAATGCAAAAGCAAGTTCACTGTTCCAACCACGTTAAGCATCAGTTACTTTAATTTTCATTCCTATTTCTTAACAGACGGATTTTCTACCAAGTACACTTATTTATTCAGTATGCTGATACCTATCTATAAAGGGTACTCCAAAGTATGGCCTCCTATTTTATTTTGTTGGTTTATGACATCAGAGGTGGATGTTGGTGTGACAATAGAAGCTGAACCTTCTCACCAATATTGCCTTAAGTGTTGTTGCCGTGCAACAGATGGCAGCAGAGGGGCATTGTGACACAATGGCATCTGACATGGAAGTGCACAGGAAGCAAAGGTGTGTTACTGAATTCCTCCATGTGGAAAATATTGAATCCATTGATATTCATCAACATTTGATGAATGTTTATAGAAACCAGACAGTGGATGTGAGCACCGGGAGCAGTCAGCAGTGCATTTCAGCAGTAGAGACAATGATTTGAAAGGCAAGACACATCCCAGCCACGCAGATTTTTACAAGCATGGCATGCAGGATCTTGCACATTGCTGGCGAAAATGCATAGCTAATGGTGATGACTATGCTGAAAAAAAAATGTGTTTTGTATCTGAGAATTTACTCTGTCAAATAGCATTATTGTGCTTCTTGTAGCTGCTCTTGTTTCCACGGAAATAAAGAGGAGGCATTACTTTCAGAGCAACCTACATACTTGTTCTTATATAAATGGTGAAAGAAATTCATTTTGCTTTAACTGTCCTCTTTGTTTTCCCTTTCTGAAGTCATTAGCTGCCAAAGCACACTGTCTACTTCACATCCCAACTACTGTTCAGGAATTTGGGTTATTTAATTATTCAAAATCCTGAATCTTAAAAATGAAGTGTAATTTCTTCAATATTTTTAAATTATTTGCTTTAGTTTTAAAGCAGAATGGAAAATACAAAGAGTATTTGTGTTTTTTCCTTCTTTTTTCATCTCTTTGGTGTCATTTCTTCTGGATTTTTTTCCTGAAAAGTGAGTAGGTTTTTCTAGTAAAGCAAAGCAGATGTTTTGCAATGGACTTCACAGCAATAAGCACCTGACAACCTGTAGTACATGTGCCCTGCAAGCATTACTTGAATACTTATAACTAGTCTCACCGAAATTTACAGGAATATTTCCCCCTTACCTACTTGTTCTGTGCGAGAAAATACTCTTTACATTTCCACTCCTTTCAGCAAACAGATTACAAAGAAGCTGTGTACACATATACTGTATGTATCTTGTAAGTAATTTGCAAAAGCCTGATCTTTGTTTCTAAGATTTCTACCTCCTGATGTATGGCTCAGGTAGCTAAGAGATGTGTCTAAACTCTGACTTTAGCTAAATACGCACAGATTTGGGAACAGTTGAAGCCAAGCATGAACCTATCCTGAATTTTTCTCAAGTGCACTTCAGATGTGGCACCTGATTGGATCCCACCTAGTGTACTTAAAGAGCAGTCATCCTTGAAAGATAAATTGTTGACTTCTTTTCTTCCTTCTGAAAGCACAGAAATGTTCAATCTGCTCCTTGCAACTGAAGTAATGTTTGTTGCCTCTATAAAATGGAGCCAAACAAGATGATTAGATGACTCATCAAAAACACCAGTAGATGGATACTGGTGATTCCCATCCTGAAATGCTTACTGGACCCCTGCCAATCCCTCACAGTCTTTGGCACCTGGAGGAAAACTGGGGCTTGTCTGGGGAGCAGCCTTTGTACTCATGGAGCAATGTGCATAGCCACAGTAATCTGAAAGCTGAATTTAATTTCCCAGAACATCACAAGTCTAACACTGTAGGCTACTGCCATAGCTGACTGAAAAACACTAAATGTCAGAAACTGAAAGTGGAGGTATTCCTTCCTCAGGATGTTTGCCTACCTAGTCATGAGTACACAGCTATGCTGAGATGTTGGAAGAGGTGTCACACGATGGTACATAAAAATACATCCTGTTATCCTTATGTTGACAGCTCAATCAACCTGTCACCAAGTAGCAAAAGTATCCTTCCGGTTTCCATCATAATGAGAGAAATAATTCTCCTGCCCTATGATGATTTTTGTTATGAAGAAAGAGTGTCTTACCAAAGCACAGGTGAACAGGGAGAAGAAGGAAAATAATTTTTTTTTTTTTTTTTTTTTTTTTTTTTTTTTTTTGAGAGCTCAGTATGCAGAATACCTTTTCTTGTTTATCTGCAGCACCTCTGTGTCGCCCCCTGAGCTGAAATTTCTTGCTGGGGATCTGCTAAAATTTAGAATAAAAGAAGTATCCAAGCACACATCATCAGTATATAAAAAATGTACGAAAACCTAAACAAACAATCCAAAGGGGATTACTGAAATTAAAAAGTTTCAGACCAAAGGTTAAAGACCAAACACAACATGTAAGAGAGTCAGCAGATCTCTGCAGTTTAAACCAGATAAAACGTACCGCTCCTGCTGTGCCCTTAACTTACTTTATTCAGTAATAAAGTTTTGTTAGTTCTGAGTAAATGAGGAGCAAGGGGGAAAAACGGCATTGAGCATGTGAGAGCGGCTTCCCCGTTCCTAAGCACACGGTCAACACGAGGCCGAAGGCACGCCGACAGCATCGGAGCAGGCACCGGCGGAGCTCCTTCACAAACTGTCGCCGAAGTGAGAGGCACCCAGCCCCGCCCGCGACACCCCGCCGAAAGGCGGCCCAGCAGCACCCCCTACCGGGCAGCGGGGAAACGCGCCGCGGGCTGCGCGGCCTCACCCCAGCTCTCTGCGCCGCCAAAGCGGCTCTCGTGCGGGTCAGGCTCGGCCCCAGTTGTTACCTGCCTCGGTGTGCGGCATGGGGAACTTCGGAGTGGAAAGCTCGTGAGCACCTCGGGTCGCCCAGAGCTTTGGAGCCCGGCTCCTCCCGCCAAGTTCGTGCTGCCGCACGCTGTGCCTCGTGTGCGCAAGGTGCCGGGGGCATCGCAGCGGCCGCGAGGGCAGAGGCACGGAGACCGTGCACCACAGGGAGACATCGCGGGCACCCGGCGCATCTCCAGCGGGTTGCACGCACTGAGAGGGCGAGAAGAGGGCGAGGGCTGGCCTGTGCCTCACCCTACCGGCCTGCACCGCTCTGCGCAGGGGTGCAGAGGGAAGGAAGGGCACAGGCTGATGTCCTCCTTCCTCGTCCAGCCCAGCCCCCCCCCACAGCGCCAAGGCCCGATGGGCACCGTGCTCCGGGAAAAGCAGCTCTCGCTCCATTTTGTGGGTGCAGGCGAAGAGCTGGTAGAACAAAGGCTGTTATTAATTCCCATCTGCTGAAAAGAGGCTGCAGCTGTTTGGAGAGATTTTCCTGCAAGCTATGCAGATCTGCTCAGAATTTTAATGGTTGTTTACCAACCAAAGTGTGCCATTGAAAGAGCAAGACATTTCCAAGCAAACAAGGTGTGAACGTCATTTCACATCATCCTGGAAATAAACGTCTTCTTTTTTGCAGACAGTTTTTTCTAGGGGAGCAAAGACATTTCTGTATTTGACTGTTTCGATTTTCAGCAGTTCTATTTTAACTCATCCTATCCCATCTAAGAAGCCTGCAGAAGAGCAGACTCCTTGAAATATGCGGTGTATTTGTATACAGACAGGAAGGCTTTATAAAGAAAAATATGTATCTGTGGATCTCTAAGCAAGTAAAAGGAAAAGGCAGCTCTGCAAAATACTGGTCCCAGTTAAAGTAGTCTGTGGTTAAAACTGGCGTCTGACCAAAGAGCCCAGCAAGCACTGAAGAAAAACACAGGCACACAAAAGATCAAAGAAAGGAGAAAGGAAGAGACTGTGTTGTATTCTGGGGAATTATAAGATGTAAGGTAGGCTTTTTATGTTATATTTTCTGTAGCAGCTGTGTTTTTCCAGAAGATTATTATTGCTAAGAAATTAGCATGTCTTCAGCCACACTCTCTAGTACGTGTTATTTATATCATGAATTAAGTCGATGCAACCATGCCTGTGCTTTATGGCTGTGAATAACTATAAGCTCTACTTCAGTAATATTAATATATGCAGTTTCTCTGCAACGTATATATCATAAGTAGCTGAAAGGAGCACTAGAGTGATGCTAATACAAGTGCCTCAGGTACGAATAAGCAAAGGCTTTTTTCATTTCAATATAATTGTAACCCAAGCTCTCTATCCCAATGGATTTCGAACTCTCTGACCTGCTAAGGGTATTTATGGCTAAAATGACAGTCCCTGGATGCAGTGTAGCATTTCTCGCTTCTTTGCAGCAACAGGGGGATGGGAAAGATCCACTAACATTCACCATTTAGCCAAAAAGTTATTAGCGTCCTGCACTTACAGAGGACTACGCCTGAGGAACTGAAAAGAAAACAGAGTTAAGTGACGTACCAAATGGTGGCCAGGAAATGACCAGGAAATGAATATAACATTGAGGCAGGAGTAAAGAAAGAGTTGAACAGACTGCTACTATTTCATGTGGTTGTTCAATTGTAGTATTAGTGAGAAAATTAAACTGTTCATCTTTCACGAAGACAGAAAGGAAAAGTGATCTGGGCAGTATGACCTTCTAATTGGAGTTAAGTCAACACATAAACAACAAAAATGGAGTAATATTTCATGGAATTTTAACAACTGAAGTGGTTAAAGTTACCATGAGATATTTTCCTGTAATACAGCAGAATCCCACTAAATGGTTATTATTCGACTCCTACTGGAGACACCAGGACTCAATGCCTTGTGTGTTCCTATTATAGGAGTCCAGAAACTCAATTTGGCTATTAAGATGGTTTCCCCCATTTGGACACAAATTTATTATCTCTACATAAGTGGTAACTTTAAGCTTTGCATAATAGTGGTACAAAGTGAATTTCTACTATGTGTTAGCTAATTCATGGCAACTAACTTCTAAAATATGATCTTATTTCAAAATGCTGTGGACTGTTATATGTAGGTGTGATTAAAACTGATGGATAAACAAATGAATAAATACTTTTAGGTTTGGAATGAAGCCTCTTCTTCAGTCACTGGCAGACAATGCTGTTAGACTCCCAGTGCTGGTAGAGTGGCATATAGTAATGAGTTGGCCTTATGCATCATCCTATTGAGAAAGAACCGAGAACAGTAGGAAGCATCCTTATCTTTCTTACCATTAGCGGAACAAGACTGAGCTAATGCCAGTGTACTGGGTTTACCCTGCAAGTTTTAAGTAGTGGGGGGGACGGAGGGGCTGCAGTGTGGTATCTTTGAGAAGAAGGTAGGGCTTGTCCCCATGCTGGATACAACCATTCAAGCCAGCAACAAAATGGATTCATTGCGAACTAGTGCTGAGCCCATCAGTCCAGCTGGGGACACTTCTGTGATACTGTGTTTAAGAGTGGATATTTAAGATTTAATACTTTAATTTTTTTAATGTTATTTAGTTTTTAAGAACACACTGTAGCAACTGTGAGAGAGGAGCAAGAAAAAGTAATAGAAACAATGCCACAGCCTTCAAAGTCAGTGCAGAAAAAGCCATGGAGGAACCACGCAGCAGTGGATGAGGCCTGGAGGAGGCACAGCACATAGAGAGTCCCCGTAGGAGCAGCCTCAGGCCAGAGCTGCAGCTCTAGAGAGGAAGGAGCCAACACTGGGGCAGCAGGGCTGGCAGAGCTGTTGCCCATGGGGAGCTGTGTGGAGCAGTGCAGCCCTGAAGAGCTGCGCCCACGCTCAAGCAATTTTTCACAAACTGCAGCCTGTGGAAAGGATCCATATTGAGTAACTTGTGAAGGACTGTTATCAGCCAAGGTTAGCTCACCACAACCAATAATTATTCCTTGCACTAACCACCAGAAAAGTGCTGCCGATGTTTAGATATTGAGTTGTTCATGCATCTCTTGATGTGTTTTCTGTTATTCAGAACAGGCCATGGATGTCTTCCAATTCTGTTTTTCACAAATTTCTCACAAAAGTGACAGCAAGAAAACAGAGATTCATGGCTGGCTGAACCTTCAATGACCTGTACTAACTTTCTTTTACTACACAGAGAGCCACCTAGAATAATTTCTTCATTATTTTTCCTAACTAATTTCTTGGTCTTTGCCACACTAGAAATTCATGATCCTATTTTACTGAAATTGTATTGATTGTATATCATACAACAATGATATTTGAATATTTCTATATTTCTGTCACTCAAGTGAACATTAACATTTCACACAGAAGTTCACCTTAGTACAAATTTTATTTTACATGTAATGATTTTATTATTTTTTTTAAATAATGTTTCCTCCCTGGAAGTAAGTTATCCTCAACATTTATTGAAGAAGGAGTGACTGAAATTACTACTGCAATAATCTCAGCAAGTGTACAGCCCTACCTAATCAGCATTCAGGCAGTGTGACACATTTAGCTCATATTCTGCTTTTCTGCTTCTAGTATTTTCTTCAAGCATTTGTCAACGTATAGGTTGCTGTAAGAATGCAGAAACTATACATACATGCCTTTCTTATTTGAACATTTACTCACCCAGAGGCACATGCAGATACTTACAGGGGTAGCCCTGTTGTGTGATTGACAACATGAGTTGTGGTTTATTAGAAGTTCCCAAAGGCCCCTGTGGGCCATATTACATCTACCACACCATCCGTGTGGTCATATGGCAGTGAGCTGTTCAGCAAGGGGGGAGATGGCACTGCTTCATGAGAACTGAACAGAGCAGGATTCCCAGGGAGTAGCTTATTGTAGTAGGGAAATCCACTATAATTTAATTAATAGGGAATACATATTTGGGGTTATTCAAAGAAAATGAAATAATACAAAGTCAGGCTGAGCCTGTGTGAAACATGCATATGATAAAACTCAGGAAAACCAAATGATTGCTAGTGCAATATTGTGCTTTGTAGAAAATGCACATTCTGTTGTGAAGCTATACAAAAAAACTTGACTAGATTTGGCAGAGAAAAAATGATCAGTCTCTTGTTCATGACTCTGTGTTTAAAATGTTATAAACATCAACTTTGTCTTGGAAAATAATATCCCCTTAAAATTCTAATTAGAGCCAACAAGAGCTGCAAGTGCTCAGTGTAGGCCTTCTTATTTTAGATTAGCCAAATCATCAATTTGAAACAGGAACAGAGCAAGTAAATACGACAAAGTAGAGAAGAAAAAATTGTCTTTTACGATTTACTTTTTTTTTTTTTTTAAACTCTGCCGCTTATTTAAAACAGACCAGGCAGAACACCTGGCTCCTTAATATAGAACAGTAGTTGGGGCAGCTCCATTAGGGGAAATTGATTTCAGCAGAGACGATCTTGTTAAAGAAAGTAATTTCCAAAAAAGTCATATGGAACCACTTGTTATTCCCTCTTCTTCCTTTTCAAATCTGCTTCAGGGAAGTATTTCAGCAACAAGAGTTTAAACATAGCTTCCTCGTGTCTGCTTCCAACAGAATTTTTTATGCTCTACTCCTGATTAAAGGATCTGTTCTCATCACGTTTACACAAACACCATGTTTCATGGTTTCCAGATTCTAGTCCTAATTCCTTTGGTTATTCTTCTTATTCATCACCCCCTGTAAAATAGATGACTGCTTCACATGAATGACTTATTTAATGCCCAAATGCAGTTAAAAGAATCAAGTATGAAAATCTCGAAGTCTTTGAAAACAGAAGTACTGCTAAAGGCTAGAGCTCTGTTGCTCTTCTTTGTGCATAGGTGTATCTGAATCTGAAAAGATATTTTTGTTGTTTGTTTGGTTTTTTTAAAGTGAGTCTGGTTCTATGGAGAGCTAGTGAGGACCCTTTTCTAATTCATAAAAATATACAACTTTGAATTCAGTTTTGATTTCAGTGGCTTGCAAAGAAGTCCAGCATCGTGTGAAATCAAATATTTTCACATTAACGAGGATAAATTTGGGTAGGAAAACAAAATCAAAATTAGGATGGCAAAACTTCTGTTTTGATCAAAATCAAAATCTCCAGATAAAGTAAATATCAGTATGATTATTGCCATGTAGTTCTGAGTAATCCAAGTTCATGCAGCCTTCAGTAAATCATTATATTTACCTGCAAATACAACATAAATGAAGCAACACTTCCTTCACTCTTTCTCTGTCTTGCTTTCTTCTCTGTCTTGCCTCTATAGATCAGACACATCTTAAGAAGGGCAGATCCAACTTACTTTCTCTCTATCAGTTTCACACAATCATAGAATGGTGTGGGTTGGAAGTGACCTTCACAGTTCATACTGTCCAAATCCTGTTCAAGTGGAGCCAACTAGAGTACATTGCTCAGATCCATGTCCAGATTGAAGAAGTGCGAGGACAGAGATCCATCACCACTCTGGGCAGCCTGTCCACTGCCCACAGTTTACACAAATTTATAAATGTAAGTTTTTAATCTGTAAGTTTTTAATAGAAGTTTATACAAAATTTAAGCATTGCCCAGCAAAAGAGCTCTGTTCTGTCCAGTAAGTGGAAACTACAAATAATAAGACTATAAGAGTTTGTAAACATGGGAGAGTTGGGGATCCAGGGCCAAATAACAAGGCCTTCACAGCCATATTGTATGTGTAATCATACTGTCATACGTGACACATTAAAGAACTTTTTTCTCTGCTTCACACAGTTTGAAACACTTTAGTTGCTCCTGAAAAAAAACACATAGATAACACCAAGAAGGTGAGTTTACAGATTCCCTGTTAAAGGGCTTAACAATTATTATCGCATGACATGGAAGGAAACATAAATTACCCATATGAACAGGCATATATTCTTCTGAACTACCACATACCATACAGACTGTGTGTTGCCTCAGAAACATCCATGTTAGATCTGAGTTTGGTTTAATATCAGACTTCTTTGAAGCCAGACAGACAGCAAGAAGACAGCTGTTAAAAGACCTGGACATTGCTTCTATCCACTGTTTACACGTCAGTTGTGCTTTCTGACCTTTTTCCTTCACATTTGCCTATTTGGAGTGCAGGTAACCTAGGACTGAGTTTGTCTCACAGAGAATGTAATGGCTTTCAGCAGTAATTTTGGCTATGGTCACTCCTATCTAATTCTAAAAGGTTTTTGGAATTATCATAAAGCACAAGGCTTTTCTTTCACCTCAACATAAACAGTCAATCAAGGCAGCAAAATCCTTAACTGGCTGATCTGGAAAACTGGCACCATCTCAAGGACTGAAGTCATTTAACTAGTTTGGTGTTGGCTTGTCACAGATCCCCACAGCAGTCACACACATAGAATCAAAAAATCACAGAATCGTTTGAGTGGGAAGTGACCCTTAAAGGCCATCTATTCCAACTCTCCTGCAATGAACAGGGACACCCACAGCTACATCAGGTTGCTCAGAGCCTGATCTAGCCTCAGCTTGAATGTCTCCAAGGACAGGCATCCACCACCTCCCTGGGCAACCTGTTCCAGTGCCTCACCACCCTTACTGTAAAAATGTCTTCCTTATATCCAATCTAAGTCTCCCCTCTTTTAAACTAAAACCATTTCCCCTTCTTCTATCACCATGTTGCCTTCATTCTTATCACCTCACTTCCAGGTAGTGAAAGGCCTCTCTCAGGAGTCCCTGCAGCCCCAGATCTCTCAGCTTGTCCACACAGGAAGCATGTTCCAATTCTTGGATCATTTGCATGTCCCTCCTCTGGACACGTTCCAATAGATCTGTGTCTCTTCTGTACTGAGGACTGCACATCTGGACTCAGTACTCCAGCAGAGAGTAGAGGGGCAGGATCATTTGAATTTGTTGAAGCTCATGAGGCTTCACAAGGGCCCTCTGCTTGAGCGTCTCTAAGTCTCCTGGATGGCATCCCATCCCTCTAGCATGTGAAAAATATATAAGTATATATGTGTGCCTGTGTGAGTTTGTGGGTGCGTAACCAGTTGAAGAACTACAAAGAACCAAACAACGTCATGTTAGATGTTAATCATTTAATCAGCTCACATTCTGCTACCAAGCTGATTATTTGGATTCAAATCACAAAAATAGTCTAATTGGCTCCACTATTGCATATAATGGTAAGCTTTTCTAGGCAGTGGGTTTTTACTGAGTGTACCAGAACTTCTGAAAACTGGTATTGAAAGAACATTTTGTTTCTTAAAAAATTACAATTTAACGACTTGATCATAATCTGCTGAATATGAAATGTGTGCAATAAATCACATAAAATCGTGCCCTGTAAACACCGGGAGGTGCAAAAAAACTTAGCAGAGCTAGTTTGCAGACTGATTGACTCAGAAACCAATTCTGTCCCTACAGAGACTTCTCAGTGTCATCATCATTTGCTCGCCTAGACAGTACGGATGTCTCACACTTCTGTGGTCTCTCTCCTATGCACTTCAAATTATCTCTGCATTATCAAGCAAGTTCATTCTGTCCATCCAGCCTTCTAACTACTATTCACTTTTCTCTTATAATGAGTTTCCTGCCAACTGATCTACCATAAAAAGAATGACTTTAGGACAGTGAGTTCCCCTTCTTCATTTGCTGTATAGGTAAAAATCAGAAAATGCTGGTGGGTTTGAACACCCCTGCTTGCCTTAATTGAGAATTACTCTGAACCTGATCATCAATTTCATACACAAAGTGTAAGTGACTGAAGTATTCTCTTGTGTAATATTCAGTCAGATTTTTATCATTCAAATAAGCCAAATTCTTATTGATCTTCACAAAGGACAAAGCTAATAAAAAATTCCTGATGCTAAATTTTAAAATAGGAGTGTGTTATATCTTTTGGTCAGTGTCTCTGAAAATCGAATGCCTTGCACTATCAAACAACAAAGATTGTTTAATACAAGAAGAATTTTTTTATTTGTGGGAAATCAGCTAGAGGAACTCTTTGGCCAACATGAAGTAGTCAGTTCCAGAACTCCTCCCGTGAAATAAACATTCTGTCTCACAGAATGGCCTTTTGACACCATTTACTCAAAACCCCTCTAATTCTATCCAAGCAATTTCCAGAGTGGTGTAATTGCAGTATTTATTGCATCATCTTAACCTCAGCTAAAGACAAAATACTTAGGAAACTTCTAACTTACGTTAGACCAAGATAAATCCAGAGTAGACTGGAATCAGCTATGCCACAATTTTGTTCTGTCACCAGAGGTTCAGACTATCCAGATCATTCTATCCATTGCTAGCATATGGGTAGCATGAGTGTTTTAGCAGTATTGTCATGTAGCTACAAGGAAAAATACAGAAAATGAACATTTCTCCTGTTAGCATGTTTATTGTGTTTCAACTTTATCTCCAATACACATCTACAAAGAAAAATAAAACAGTATAAGGGACAGAAATCCAATCAGTGAGTGTTTTATATGCTTGAACAATCAGAGAAACTGAAGATTCAAAAGGAGAAAGAATTTTTAAGAAGGAAACGACATTACCATCATTTCCATTTTAAGTTCAGCAAAAATGCTGGCAGCATGGTCAGTACAGTTCTTTGGAAGTTCTTAACACTCGTCTGTCTTTTTTAGCATAAGCACAGTGAGGAAAGGCTCTTTTCATTATTTTACTTTGTCTCGCTTGCTTTTTATCTGAAAAGTGCCCTGACACAAGATAGGTGACCATCAATTGAGCTAATGTCAGGTATTGATCCAGTTATACAGATTTAATTTAACTCAGAATACACAAAGTTGACATTGCACAGGACATATGCGTAGACAGAGAAAATACACTAAGTCGAAATAAGTAGTTTTAGACTATGACATCCATATCAATATTGATCCAGTAACTTTCTCTATCCAGAGTATTTCCCATGAAATATTTTATAAGTAGTGCAAGATTTACTTTCCTTCCTCTAAGCTTGATTTAGTAAGTCAAAGTCCATTATACTACTCAAAATACAGCTTTCCATATATTTATTTTTCATATAAATTTTGGGTTGTTTTTTTTGTTTTTTTTTTATCCTCATGAGTCAGTGCTGGGAAATTTGATCATCAGTGATTTAATGTATAATAATCCCTTCAGTGATGGTGTAGCAGCATTAAATCTTAATCCAAATCATGCAAGTTATACTTTTGTTTTCCTCTCTACATTCATTCAGGAGGTGTGTGTTTGTATCCAAGTACACATTAGATAACACTGCTTTTCTGAGACTTACCCTCAGTGATCTGGAAAAATAATTATGCCACTAGTTCTAAGATTACGTATTTTCTTTATGTAATAGGTAGAGAATATTCTCTCTGTCAGTAAGTAAACAACAATTAACAAATGACTGAATAAAGAATTTGAGATTTAAATCATCTTCTTGTAAACTTGTAAGATTTATTTGGGTAATTGTAATTAAAATGACCTTGTGTTTATGTTTTGGTGACAAGGCAAAAATTAAAGCAGTGGAAGGGCGCTCTTTGGACCAAAAGGCAACTGTTCTAACAATGTATTTTTAGTAAGAAAACTAATTACCCATCCAGACAAGCACAAAACACCTGAACAGGAAAGCTGGTGAAGCATGATTAAACATTTCTGTAGCTGAACTACTGAAATGATGACTTTCAAAGGTTCATTTTTTTTTCTTAAAGTTCAGCCATCTTTCACCGGGACAAACAGTAGTGCTTATTAAATTCAGTAATTCCTTGTTTACAATCAGGTAGTCAGACTTTGGCCCTGCGTGGTTTGGCATTACCAGATGTTCACATAAAATGCCAGGGACTCATCTGCTCATTAGGGCTCTTCCTCTTTCCACTTATCTTACATTTTAAAATGGTGTAGCTGTATGCTTTTTTTCTGAACTTTTCAAAAACAATTTATCCTCAGGCAAAGCCCATGTACACAGCTTCAGGCTGACAGAAGAAAGTTGGGTGTGAGTCATGTCAGAGGCACGTGGATGACCGACTGGAGGGCTCTGGCTGGGGTTATTCATTCAACTTCCCAAGTGCTCTTCTTCCATACATCTTATGAAATTTTAAAGATATAAAAAACAGTTGGTCATGGTGAAGGGCTTGACATGTATTGTGCACGCATAAAATGTCCTTCCCAAAACCTCTTAGTTAGCAGCAGCTTTACAAGGAGTTCAAGCCTGATCACATGACCTCCATGGCCAGACTATTTGTGTCTAACATATTCCTGTCCTTCAATATACTACTGATGATTGTCTTTGAGCAGCATAAATATTGTGCAGCCTATGATGAGTGTGACAGTCAGGACTCCTGAAGTCAGCCTGTGCTGTCCGTTAAGCACATCTTAATGCTAAGCTTACATGAACAGCTCCAGCAAGCAAAACCTGCTACTGGTGTCAGTGTAGCAGCCTTCCTACTTTCTTTTAGTTGAGACAATATTTAACAAAACGAAACGAAACAAAAAGCTATTTTCTCTAACTACAATTCTTTTCCTTTCTCCATTCGCCTCTGTTTCTGAATTGGAAGTTCTGTGCTTCTTGTGCTTTCCTCCAGCATCTTTACTAGCAAAGAGGACATTACAGCTTCAGTGGTTGGACTTTGCCCTCTCATTTCAAAAGGCATCAGGTCAAAATACCTAGCTGCATTGACCTTTCTTCTTTCTCTCCACCTGCCCCATGTTTTGAATACTCATGCTAAACTGTGTTTCTCTTGAACAAGAAGGACGCAACCAATATCATGGAATCATAGAATCATTAAGGTTGGAGAAGACCTCTGAGATCATCTGATCCAACCACCAATGCACCACAGCCATGCGCACTAAACCATGTCCCTCACTGCCACATCTACACATGCCTTGAACACCTCCAGGGGTGGTGACCCAACCACCTCCTTGGTCAGTCTATTCCAATAACTCACTGTCATTTCTGAGAAGAAATGTTTTCAAATATTCAAACTGAACCTCCCCTGGCTCATCTTAAAGCCTTTCTTTCTCTTCCTATCACTAATTGCCTGGGAGAAGAGGCCACCTCCCACTCCCACCTTGCCACAACCTTCTTTCAGGCATTTGTAGAGAGTGATAAGGTTTCCCTTGAGCCTCCTTTTCTCCAGACTGAACAATCCCATTTCCCTCAACCACTTCCCATAAAACGTGTGCTCCAGACCCTTCATCAGCTTCATTGTCCCTCTCTGGACATGCTCCACGGCCTCAATGTCTTTCTCCTGGCAAGTGGCCATGAACACTTGAAACAACTCTTGAAACTCTGTTGCTAGACTTATGCCTTCCTGGGGGCAAGATATAAAGCAGTTATTAATCCAGGCTGAATGACTGCTCTTCTCTTCAAACCGGATCACTTACTTGTCTTTTCTCCTTTTCCTTCCTGCTGGTTTTCGTATAGCCATGTTACAGGGAAAGATCCATACCAAGTGGCATCTGTGAGCAGCATCTACAGGGTCTTGCCTCTACCTTACTGCGAGTAACTGCAAACCACTGGAAACGGTTAACTTCCCACAGAGTTGCAGACACAAGGACATGGGAGAGAAGGGCAGCTCTGAGTCACTGCTGCAGGTACTTACCAGCTGGGTCAGATATCCTCTGACTGGATTTGTTGCTTTACCCCTAAGGATTACATTTAGAAAAGGTCTGTGACAGCACTGCCAAAAGTATACTTTGGTGTATAATAACACAGGCATGGTGAGGATGAGATAGTGCAGAGCCCCTTACAGGTGTTCTTCCTATTGGCAGCTCCTTCCATGTGAGCAGTTTACCCAACCTGCTTCCTGCAGATTTTCATTTTCACAACCCTATTCCCTCAGAAAGAAAGAAAGAAAGAAAAAAAAAAAAAGGATAGAAAGAAAAACATTAAAAACAAAACAAAACACATCTATTTATGTCATTTTCTTACTTATTCAGTACAGGATCCAGACTGTCCCTTGTGCTAAAGGAAAGGTTATGATAACAAAGACAGGTCAGCTTCAGAGCTGGCATGGAAGATGCAAACACAACACAGGGCTGTTCTGTATTTATGTCTACACATGCAGGCTTTTCTGAAGGGCTTGAATGTCTCTCTCAAATATAAAGACAGATTATTAGTTGCAAATATTAACCTTGCGAAAATAAGTTTTCTGTATGGCTTTTCACACACATCTAAGGCAGACTATTGCTTTCCATAGCAACATCTGAAATGAAAAAGGTAGAAAGAGTGAGCTCTTTCCTATTTTCAATAATGTTTGTAAGATCTTCTCTCCTTTGTAAGCACCCTTTATTGAATGATAAGTAATAATAACAGCAAAAAAAAACAACCAAACAAACAAAACAAAATGAAACAAAATAACAACAACAGCAAAGAAAAAGCAATCCACAAACAGAAAAGAAAATCGCAATTTTTTGTTAAAAAATGCCAAGATCATTTTTCAGCCACTAAGATATTAATCTCCAGCGTCTTTTCTCCGAAGCTAAAGTATCACATTTATTCATGTATCCCTACTTAGAACCAGATGTGTATTTAGACTAATGCTTTGTCTAAGGGTTCATGCATAGAGAGGACAGGCAGATGACACCACTTTATTGCCCTAATAAATTTTACAGGTGTAAAGAAGAAATACAAAGTCCCCCACTTCATTCTATAGCAGTAGCTAGAGGAAGTGCCCCAGAGACCTGGAGGGTTCTTGTTCTCCCATTCTCATGAAGGTTTGCAGGCTTTCTGCTTTCTTCTACCTCTTTTCCAGATGTTTTGATCCATTCTTTTGTGCTTGTCTTTGAGGGGAAAAAAAAAAGAGAGAGAGACGCATATTAGATAGATAATAACACCTGGCTACACCTGGCTTAATAAATCCTCAGTGCAAAAGATGTGTTAGAGAAACTTGTGACAGGAGGGAATCAGGGGAAAATAGAAAAATTGTCTTGGAAATCAGAGTTCTAGTTGATCTTTATCCTATGCAAAAAACAAAATAAAATAAAGGATACTTTAATATGGCAGTGAATATTCTGTGCTGTGCAAGTATCATTTTACCTTCAGAAGTGCTCAGCAGAGGCATTCCCCCCCCTCCCTTCCCTCCGTTCTCTTCTCCCCCTCCCTCCCCCCCTGCCCTCCCTCCCCCCCTTTCTCATCCCCCCCATTCCCATCCCCCCCCCTTCCACACACACACACACACACCCTTATTCAGCTGAAGATACACACTGAAGTGTGTCAGGAAACAAATATAAATGTTATTGTGAGAGAAAACCTGTTTCAGCTCCCATGATTACAGTATAATACAGCTGCACCCCAGGAGAACAATAGAGAGATTTATTTCTTTTATATGTCTAAATTTTATAAAGAAATCAGAAAAAAATAAAAAAAAAAAAAAAAAAAGGTCTGTTAAAAAAGCTGTGAGCACAAAAACTATCTGGGAGAGAAAGAGAGAGCACAAGAGAGCAGGAATGCACATGTTCTTATGAAAGGGGAAATAAACATGCTTCCATTCTCTTGGGTACTTTACTCGCCTATTAAAGGCACCTACCAGGTGTGTGCAGTGCACAAAACTGGGCATCCAGACAGAGTCCATGAGTGTTTGTTGAGCACCTCTCAGACAATAAGGAAAATGAGGTACCGTGAGGTGATTTTCATCTGTCTCAAGAGGACTCCACACCTTACATTTTATCTCTGTGTTTCACTTGAGCTTGTTTGAACCTCTGTCTTCTCACATTCTGACACCTGCAGGAACATGAAATGGGCATCTACCCTTATTCTGAATGCAGAGGTGTATGCTCAGTTCAGTGACCAGGAATGGCAGCAGTGGGGCTCAGGGGCACTGAGACATGTTCTGTGCTTTGCATCAAGCAGCTGGGAAAGGCTCAGCAATCGTCTCCTCCACTTCTTGTAGATTCTGTGTGAGGCTGCTGTGAACCTGTGGAATTTCTCTTACTACAGATGCCTACCCAAATGGGTCTGCCATCTATTTGGCACTGCTGGTGCTGCCAGACTGCCTGCAAATGGCTGCTTTTTTCTTTCTGTGAACTAACACTCAGACCCACATCACAGGCCCATGTGTTGTCTGTGCAGCCAGCCTGGGAAGGTAACCATGCCTGGGGAGATGCTGAGAGGAAGTCACATTCAATGCCATGACCACATACGATCTTCAAGAACAGTCCTACAGCCTACTCCCTGTTTAGCAGCTGCAACAATTAGATCTGCTTCTCAGCTGAGAAAACACAGGGAGAGCAACCACACGTGCATTGTGGAAAAATAAAAGATGAGGAAATAGAAACAATGAAAAGCATAACCCAACCATCAGAAACATCACTAAGCAGACAGTACAGTATGCCAAGAGAGATCCTTCCTGTATTTATTTCACGGATGCATAATTAACTACTGTACATTTAAGTTGCTTCCACTGTTGTGTCAAATTCTTGGTTCAGATGTGTAGGGGAGAGAAGTAATGCTATTTTATGAGAAACACACCAAAAGAAACTAATCAGCTACTTTCTCAGATACTGCATTAAACTACCAGTGTTACAGTTTTCTCTGTCAGTAGCTTGTGCCTTTCAATTCAGAAACATCAGCATTCAAAATTGGGAAAATTTATATATTTTGGTTACAACAGAGCACTCACTCAGAAAATCTAGATTTTACTTCCAGATCTTCTGTGGATATAAATCTGACAAATCCTTCATCTCTTCTGTATTTCCCTATCTGTAAACAGAGACTGTCTATTTTAAAATTGTTGTGAGAAGCCAAAATGTACTTTTCTGTGTACAAAACCAAGATATTATTTGAAATGGGATTAGCTATCACTGTTATTGAAGACTATATATTATGATTTGGAGGACACAAGTGTCTGTGTGCTGCTGTTTTTACTGTAAAATTGTAAGTATCATAAATCAGTACATTATTTTTTATGAGGGGCAACTGATTGAAATTCAGAAGGAAAGCAGAGCTTTTGTAAACACATGGCAGCCATATTGCAACTCCATATAGTTCCCCATTCCTCCTACAAGTACATCAAAAACGTTGGGGAAAAAAAAAAAAAAGGAAAAGAAACAAACAAAAAAAAAAAAGGTGAGAATTGTTATCAAGGAAATTGCTGTTCTTCCAAAATGAAAAAAGACTCACACTGATTTCAACGGATTCCACTTTTGACTTTCTAGGTTTAATGAGAACCATTTTGCTCATTTTGCTGGAAGAAAAACACAGTTAAAAATTCAGAACCATCTTTACTTTCTCAAGCAAAAGACCAGTAATGGACTTATTAAACAGATGCAATCATATTTATATAGCAATTTTGGAAAAAAAAAAAAGTCTGACTTAGACTGTGTCATTTTAATTGGTGTCTCTTCCTTTTACATAGGCAGGCTACATTCCACTGTATGTCATTACATACAGACAGACAGCAGTACTAAAGTCAGTATTTCCAGCTGGAGAAAAGTATATCTCAAAACTTAATGTTTTCATGTCCTTTTGTCTTTCACCAACTTTCAGATAATGAAGAAAAAAGATTATCACAATTATGACTTTATTTTTATTAAGTCCATTCTCAGATACTTGTACACTCAACTCTTTAACATCTGCCATTAGTTTGACCTCTTCTACTCTTCTCGCAAAAAGCTGGAAAGTGTTTCCAATCTCTGAGAACTTTCCACAAAGAACAGTATCATAAAGCCATTGTAGAATAAATATGTTTCTCTTGTAATTCAAAGAAAAAAACTCAAATAACAAAAATAGATCATACCAATGAAATTAAAGTAGGAATGAGTTTGGCTCCAGAACTTACACCAGTCTTTTCCTAATGGCTCCTGCAATAAACTCAATATCTAGACATTTTCATTCAGAGCAGATGTTTTCCATTCTTTGGCATGCAGGCACACACACACACAGAAAAAAAAGACAATTTTTTAGATAGTCCACAGTAACAACCCTTACTACGAGCTAAGCATGCATCATCAACCTTGGCTTCTAAATGCTTACATCTTTTTTTAGCACATCAGAATCACAGTCTACCACAGTTAAAACAATGGGTTCTGCTTTTTCCATAAGAACATCTTTATCCTTTTCCTGGGCCAAGACTGTACCTCAGAGTTTATGCTGAAGAGAGGAGGGAGACAGAGGTTTCCTCTAATACTGTCACGCCATGTGAGGTCAAGTGGAGTCCCCTTCTACACAGACCTTCTACAAATGTAGAACATAAAATTGCCTCATTTTCTACTCTTGGAACACTCCAAGGGCAGGATTGCTATTGGTAACAAGCGCCGCTTGGCTGCCTGTGGACAGCCTTTGGAAGGATGGAAAAGTATAGGAAGGATTACTCCAGTCCTCTACAGTCAGAGGAAAAACAGACCTAATATATACATATATATATGTATATACATAAGCCATCCTCATCCTTCCTACCACGAAGAATTACTGTCACTATATGAAGTTACGGTAAATGTAATTTTAATACGCCACTGGAAAAGAAAGGTAAAGTGGAGGAACCAGTAGACCAAGCCTATCAAGAGCAAAAGATGAAGATATACTGGCACCATTGCTAAAGAAGGAGAGAAGAAACTATGGTTGAAGCAACTGGTAACAAACAGAGTGCAGAAAGCACCCAAAACTTCTGAAGCTGGCAATGCAGATGGTAAAAGTGGGAGTGAGAAGCTACTCGTTGCCTGTATGTGGTTTTGCAGCCATGATCCATGTAAGGACATGAAGCTATTCCAACTTGCTGCTGTGTAACTCCAAAACTCTCCTACTGATGCAAGGTACTCTGCAGACACAGAAAGGCAGAGCATCAAAATACATGGTCTCTCTGTTTGAACTGCAGGACACTTGTCTTTCTAATTTTGTGCCAAAAGGTATTGCTCCAACAGATCCAGTAGACCCAGCTTCATAGTGACATGAATCAAAGAGATGATGGAGGTCAAAGAATTTGGGCAAGATTTTTGTTGTGTTTTGGTTTGGTTTGGTTTGGTTTTTTGTTTTTTTTTTTCTTTTTTTTCTTTTTTAAAATCTCTTCCTCAAACTTCTTGGCTAAAGTCAACTGTTCTATCCTACCTGACTTTTCCAAGTTATCAACTCTGACACAGATTAAACAACATTAAAAGATGGTCCAAGAGAGATGGATGAGGGTCCAAGATGTTTTAACTATAAACTGCTTTTCAACAGAAAGGATGCCTTATATCTCTTGAGTATTTGGTGTTCGTGCTTAACCATGCATGATTAGTTTTTTTGTTAAAAAGTTATTAACAAGTTTATCATGAGGCAATCCTTACCCAAGAACATCAAGAGTATCAAATTTTGCCATGGTGCACTTTGGGAAATGGGGCATGTGGAAGATAGGTACCCTGCTGGCAGAGAAAGTTAAAGTACTGCAGGGGAAGGAGGTGTAGGAGGAAAAGGAGCAGAAGTGGGAGGTGGTTAGTAAGGCAATAAAGCTGATGAGGAAGGAGGAGAATCATGACTGTCTCTAACCAAAAACTCTACAGGACCAAATGGAAGATAATCTGTAATTCCATGCAGAGGCCAGCAGAGTTGAATTCTGATTTCATCTAAGGAGGACTGCTTGTAAACTGTTGTCAGCCAGCTTGTAGCTGCACCACCCCACACATCACAAACGACTCAGAGTCATGATAGCTTGAACAAATAAAGAAACAACAGTTGAGCGCGGAAATCAAAGCTGTAATGAAATAGTGAAAGCCTATTTCTTATTATTTTTCACACAAATCATCAGATGCTGAATCCATCAATCTAAGAAGGGGAGAAAAACTATTTGCTCTCCAGGGCTTGAATGAATTTTTGTGTGTTTTTTAAATTATGCTTGTTTTTGTATTTCCTTGCTTTTTTTGATTCTTTGTTAGAAGCAACTAAAAAAAAAGAAAAAAGAAAAACTCAGTGATTTTGCAAGTTATTTTCCTTGATGGCAAAGGAGCTAATGGTTCTTTGCAGTAGTTTCTTACACTGTCTTTTCTTTCTGGGACCTTTCTTTCCAGTTCAGCACTGCTTGCTTTCACAATGGTTTTTATCCCTGCCCTTGGATAGCATTGACATTACAACATTACAACATTCCTGTAAACCTTTTCACGAAAAATGTAATTTTGACAGGAAACATGTATGTTCCTTCTGCATACTAATTTTGGAACATTCCTCTTGAATTAGAGGTACAAAAAACAAAGTGAAGGGCATTTTAAAGAAATTCTCTTTTTAAAGCAGTTCCAGCCTGTTCAGGTGACCTTGTAAAAGCATCAAATTACTCCAAATGTGGAGTCAACAGAATAAAAAGTGATCACAGCTTTCCCAAATTCTTCCTTCCTACACATACAGAAGGATTTTTACTTCAGTACCACTGGCAGAGAAACAAACATTGAGGATGAGCTACAGTTGTTGCTGTATTTCTCATACAAATCAGTCACACAATTAGCATTAACACAGAGTAGAAATTCCCCACATGGGTGGTACTATAGAAAAATAGCTCAAATTATGAGGCTGCAATTAACAACTTTTCATTAAATCCAGCCATACACCTACTAGGGAATTTGGGCCAATTTATCCCCCATTACACAATACAAGTACAGGGTGAATACCAGGTAGGTTGCTTACAGAGCATATCCTCAATGAAGGTGCAAATCCAAAATTCTCCTCCAAAATGCTACTCTTGAACTCAATAATATTGTTTACTGGCATGTTATCTAGTGTCAGAATCAGAAAATGTGTAACCCTGTCAACACCATATTTGTCTTACAAGTGAGGATGCAGGATTTGTTTTGAGAGACATTTTACAACATTTTTAATTGAAAGGTTTTATCATTTCTGTTCATGTCTGGAACAATTAAAATATATATTTCAGTGATGGAAGGAGTAAAACATTCAGAAAGTCATTTTATTCTGCTTTTGGTGAGAAGCAGCCACAGAATTTGCTGACAACTCATCACTCAGCTCTAGGCTAGTAAACATCAGAAATAGTGCTGCAGCGATCAGTTCATCAGAGTTATTACCATTGGGCAGGCCAAGAAATTTATTGCCTATATTGTGATGCTTACTTCATTAAGTACGCTGTTGAGAATGGTGTTATAATTTGAATTTATACACCATACAGTTTTGCCTGATAAGATCTTTAAAATGTATTTTTCCTGAATGGCTGCTTCAGATTCAAACCCCAAGCTTCCCCATTGAAACATCTGAAACTGGCCTGCAACTTCTCTCCAGCAGCTAAATAAGTCTTTAAATCAGAGGGGATTTTTGCAGGCTTCTGTGGCCGACTTTGTCTTCCTAGGATGTGAAAGTTACATAAATACATCACTCATGGTGGGTGATTACATCACTTGTTTTCAGAAGCAGGATAACGTACTTGCTTTAGAACACAAAACTTCCAGCAGAGATGGAGGCAAGAACTAATTAGCTCATTAAATTCCTGGTCATATACCAAGAGATTCCCCTTGTGATCATTCCAAATAAGATGTGCAGATGTCTATAATCTTATATCTCCAATTTCTTCTGTGAGTTCCCTAGGAATTTGGTGTAGCACAAAATGAGAACAGCATTATTACTGAAGGTGCAGTTCTCTCAACAAACAATTAATTTTACTGACCAGTATTTCTACACAGCTTTGCTTTCAATAATACCCAGCTTTCTGCATTTTTTAACTTTTCAATCTGAAATTTCACAGGCTTGCCTTTTGAACTGGTACTACATACTTAGAAAGTATGCTGGAGTGAGGGAATAAAACAATATCCTCTCACATATTGTGGGAAAAAAATGGAAGCAGAAAACCATGTATGTATTTCAATCATATGCAGAAGCAGTGGATTTATTTCGCACAACTCTTGAGAAGAAAAAAGGACAGGAAAAAAAAAAAAAAAAACCTGAAAAGAGAACAGTCAGCATTTAGAGGAAGATAATAAGTTCATTTGAGCACTGGGGAAACAATATTTTATTTTCAGTGGAAGACCAAACACTCAAACTTCCTCTGGAGTTCTGCATTTCAACTGAGAGATGTGTGCTCTTTCCTCTATCCTCCTGCAGAAGAGCAAGACAGAGCAGAGCTCAGCTCCTTTAGCTCCCCACACTGTCTCACCTGGTTTTAGGGGCCTTTCAGCCATGGCTCTCTATACACTCCTAGGGTTGGCCACTACAGCATCCTTTTGGCTTTGCTAAGAAGCCATGTTTTTGGCTTTTTTTCACTGGTGCCACTGTGAGGCAGGTGCAGCTCCAAGAGCATCTCCATTGGTAGCAGCTTACCGGAAAACTGTTGGCTGAACAGTGGTCTCCTCATTCAACAGGTGGATTTCCTGGCCCACTTGCAGCTTTTCTGGCTGATGGTTCTGGGATGCTGCAGCTCACCAGGTGGGATTTGTCACTGTACCCCTTCTTGGTGGCATTTGGCTTGCTTCCATCTTGCTTCCCAGCAAGGCACTACTAAAAAGCCAATGGGTCATATCAACTTTTCATAATTGCTGAGTAAGTCCAGCTGTCCGAACCAGTGAACTACATAAAAGGAGCTTTTAGTTCATTACCAATTCCCCAAACTACACAGCTTTTTTTGTCTTTCCTGAGCTAATGGAAAGGAGGCACAGCTCAATTAACAGAAGGATACAGTTGATTTGTAATGAAGGACATTGTAATTCTGCTCTGTATAGACACACACAGCACATTGACACTACCCAATTTACTGCATCAACAAACAAAATGCTTCTTGGCCTACAGATCTACTCAGTATTACATCAGAGAAGGCTATCAGAGAGGCAATAGACATGAATGAACTAGCAATTAGATAAAATAATTTGCAAAATAAGAGCTAGGCCAAATCTCATTGAACCAAACATGCTTCAATTTTTTTACTTCAGAAGAGAAATACCTACATGGAATTCCACAAACTACCACTTCTTGTTTGCAGATCCTGCTGTTCACAAATGGTTGTTAATTTACCAACAGTATTTTTCCCCAGCAGAAATTATCAGTTGTTTGAAAGTACAACATTTTGCAAAAATATGAAGTTTGTACACTACTTCACCTAAGGTAAAAGCTAAGAATTTCCATCAGCATTGCATTTAGACAAAGTTCTTAGTGCCTTATATATACCCATCTTTAATAGTCAGATCAGTTATCCTCAGGGTACACTAACCCGATTCAGGTATAGACAGAAACTTTCTGCTCCTTGTAAATTGTCACAGGTCCATGGGGCCAGATGGAATCCACCCAAAGGTGCTGAGGGAGCTGGCAGAGGTGACTACCAACCTTCTTTCCACCATCTGTCAGCATTCCTGTCAACCAGAGAGGTCCAAGATAACTGCAGTCTTGCAAATGTGAATCCCATCTAGAAGCAATGTCATTAAGTAGGATCTAGGGTACTACAGGCCTGTCTGTCTGACCTCAGTGCCAGGGAATGTTACAGAATAGATTATCTTCAGTGAGATCACATGACATGCAAGAAAACCAGGGGATCAGGCCCAGCCAATATAGATTAATTAAAGGCAGGTCCTGCTTGCTTGACCTCATACCCTTCTATGAACAGGTGACTTGCCTAGTAAATGAGGGGAAGGCTGCTCATGAAATCTGCCTAGACTTCAGCAAAGCCTTTGATACTGTCTCCCACATTATTCACCTGGAGATGTTGGCACCCCAAGTGTTGGACAAATACACTCTGTTAGCTAAAGAACAGGCTGGAGGGCCAGGCCCAGAGAGTGGTAGTGAGTGGAGTTAAATCCAGCTGGTGACCTGTCACGAGTGGTGCTCCCCGGGGGTCAGGATTGGGGCCCATCCTGTTTAATATCTTTATTGATTACCTGGATGAGGCATTGAGTGCATTCTCAGTAAGTTTGCAGATGACACCGAATTGGCTGGAAGTGTCGATCTGTCTGAGGGTAGGAAGGTCCGTCACAGAGATCTGGACAAGCTGGATCAGTGGGATGAGGCCAATGGGATAAAGTTCAACAAGACCAAGTGCAGCGGCCTGCACGTTGGTTACAACAACCCCTGGCAATGCTACAGGCCTGTAGGGGCAGAGTAGCTGGAAGACTGTGTGGAGGAAAAGGGTCTATGGGTGTTGGTTGACGCTTGGCTGAACATAAGCCAATCCAGGTGGCCAAGAAGGCCAATGGCATCCTGGTTTGCATCAGAAACAGTGTTGTCAGCAGCAGCAGGAAAATAATCACCCCTATGTACTCCACACTTGTGAGGCCACTCCTCGAGTACTGGGTTCAGTTTTGGGGCCCTCACAACAAGACAGACATCAAGGCTATGAAAGGAAGGGATGCATTCAGAGGGCCCTCAACAGACTCAAAAGGTGAGTTCAGGTGAATCTAACGTGGTTCAACATAGCAAAGTCCAAGGTTTTGCACTTGGCCAGAGGATTCCCAGGCATATATACAGACTGGGAGAAGCAATCTTTGAGAGCAGCCCTGCAGAGAAGGACCTGGGGATTCTGGTGATGAAAAACTTAACTTGAGCCAGCAGTGTGCACTTACAGGTTGGAAAGCAAATGGTATCCTGGGCTCCATTGGAAGAGGGGTGGCCAGCAGTGACAGAGTAACAGAAATAAGATGAGAGGGAATGGCCTCAAGTTGCACTGGGGGCAGGTTCAGATTGAGTATTAGGAAAACATTATTCTCTGACAGAGTGGTCAGGCCCTGGAAAGGACTGCCCATTGGAGATAGTTGAGTCACCATTCCTGAAGGTGTTCAAAAAACCTTTAGATGTTGTACTAAGGGACATGGTTTAGTGGGAAACACTGGTGGTAGATAGATGGTTGGACTCAATGGTCTTAGAAGTCCTTTCAAACCTTAATGATTCGGTGATTCTATTCTAACTCCATAATGGAATTACTTGGTTTTTCATTTTGAAAAGAATTTTTATATTAGTTTCCCTTCAAAAATTTATTTGCAGAGTGTTGACGTCTTCTTATATTACCACAAAGAACATTTCTCATGAGAGTAATTTTCAGGGGAATTTCAAATCTTCCTCTGTTAAGCTTGTAAAATTTGCCGTGCAACAGAAAGTGTGGTTCCAGTACAGTTACTGAGTCTATTTTCTGTTGTACAAGGAGTCTATCTCCTGAAGGACAGAACACTGGGAAACATAAAAATTAATATAAATATTCTCCAAATATTGTATTAATGTGATAACAAGTGATTATGGAGACTAGAGACAATCAGGTTTTCGGCAAAAGAATTTCATGTGAAATGTCTCCAAAGAGCAAACAGGTTGCATCCCGTGCTCTGGCCACTCTGTTGTTCTTCACTATGTCCCTCCCACATCCTCAGTCTTGTCACCTTACATACAGGTTCCCCTCGGACAAGGGCTGAATGTGCTTTCCACTCAGTGTGCACAGCATTCAGTATAAGTGAGTTTGCTACCACCTGAGCATTATTGAAACAAATCTAGTAAATCAATGAATAGCTAAATCCCTAGGATTCCGAACCATCAGATTTATGTATGGCAGCATGGCATTAGCCAAGGTGCAAGCACATTTTTGAAACTTAGTGTGATTGTTTCTATAGTAATGCGTCTCTCACAGGGAAAGGGTAATGTGAGAGAGAAATCAGTGCACACGTGTGGGCTACTACACAGTAAATCATTTGTGGTACAAAATAAATAAATCAGCCAATATCCAGGAAAAATCTATTATGAATTATTACTTTTTCAACAAGTAAACATTCCTCACAGGCCTATTGGGTACAAAACTTCACATTTTATATAGTATTTTTAGTTCTTGTCCCTTCCTTACTGGTTACACTCTTTGTATTCCCTATCAAGACTGTTTGTTTTCCTACTAAGTACATTTGAAAACAGCCGAAGACTTAAGACTTCCATAAATTAAGACCTGAAAGTAACTCAGGAAGTTTTCTATTCATTTACTCCACCTTTCTTAGATTATACCATCCAGTCTTTCTGCAATTTGTGAGAGAGATTCTGACTTCCGACTGATGATGGGGTCCATTGTCAGTCATGTACTCAGATGGTATCAGACAATGTTGTAGAGAAGTAAAATGTCATCTGCAGCAGCTCAGCCACTATTCATAATAAATTCGAAAGGCATGGAGAGACTAAATAAACTTCCTTTGTTTTATCCCTCTCCCTGATGCAGCAAATTACACCCAACTTTTTGAAGCAGTGCTGCAATCTGCCAAAATTATTGGCAGATTATTATGTGATCGTAGAGAACAAGACACAGTAATATTCTTAGAACCGTAGCACTTTTTTTTTTTTTTTTTTCTAAAGGCCATGAAAGTATGGTGTAATTATGATTAAATATAAATCAATCCTCATTAAATTCTTCTCTATTTTTATTAGATTCTTTCACACTTATCCAAACACAGGTCATACCCAAATTCATGTGCTCCATTAAACAAATTATGCTGACGAGAAGAAAGAGAAAGCAGAAAGAAAGAAAGAAGATGATCACAAGACATTAATACAACTAAATCAATAAATTTAACATATATTATCTAAAGTTTTACTATGTAAAAATAAACAAATCTTGTTCATTCTATATCACAAGTCCTAGCACAAAGCAGTATTTTTGCCAGGAAGATCCTTAGTACAAGACAGAATATACTGCCAGGACAGTGACAAGAAAAAAGAGAATAATTTAATCACTGAACTAGCCAATGCAATTACACTTTAAATAGCTCAGTGAAGTTGAAAGTATTTGTGAAGATCTCAATTTACCTACGCTAAGACTTATATGTGTGCACTAAAATTTCTACTATGTCTTCTTCCTAAGGGAAAAGGAAAGTATAAACTGGGGCTTAGACTTTGGGCCCACAATGAATTTGAGATTAATGTTTTCTTATTATTAAAACTAATATTAAATATTATGCATTACAGATATAATTATTCTCCTTACGCTCAACCTCAGGTTTTCCCTCTGACTTCAACCCAATGAGGCATATTTAAAAGCATTTATACTTTTCCACAATTGAAACTATGCCAACATACATATAGCATATTGTATTTCAGAAACAGTGCTAATAACATACTCATGTATCAACACAATACTAAGCTATCAGAAAAAGTACACAGGAAACATTTATTTATCTCTGAGCATCTACTGATTGCACTAAATGTAAAGGCTTAAAAAAGCACAAGTTGTCAACATTTTCCCAGTACACAGATTCTGATGGTAATATTTTTATAATAGCTTGGATCTAAGTTAAGGGTGCAACCCACTCTGTGCTGTAGTTAAAGCCAAGTCTGCATCCATGAGAAGAGAGTATGCTCATCATCAACCATTTTGTATGTTCATCTTTAAAAGTTCTGTAGGGAAAGAAAGGGACTATGTGGATTGTCTTTATGTTTTTGTAAGTGTATAACATCAATCTCTAAAGCATAACATTTTCAATCCTGAACTGGCTTTCAGAAAAGTTTACGCTTAGGGTTGGAAGTCAGGAAGGAAGAGAAAGATAAATGTATACAGCATTCTCCAATGACACATTTTGTACTTCAGATAGAAATATTCCTTGGCTGGAAATGTGGCTTAGGACTGCTTGTTCTTCGCATTAGAAATACCTAATTAATTAATATTGTCCTCATGAACAATGTTTCTTTTCTAAGATGTAACCTACTGAAGTTAAAAACAGGAAGTTACCCAGATCAACTTTAGCCTTACAAAATTGACACCACAAGGAAACCAATGATTCCACTGAAATGCTAAGTATCATTTTGCTTACGTTTGGTTGGTTGGTTTATTTGGTCATTATGTCAGAACAGGGAGATAACTTGCTGAGTTCCTTATGATAGAATGGCTACAGAATTATCTAGGTTGGAATAGACCTTCAAGACGACCAAGTCAACCTGACTCAGTGAGTCAAGTCTGTATTTACAATATACTGAGTCTATGTTCGCTGCCAGAATACTTCCACTCTGTTAAGAATGGTCACTGGTCCCCAGAACTGCCTTCCTTTTCTTCGTACTATCCCTACATGACTTCTTTGGTACTTCTTTTTTTAGCGCGCTTACATTTCTGACAGAAACTGAGGGAGAAAATGAATCCATGAAAATTCCCAGACCTAATCCAGTGAGAAAAGATGACATAAATCTCTTGGTTTAGATATTATGCAGATTTAACTCTAAACGAGTTCTGAACTTGCACCTTACTTTCTAGTAAGCCTTTCCCTTTGCTTACGAATCTGTTTCTCCTGTTGAAATATTTACTTCCAAGGTCACAATTCAAAGTCTCTCCAAGAGATATGGCAGCAAGAAGCCAGAGACATTTTTCCAAGGCACACTTAAGACAAAAGCATTCTAGTTGATTTCTCCTAGCTTGCAGAAGACATTTCTTTCTAAGTTTACTAGCAGCTGCTGCATTTTCCATAATATTGGGTTAGAGCAGAGACTTTGAGACTGAATTGCAGGATTTTTGGGGGACTATAGCAGGAATGTTGGATGTGAACAATGGACACAGTTTGACCAAAGGCACTGGTATTTCCACCAGTCGTCCATAGCTTGAAATGATGTACCAAAGGTCACACTGCACAGTTATCACAGGCTCTATATACATCTACAGGGGTAGTGCTCACAAGACTGCTGGCAGATACAGGCTGTATCTTGTGAACAGCAGGAGGTTGTTGTGCTGGCCACACACTCTCTACATTCCCCCTTGTAGTAATGTTATCCCATTGTAAGCCCAAGCTATTTGCCTGTCTACCCATCTTTCGGCTTCTACAGACCTTCCCATTACCCACCCTTCCCCTGCTAGTGATTGCTACACAGTAATTTTTTTGCCCTTAATATATAGACTTTCTTATTAAAAAACCAAAGTCATCTTCTCTGATGATGTCAAAAATATCTTTGGTGCTGTGTATCTGTATATTTTCTTTCTTCTTCTTTTATTTACTTCCAAAAACCCAATGTTATGTATCTATACTCCAGAGTCTGGTTATCAGTTTCTCATTTCCACCGTCAGAGCTGGTTTACTCTGGAATCCCCTGTTCAGGGAGCAACATTGAAATAGCTGTGAAGTGAGGGACAGTGCCTCTTTTCATCCACTCATGTTATCCATCAGGAATAATTATAGTGCTGTCTGTAAATAAATTAGGTTTTTCTCTTTTACATTGCTCTTCCAAGTGTTTTGAGCTGCAGTGTCAAAACCAGTATCTCTGACTTTTCTACTTACTAAAATTAGAGCAGCAATCCTGCCATCAGTCACTCAGGAAAAGAAACACTATAAAAGAGAATTTTAAAACACATACACCAGCAAGAATAAGAAATAAAAAACAGCAAGACTAATGAGGACATACGTGTCCCCAGTGTTTGAAAGCATATATGCATTGTTTATGGAGCTGTGTGAAATAGAGAATATCAAGTTCCACAAGATGTGCAAAAGCTGTGGTAACCTTGCTAGTCCCTTTCAAGACACAAGAACTTTAATCAAGTCCTGAAAAGAATTTTCTTAGTGAGCAAACCGAAGCAAATTCTTATTTAACAGTTCTTTGCAAATAACCATTTTCCTTGATGAATGCAGTCGTTTTATGAATTATGAATCAGATGGTACAATAGCTGTTAATTCATAGTAAAATAAATTCTGCTGTCATGAAAATGCATAACGTAATACTGTAGGGCTACGGACATTGCTCATATTTAGAGCATATTCCAATATGAATATAATCATCCCCAAACTTCACAAATTTTTGCTTGTACATCGTTATCAAACATTTGTAATCATATCTGTTTCCCAAACAGTGGGTCTGGCAGTTTACTAAATTAACCAAAGTCTGCCTGTAGTGTCCTTTCCAGCCAGCCATTGACATTGCAATTCTTATAATCTGCACAACACATCAGTTGTGCAGACTTTACTGTGCTATTGACCCCATTAGAAAGCTAAATCCAGAAAACAGCAAGCAGGAAGTATTTCATGAAGTGATGAACAAAGCAGTTAATAGGATGTAATCTGAAAAGTATTCACTGGCTAGTATAAGCAGAAAAGACATAGTCTAGGAAAAAGTGTTGAGAATGCATGGCTATGACACAAAAATGTAAAAATCTGTGAAGCTAGTGGGTTTTATAGAGAGACAATATAGCATTTGAATAGAAAACCTGAATCTGTAAATATACGCTTTACAGTGTAGAAGCAGACTGACTGATAGTGGTCTCCTGCAAGGACAGCTGACTTTAAAATACTCCATACTTGTAAGAAGTTACAGCTGTTTCAGAGACTTCTGTAAATGGTAAGGATTTTTCAGTTGCATGTCTTAAAACAGACTAACTGGTTTAGTGCTCTTTCTGCTCCTATGACACAACTGATATTTGCCTCTCAGCATTTTGTGCAACATAAGGAAACCACTTTTCCAGGGAGCACAAGAAACTTCAGAAAGTGTGGGGCTGGCTGTAGGCCTTGGTTTCCTCTGGACACACTATTTTTGAAGAAAAAAAACAACTGGGACCTGAGGCTGGTCTCCAGGCAACTTGCTCATGCACAAATAGGACAAACTACACAAGTAGATCACTAGGAAAGATTCCCTCCACTTACCAGAATACTTTCCAAAGAAGAAATGAGCAGAAATTAAAAGTTGCTCGCTTGAAAGTGCATCATCTGTAAGTATCATCAGCTAATGCATTGGTGTCCAACCTTTGGGCTTTCTTGGGCTGCACTGAGTGAAGAGGAATTATCTTGGTCCATTAATAAAACAAATAATATTGCTAACGTATTTAAGTAATAAAACTTACCTATTTTTTCAATTTAAAGATATTAAATTAAAAAAAGAGAGTAGAAAAACCATAAAACTAATGGGACTTTTGACCTAATTTTTGTGAAACCAGTGCGTAGGCTTGGTTGAATTGAAGGGGCTGCAATTATTAGTGATCTCTCAAAGTGTTTGTAAAAGATTCTTGATGAAACCTGTGCTTCATCCTTGACAACAATTGCTCACAAACATACATACTGCTGAAAAGCAATAACATGGATAAGGCATGACATTAGGCAAGGAACAGATCTTATAAAAGTCTAGCAAGAGATGTGATCAGATTTTTGAATTGAATATCTGACTTCAACTCTCTGCATTCCATTTGAAAATTGGCAGGTCATGTATTTACGTCAATTGAAAATGGAATCCTAAATATACCAAGAAACTAATATATTTTTTTCAGCAATCTTGAAACCTATCATCAAATTTCTTTATCAGAATGGAAAACACAGCTGCATACTTCTTTCTGTTCACAAGGACTGTGTTTAGTCTATGTATCTAAATGCATACAGTTATTTGCCATCACTTGAGCTCGCACTGCACTGTGCCCTCCCCATGTGCTGGTTTCAGCCCAGACAGTGCCGATCGCACACTGATGTTTGGTTGCTGTGCACAATAGGTGCACAGTGGGGCAGACTCATTGTCATGATGCTGTGGGGCAGTCAAAGGCAGGCTATGCCAGGCCAAGTGTGTACTGCAAGGTGTAGGTTGGGCATACCTGGAGTATTAAAAAAAGATTATTTTCTGACTTTCTTGCAGCCCAATGCTGCAAAGTTCTTTAGAACTGTAGAATCTTTTGAGATGGAAGGGACCCTTAAAGGTTGTCTTGTCAAATTCTCCTGCAATAAACAGGAACAACCACAGCTAGCCCAGCTTGCTCAGAGTCTAGTCCAGCCTGGCCTTGAAAGCCTCCAGGGATGAGGCATCCACCATATCTCAGGACAATCTGTTCCAGTGTCTAACTATCCTCACTGTAAAAGACTTTTTCCTTATATCCAACTTAAATCTCCCTTCTTTAAGTTTGAAACCATCTCCCCTTGTCCTATCACCACAGACCCTACTAAGGAGTCTGTCCCCTTCTTTCCTGTAGCTCCCCTTTAGATACTGAAAGGCCTTTCTCAGGTCACCTCAGATCTTTCTCTTCTCCATGCCAAAAATGTCACTGAGTACCTCAGCCTTCTCTTTGTCCATTATTACAAATCTGCCTGTACTGCTCACTAGGTGGGAGGTACACCCTCCTGTACTTTACTTTTCTGGTTGATGTACTTGTAGAAGCCTTTTTTTTTCTTCTTTGCATCCCTTGCCAAGTCCAGTTCCAGCTGGGCATTGGCCTTCTTCTTGACTCCATCCCTACACAACCTAGCAGCATTCCTATACTCCTTCCTTCATTACCTGCCTGTTTCCACTGCATTTTCTTCTTGCTCCCCACTCTGACCAGTGGTTTTCAGTTCATCCATGTCGGTCTCTTGTCTTCCTTTCTCCTTGTCTTCCTGCCAAAGATTTTCTTTTCACAGATCATAGAATCACAGTATCATCTAGATTGGAAAAGACCTTCAAGATCACCAAACCCAGCCTGGGTTGACTTGCTGAGTCCCACCACAAAACCACATCTCCTAAATACCTCCATTAATTAGATCTCAACTACATCCCCAGCAGATCTTCTGTGAAGAAAGTCTACCTAATGCCCAATCTAACCTGCTCTGATGCAACTTGAGACCATTTCCTTATATCCTATCACTTGTCACCTGAGAAAAAAGGCCAACACTCTCCTCAATATGCCCTCCTTTTAAGTAGTCTAGAGAGCAAGGTCTCCCTTCAGCCAGGTTTTTTTTTTCAGCCAGTCCTCGTATGTCTGATTTTTGAGTCCCTTCACCAGTTTTGTTGCTCTTACTCCAGCAACTCAAAATCATTCTTATAGACAGGGGCCCAAAACTGAACACAATACTGGAGGTTTGGTCTCACCAGTGCTGAGTATGGAAGGCCAATTCCTACTCTGGTTCCACTGGCCACACTATTTCTGACAAGCCAGAATGCTGTTGGCCTTTTTGGCCACCTGTGCACGCTCCTGACTCATGTTTAACTGGCTGTCAACCAATCAACCAACTTGTGACTCAAGTGTAACACCCTGTACTTTACCTTAGTTGAATGTCATGTGATTGGATTTGGCTTATCAATCCTTCTGCAAAGCCCTTCTACCCTCAAGCTGATTAACAGTCCCACCTAATTTGGTGTCATCTGAAAACTTACTGAGGGTGCTTGCAATTTCACAATCTAGATCACTGATAAAAATATTAAACAAAACTGGTCTAATACTGAGCTCTTTTAGCTCAGAGTCACTCTATGAGGTGTTGACTTCTCATTTGCTAAAGAAAAGCTTCAGTGAAATTCTCTATTTTTGTACTGCCAAATTTGCTCTAGTATCATTTTATCTGTCTTTCTATGTAAGCATGGAAGTAGATATGTACAGGTATACCACAGAATTATAGAATGGTTTTGGTTGGAAAAGATCTCAAGAATCACCAAGTTTCTATACCCCTGCCACAAGCAGGGTTGTCAGCTGCTAGATCAAGTACCAGATCAGATTGCCCACCCTATCCAACCTGGCCTTAAACACCTCCAGAAATGAGGCATCCATAGCCTCTCTGGGCAACCAGGTCCAGCATCTGACCACTCTCTCAGTAAAATACTTCCTGACATCTAATCTAACTCTCTGTTTCTTTAGTTAAAACCATTCCTATCATTATCTATTCATGTAAAAGCTGAATTCCCTCATATTTATAAACTCCCTTTGGACATGGGAGGCTGTAATAAGGTCTCCACACAGCTTTCTCTTTTCCAGGCTGAACAAGACCAGTTCCTTCAGCCTGTCTTCATAGGTGTTCCAGCCCACTGATCATCTTTGTGGCCCTCCTCTGGACACTTTCCAAAAGTTCCATATCTTTCTTGTGTTAGGGGCTCTAGATTTGGATGCAGAACTCCAGCTGGGGCCTCACAAGGGCAGAACAGAGGGGGATAATCACCTCCCTCACTCTGCTGGTATCCCCTTGTCATGGTTTTATGGCTTTTGTTATCAGTACTCTACATCATCAGTATTCCACATTACCCTAATCCTAACCCTAACCCTACCATAACTCTATCCTAACCCTCATATTTACATCTTGTAGAGCACTGAGAGTTAAAGAGTTAAAGAGTTAATGCTCCAGTTCTATGGATTGTCGTTATTTCTGGATATCAGTTCTCAGAAGAGAAGAACTACATCTGCCAGGAGGATGACTGTTCCATTTCCTTTTTCCATTCGGAAGAAAAGATAAAAATTGTTTGCAAGTCATGAGATGCCCCTTTTTCCCCTTCTGCTCATCTCTGCAGCGTGTGTGCTCCCTAGCCATCTCTCCTTCTGCTCTAGAGTAAGACCTTCAGTTTTTGAACACTCTCTCTCATCTTATTTATTAGCTTCAATTCCAATTTTTATATATTATGTATTATATTGAGTTATCTTGCATTCAATATCTTACTTAGTAAATCAACTTTCCCCCTCAGATCCTGCTGCTGTTTTGTTTTTCAGCCCATCTCCCTGTTCTTTCCCCTTTTCCCTCTTCCCCTTCTACCAGAGTGTGGGTCCATCAGTCTCCTCTCCCTATTAGTCATGGAGCCAGGCCAAACCAGTCTGTAAACCACCCCTCTTCTGATGGAATCGAGGATACTATTGGCCTTCTGGGCTGCAAGTGCACACTGCTGGCTCACGTTAAAATTTTCATCAACCAAGACCCCTAAGTCCAGCAGTGCTTCTCTCAAGGATTTCTCCTTCCAGTTTGTATACACATCAAGTGCAAAACTT
This sequence comes from Lagopus leucura, assembly GCF_019238085.1. Taxonomy (NCBI): domain Eukaryota; kingdom Metazoa; phylum Chordata; class Aves; order Galliformes; family Phasianidae; genus Lagopus; species Lagopus leucura. The sequence continues at coordinate 12,759,123 of NW_024962272.1, forward strand.
CATTAGGTTCACAAGGGCAGACCTTTCAAGTTTATCAAGGTCTCTTCTGGATGGCCTCCTTTCTTTCTGCTGTACCAGTCACACCGCTCAGCATGCTGTCATGAGCAAACTTGCTGAGGGTGCACTCAGTACCATCATCTATGTCATTGAGGAAGACATTAAAGAATACTGGATCCAAGACAGACCCCTGGGGGACAACACTCGTTACCAGCCTCTACCTGGACATAAAGCCATTGACCACAAGCCTCTGGCTGCAATCTCTCAACCAGTTCCTTAACCACCAAATGGTCTATCCTTCAAACCCATATGTCCCCAATATAGAGATAAGGCTGTGGTGGGGAACCATGTTAAAGGTCTTGACATGTAAATATATGTCCCTTTGCTCAACAGAACACCTTTTTTATAGCAACACTCTCACTGAGGAAACTCTCATCTGAATAATTTCTATTGTCATTGTCACCACATCCCGTGCCCTGTTGGGTACTGAATCATATTTCCCTTGGTTGCCTACCTCATTCTGACAATGTATTTACAGCTGACCTTCTGACTAGCTCCAGCCCCAAATGAGCTTGGGCTTTCCTGGCTCCATTCCTGTACCTACAGGCCAGGTCTCTGTCTGCCTTCTGGACACCTGTTTCTCCTCTATCCTCCCTGCACTTCCTCCTGGTGTTTGAACTTCTGAGCTGGGGGTCTGTGTTCATCCCTGATGACTTTCTGCCTGGCCCTGTTTGACTGGCTGGGTGTAGAATGGCTTGAGAGTAGCCCTAAGGAGAAAGATTTGGGGGTGTCGGTTGATGAAAGTCTCAACATGAGCCACCAGTATGTGCCTGCAGCCCAGAAGACCAACCATATCCTGGGCTGCATCAAGAGAAGTGTGGCCAACAGGTCAAGGGAGGTGATTCTGCATCTCTACTCTGCTCTTGTGAGAACCTACCTGGAGTACCGCATCCAGTTCTGGGGGCCCCAACACATCAAGAAGGACATCAAGCTGTTGGTGACAGGATAGGGCCACAAAGATGATCAGAGGGCTGGAGCACCTCTCCTACAGGGATGGGCTAAGAATGCTGGGGCTGTTCAGCCTGGAGAAAAGGAAGATTTGAGGGGACCTTATAGCGGCCTTAGTATCTGAAAGGGGCCTACAGGAAAGCAGGGTAGAGACTATTTATAAGAGCAGGTAGACACTGGATGAGGGGAAATGGCTTTAAACTGGAAGAGGGTAGATTTAGACAAGATATTAGGAAGAAATACTTTACTATGAAGGTGATGAGATGCTGGAACAGGTTATCCAGTGAGGTTTTAGATGCCCTCTCCCTGGAAGCGTTCAAGGCCAGGCTGAATGGGACTGTGAGCAACCTGGTGTAGAAGGTGTTCCTACCTATAGCAGGGGGCTAGAACTAGATTATCTCTCTTCTATCCCCAACCATTCTATGATTCTATGACTCCCTGCCCAATAAACTGATATGTTCCTGGGCTCTGAGAACGTTGTCCCTGAATATCCAAGATGGACGCATAGTCCTCTTGTCCTCCAGAACAGTCCAAGCAGACCCTTAGCTACATGAAATCAGCTCTCTTGTGGTCTTATGCTCGGATTCGCTCAGTTGTCCTGCTTCACCTCTTGGTCATTGCAGATGTGGCTATCCACAGCATTCCTGCCCCCTGGCAAGTCCCCCTTCCCTGTGAGTAAGGGACCAGCCTTAGTCACCTTATTAACTCTTTGTGTCAAAATGCTACCTTTGATACCTCCCAGGAATCTCCTGAGTTGCATATGCTCAGTCTTCCTGCCAGCAGATTCTGGGCTGGTTCAACTTCCCATGCAATTTTGGACCCATGATCACCAGGCTTCCTCCCAGGGCAGACTCTTTGCATCAGCCTTCCCTTTTTCCAGAGTTCACTTCCACCTCCTCGCCATCCTGCTTGCCTTGCTGACAAGCCTTTCTTATCTGTGGCTGCCCTGTCACCACTTGAGGTCTTAACCCAATGCTCTGCAGTTGCTTTTGTGGAGGCGCTTTGCTGCCAGCTGAGAAGAAATGGCAGAGCTGATGAAGGGAGGAAGAGTTTTGAAAGGAGCTCTGCCAACTAGACTGTGCCAATGGTCACAACCTTCTGAGCTCTGTTAGTCACTTCTCAATCCATGTCACTGTCCACTCATCTATCTCACATTTCCTATGCTTCATTAAAGGATATTGTGGGAGAATCAAAAGCCTTACTGAATTAAAGCTACACAACATACCTTCATCTACTCATCCAGCCGTGGCATCTCAGAAGGCCACCAGATCAGTCAAGCATACTGTATGAGGCTGCTGAATCACAGCCTGAACCTCTGATTAATCACCTAAGGCGAGCCATGAGTCAGCCCTGGGAGCACAGGTGAAGGCAATTCACCTGTGCTGCAGGAAGGGCTGGAGCCTGGCTGCACCTCTCCTAGACCCATTTAAGAGCTGACTACCAGTGGGGAAGGATCTCTTCTGGAGATCCGCTCCACCAGAGTTTCCTACATGAGCCCAGGATAGGGTGAGTGTCCTTTTCTGCTCCAGTATAATAATTACATAAGCCAAGCTCTCAAATATACTATATCATCTGTATATTCATTGATTGTACACATGCTTTCCCCTTTGTGAATCCATTCTGACTACTCCTGAGAACCTTTTCTTCCACTTGCTTGGAGACACTGCAGATGGAAACAAACTATGATACTGCACTCATACAAGAGAAGTTAGAACATATTCTTTGACATAATACAGATATATTGAAGTAATTCAACAGTGACTTAGCAAGATTCAGGATCTCTGCATATACTAGATTATTTACTGCATAAAGGATAGGACAATAGATACAATACAGAGATTTAGCAGAACATAATTGCAGATAGAGCAGTGACTTAACAAGCTTCCAGATGGCTGGATACACTTGGTTATTTACTGCATGGAGGCTAAGTTAAACAAATTTTTCCTAATGTCCAACCCGAACCTGCTGAGGCACAACTTAAGGCCATTACCTCTCATTCCATCACTGAGTTGCCTGGGAGAAGCTGCCAACTCCCACCCGGACAGGGTAAGTTTAGGTTGGATACTTGGAAAAATTTCTTCTCTGACAGAGTGCTTGTTCTTCTTCTTCTTTATTTTCCATGTGTTATGTACAAATCAACACAACTGAAGTTAATTATGAGATGTTTAAGCCATGATGTAGATGTTTTGCACTAATATGAGAAATCACAAAAATACTGAGGAGATGTTTCCAGCTATGCAATTGCCAGACTCATCTATCGAATCCTGGACTGATTCCTCAGTAGGCTTTTTAAGATTCACAGGGTTGGGGGAATGGCTTGTAAATACTGAAATTATGATTTTATGTATTTCCTGATCTGTAATGATAAGCATAGTCATAAGTAATGTGATTGCCAGAATATAGTGGGTTTTTTTTGTTTGTTTGTTTGTTTTTCCCCAGCCTTTCCTCTTTCCTCATTCTTTCTCACTCTTACTCTCTTTTTCTTCTCCTTCCTCTCCTCATTCTTTCTCTTCTTTATCTGCTCTGTTCACGTCACCATGGTCTTGAAGTGTTGGAGCCCCATCCTTAGTCATTAAGAAATTAAAGATGTACTTACTTAGATCTCTAGTAAAGATGCATTATTTAGCAGCACAGCCTAGACAGAATTTTAAGAGTACCAATACTTTTAAGATATTTGCAGTACAGAGATAATTGGTTTTGGAACTTGAGTGTCAGTTTCACCTTAATCTAATTAGGAGGAACCTCACTTACTGCTGTTTTGACTGCTCTTTCCAGGACATCATCTAAAGTACAGGGGAAAGGGGCAAATATCAGAGCACTGTACCTCAGCTCTTGCTTCCAGCCCTGACCTACAACTGGGACAGTCTTGGGGAGCTGCAGGGGCAGGCTCTACCCATCAAAATTTGACAGACTTGTTCTTAAAGCTTTGTAAGGAACTCAATTGTACACTGCAGTAAAAAGCACAGAGAGGCAAACAAAGAAACATTCTGGACTTGTGACCTCAGACCTTGCCCCTGCCCTTACCTGCACACCTGGTCTTCTTACTCCTGCTTCTTGGAGGAGAGCCTTCTGCAAAGGTCAAGGGGGAAAAGCAGCACCTCCTCCCCCAGTGCCTTGCTGACTGAGCTAGGAGGCCTGGAAGGAGTTGCAGAAGCAGGTTCTGCATTACTTTTGAGACAGCACTGAGGATCCAAAGGGAAACTGGACAAAGAGCCACCTGCTAAACAAGAGCTTTGCCGGCCAGACCAGGTGCACCATTACTGTCTGCAGGTCTCATGCCTGGGACAGCCTTTCCACCCAGAGCAGCAAACTGTCCTGGCCCTCTAAAAACCTTAATGCTGATACTCCCCAGCACGGTGTCCTGGAAACGCTGACAAACATTTGCAAAGGGCACCCACCATTCCCTCCCCTTGAAATGTTAGTTGGAAAGCAGACACGAAGCTTCTGCTAGTGAACATACCTTTGTTGTGGAGCAATGTGACAGTTTTACTAACAGGAGATTAGGTTGTTTGCAGGAGGTTCCTGCCTATAGAGCATGACTGCTCCACAAGGCTGCTCTAAAGAGAAGAACAGATAACTGCTAGTCCTTTGGGGCTGTAGTCAGCAAAGCATCCCGCAAATGAGCTTTCCATCCCTAATAAAGTAGAAAGACCAGAGTTCAACTAAAGGGCACACTGATACAACCACAAGAGGTCCCAAGACCACCACCACAAAAATGCTGCATACACATGGAGGCAGAGCCCTACATTAATGGTTCTGTGGGAAATACTGAATATGTGTGTACTGTCCAGGGAATATCTTTACATGTGTAACACAAGTAATGAATATAAAATAATAACCAAATAATAATCACATAATTGCATATAATTTTATATAATTGCATTATAATATAATAACCAAAGAACTTTTGTGACAAGTATGCACTCTCAGGTGGAGTGATCCCCTGTGCATCCAATACTGCAATAAAAGTATGCCTGCTTCTTAATGCTACATTGGTCTTAAGGAGTTCTCTTTCAGGCTGGCATTTTTGTCCACTGTTGCCATGAAGGACTTCACAGTCTTTGAGAGGAGGGGCTTGGCTCGGGCTGTTGTTTCCCATTCTCTTGGACTTCTCTGTCAGAGCTGAAAGCCAAAGATCTGTTTCTTCCCAGTCCTCTGTACAACATCTCTATGTTCTTGCAAGGGAAGAGAGTTCACCCATAAGTTCTTGCAGTGCCCTCACCTCGCTATTCGTCAGCAATGGACCTTGCAGCACTTGAGCTCTTTTGTGTAGAAAAAGGAGCTGTTTCATCTCTGGATCACCTAAATGAGGCAAGCTACTATTCTGACCATAGTAAGAAAGGCAGTAGTGCAGAGGTGTCTGTGGGCCCAAATAGATGGAGGAAGTTGTCAGTCATGACCTCCCCATGACAGCAGGCAAGAATGGGCACTGCCTGGCTCAAGAAGGGCATGAATATGCTGCATGGACAACACAGAGGTGTGAGGGATGTCGTGGAGAAGAAGGGGAGAAAAAATTGCTGCATCTGCAAGAGTCGAATCATGGATATTCATCACATGACCAATGCCTGCTTTCTTGACATGCCATCAAGGTCTACACCTGAATTTAACCACTACCACTCTGTTCAAGCTCTAGATCTGCGTTCAGGCTGTGCTTCTTTACTTCACAGAGGCAAAAGGCACAAAGTGTACTGCAGAGGCTAGCAAAGGAAAAGTCCAAGTCACATGGAAAAAAATCTCTTATGTCCTAGTGGATGTCTTTCCCATACACACGCAGAAAGGTGATCATCCATTTCTGTCATGGTTTAATAATTTTTTGTTAGTGGTATTCCACATCATAACATCATGTACTGCACTGGGAGTTAAAGAGTTAATGCTCCAGTTCTGTGGATCATGGATAGTTCTGGGTACCTGTCCCAGAAGAGAAGAGCTATACCTCCCAGAGGACTGTTTGCTGTTCTGTTACTGTTTTCTGCTCAGAGGGAAAGACAAAATCCATTCACAGATCACAAGATGTCCCTTTTTGATCTTCTGGCTCATCTCTGTTGGGGGTGCCATACCAGCTCAGCTTACTTAGAGTAAGGCCTTCAGTTTTCAGACACTTGCTCTCATTTTAATTGATTTACTAGCTTCAATTGTACTATATTGTTTTATATTTTGTTTTCTTGCATTCAGTATCTTACTTAGTAAATTAGTTTGCTTCTCCTCAGATCATTGCCACTGTTATGTTTTTAGGCCCATCTCCCTACCCTTTCCCCTTTTTCCCTTTCCCTGGGTGTGGGTCCATAGATCCTCCTGCCCCCTTAGTTGTGGAACTGGCTGAACTAGCCCATAAACTGCTGAAAGCTTCTCAGCAGCACACACAAATATTCCTTTGGCTTGCTGGAGGGTCTTCATTATGCCACTCATAAAGTCTGTGTTGGAGTATTTTCTGCAGACTGTTTGCAAAGAGATGAGAAGCAGGAGTGACCCCATCATAGCTTTGCTACAGCTCTTCAGAACATAAAGCAAACTTGAGGGCATTCTTAGGTCAGGAGGTTGTGCAAGGGACAATCATAATGCTCCAGCTGTGCATACACTTCTTTAATATACTTGAGCCGTCTCTAAGACTCTCCTCCAACGTTGTGTGCTTACCTATAAAGCCTACCTCTCAACAGCAGCAGTTGCACACACATAGGACACACACACATCATGGAATCTGCTCCTTGCACTGGGTGTCTAAAAGCTGGACATGGCTCATAGTCTCCTTGTGCTTCCTGAGAAAAGCTGTCTCAGTGTGACAGCTCATTCTGGAAATTGTGCAAGAGCCTGGAGGGACATGCCTATGCACTGAGATCCCACTACTTCTTTTTAGGTCCAGTTACCCTTCCCATTTTGACAGAGGTGTGGAGCTGACATACGGTACTGTGGGCATCCTGCCGCTCACACAGGTTCATAGTGTTGCCTGTTTCAACAGCTCAGTTGGTCATCTAAGCTAAAAAAAAAGCATCAGGAGAAAAGGGGAATCACGCTTCTGGAAACTGAATCATTTTCCATATGGGTGAAATGGAGACAGGCAGGAACAAGAAGGCAGCTGAGTGTGGTGCTTCTCCTTCCTGGGGATAGGGCCCAGACTGTGGGGTCCTCGTTGTGATACATAGGGATGAAAGGGCTGGCAATCTCTTGCTCTACTCACCGTGGTCTGGAGAAGGAAGGTGGACAGGGGGTAGCCAACTTGCAGGACTTGAGCATGGGGTCACATGTCAGAGGCCCTAGCAATCCCAACAAGGAGCCAAAGGCTCATCCTTTCTGCAGGTGCAAGAGGCAGGAAAAAGGCTGTAGGCAGTCCCAGCTCTCCTGTGCTTCTCCCACTCGTGCATTCTCTATGCCATGACTGGGCATCCCACACCTCACACAGAGCTGAGCAGAGTTCTTTTTCCAGGACAGGAGCACTGGGGAGGAAGCATGGGGCATGCAGTGGGGCTCCTTACTTACTTGAAGCTCTAAATGATCTTCAGCCAACAGGCAACTGGGTGCAGGTCTGCAAAGCCCTGCTGTGCTCCCACACATTGCTAGAGATCACTGAATACCACAGGACTTGAGGTTGGGCTCTATCACACTGTAAACAATTTCCCCTTCCTGCCATCCTCCTCTGCCACTGACTGCCAGCATCCGAGGTCCTCACCAGCAGACAACACATGGCTGACCATGTTTCTTTTGATGCAGCCCAGGATACGGTAGGCTTTCTGAGCTCTAAGGGCATATTACTGGCTCATGTCCAGGTTATCGTCCACCAGTACCCCCAGGTTCTTTTCAGCAGCACCGTGCTCAATCATTTTACCCCCAGCAGTATTGGCAGTAGAGGTTGCCTCAACGCAAGTGCAAGATCTTGCACTTGGATTTATTGAATCTCATGAAATTCTCTTGAGCTCACTGCTCAAGCTTGTCTAGGTCCCTCTGGATGGCATCCCATCCTTCAGGTGTGTTAACTGCACCCCACAGCTTGGTACCATTAGCAAACTTGCTGAGGGTGTATCCATCCCCACTGTGGATGCCATTGATGAAGATATTAAAGGGTATCAGTCCCAGCACTGACCCTTGTAGAACACCTCTCATCACCACTGATCTCCATCAAAATATGGAGTCACTGACCACCGCACTCTGGACTCAATCCTGCAGCCAGTTCTTTGTCCATTCAGCAGCCCACCCATCAAATCCATATGGAATCACAGAATTGCTCAGGCTGGAAAGATCTTCAAAACATTCAAGTCCAACAGCAACCTAACCATACTACCCTAACAACCCACCGCTAAATCATGTCCCTGAGCTATCTTTCCAATTTGGAGCAAAGGATGTTATGGGATACTGCGTCAAAGGCCTTGCTGAACTCCAGATAGATGACGTCAGTGGCGCTCCCCTTATTAACCCTTTTACACCATCATAGAAGGCCACGGTTGGTCAAGCAGGATTTGCCCTTCATGAAGCCATGCTGGTTCTCTCATATCACCTCCCTGTCTTCCATGTGCCTTAGCACAGTTTTCTGGAGAGCTTGCTCCATGAAGTTAGGTTCTCCATCACCTTACACTTCAAGGAGGGATTAAAGCTGCCACAGTCACTCACAGCTTGGACAGCACAGCTGAGGTGGGTGATGCTTTGCACCAGTGTGAGCTTGTTCTGCAAGTCTTGAGGCCCGAGAGAAAAATATTCTTTGAATTGCAGGAAAGGCTAAGGGTCACAAGGGGAACATGTGGGGGGAATACAAAGGGAAGGGCTTGGATCTTCATCTGGGGAAAAAACGTTCCCTGGGGAGTCTAAGGAAAGAGAATTCTCATCTCAGCAGGTCCCACCACGGGGGGTGGGCTGGAGCTCAGCGTCAGCACTCAGATTCCCTGGCACAGCTCAAGCTCTCACCTGGTAGTTGCAGCTGTAGAACAGCCCACAGTGTCTCCCTCCAGGTGGGGAAGAAGCTGTTCCCTGGAGGAACACAGTGCCAAGCTGCCCTGGGTGAACATGAAAGCGCTGTGTGCAGCATGAGCTCTCATGCTGTCCAGCTCCAATTGTGTGGGGAGAAATGTCTTGAGACATTGCTTAATGGCACCCAGCACCCATGCCCCAGGGCCCCCACAGCAGGAATTGCTGTGAAAATAAAATGGAAGAAAACCAAAAAGTTGAAGCCCAGACACTTTACCAGCTCATGTCTGGAAACCATTGCATTCCAGCCTTTGCATAGCCTGGAAAGAAACATGATGAGCATGTCTGAGACCAGGTAGAAGTTCATCTCAGCATCATGGCTGAGAAATTATTCTCTGCACAAAAAAGCAAAGGTCAATTGGTGCAGGCCCAGACCTTTCAGCGTGGCCAGGCCTGGGGGAAGCAGTGGTAGGAAGAAGACCAGAAAGGCCTGGAGCAGGGCTGGGAAAAGTCCTCTCCCCCAGGGAAAAACTGGGGAGACTCATAGAAGCTGGAGAAGAGTAGACATCACTTAGGCCTCAATCAGCTCCTCCATGTTTGCTTCCTCCAGATGCTGCAGCTGTTTGTCTTGGACAGGGGAGACTTCCTTACAAGCTCCCAGTGCATTCCTTGTTATTTCTTGTACAAGAATTACTGTTTTGTTATTCTGATGTGGAACATATTTCTTTATAATTATTTAAAAGGGGAAGCATTGCTCAAACCTTGCTGAATTTAAGGAAGATAAGGGGAAGCAAGATTTGCAAAACAAGGCTGTAAAACAGAAGCTAGGGAAGATAAGGCTGAGAGGACTGCATCCAGCCAGGATATGCTGATTCCTGAAAAGAATGTAACAGATAAATCACAAAGACGGAGTCAGCAATTAGGCTTAACCTGGACCAAAGAGGAAAAAGGACAACAAGAGGAAGACATCGAGCCTTCATCCTACAACCCCCGAGTAGCACCACCATGACTCGGTACGCATGTGGAAAGGGGCTGGGCTAGGGGTGGAGAACATGATAATAATCTCTCGGAAGTAATTGTAATATCCCCCCAATTCATGGCATATGTATGACTTGTCTCTATAAATATTCTTAACCTTTATCTCAGGGTGCACAAGCTAGGAGGAGTTACCCTGTTTGCACCCAGCATGTGCGCACAGCGCTGATTAAATCATACCTGCTTTATAACTACTTTGTGGTTATGGCGTTTGATTTTCATCAATCTCCATTGATGGAAATTGATTCCTTGTACAGGAATAACTGGATGGGAGGGGAAAGGAAGATCCTGAGATGTGGAATAGACTAACCTGCCAGGAGAGGGCCAGGGGGAACAGACCCAAGCTGCCAGGGAGCAGCCGAGAGCAGCTGCAGGGCCAAGCTTTAGCCAGACCCGAGCAATAGACAGTAAAAGGTCCTCCAAGGCCCAGTCAGGGAAATAGCACAAGCAGCTCATGCACTCAGAGAACTGCTTGCAGCCTGAGGCCCCAGCTGGGTGTCCCACACTGTGCTTCAGGAGAGAGTTGAGAGGAAGCCACCCTCTTAGAGAGTTTCAGAGAGCTGCCCAACTGCTGGCTCAGCTCGCAGCTCAGAGCTTTGATCCAGGCTTCACCTTCTATGGCCTCCAGTGACGCCCTCAGGAACTACTGGAGAAGAGGAGGAGAAGCAAATGTTCCCTTGCCTTTTGCCTCTTCCAGCATTCCCAAATCACTGCAGCCTGCTTGGGAGAGCTGTCTGAAAGGTCCCTCTCCCACTCCACCCTAACATTTTCCTCATTAAAACCACCTCCCGGTCTTCTCCTAAGACACTCCTTTGGGTTCAGGACAAAGAAGAAGAGGCAGTGCCAGGGCATATGGCAGCAAACATGAGAGGCTGTTCCTTCCTGCTGTGGCATCTGTGGGAGTGGGATCTCCTCTAGGCAGGAGCTGCATCCTGCACTGTGCCTCCCAACAATGCTGTGCCTTTAGCAGATAGCACTCCCATTCTGCAGAGTCCAAGAAGCTCTGTACTTTCCCTAGAGAGCAGTAGGAAGGAAAAGACCCTTGTTTGTAATCAAGTTACAGAAGAAGAGCTGCTGTAGACCTGGCCTGGTCTGGGCACTTAGCACTGCCAAGCTGGGACCTGCACTCACTCCACAGGTACCCATCCCTCCCCACGAACACCGTCCCAGGAGGGACATGAAGCTGCTCCAAGGCCTGCTGTCCTAGGGGACACAAAGGACCACGTCTGTGTTCTGAGATAAAGATATCACCAGGGGAATCAGCCCCCAGACTACAGTGCTGGCTCCCTGGAAAGAAAATGGCAGCTGAACAAGCACTGGGCAACAGGAAGTGCTTCGTCTCAATCAGGCTGTAAAGCTGAGCTTTCATACTCCTTCCCTGCCTCTCCCTTCCCACCAGCACTTAAAGGTATATAAATCTTAAAGGTACTGCAGTAACGAGGATCTCCGTGGCTTACATGGTTCCCACAGCTATATGGATCTTGCTGTGGAGACTCTGTGTCCAGCAGCAAGGCAGTGGCTTGGAGTTCTCTGCCTGCAAAAGGAGCCACTGCCACCACCTGAGTGAGGGAGAGGAAAAGTAGGATCACTCTGCAGCACGAGCAGTAGCTTCTCCCAGGAAGGAAGCAGCACAGTGCTGCCCTGGCAGGTAATAAAAAGCTGACAGCTTTGTCCACAGCACTGCCAGCCAAGGAAGGGAGCAATGTTTCCAGGGACAAAGTGGGTGCTGACATACTGGAACACACTGCTTCCTCTTGGGGCTCACAGCACCAACCTCCATAGCATCTCTGCCACTGCCTTGGTCCAGAAAAGCTTTCTTCCCGAAGGCTTGCTACTCTCTAACAGGCTCAACAGCGGGATCTGGGGAGACAGCAGAGGACCTGTAGGGAGAAAGAAGTGCTGGGTGAGATACCAAGCCACTCTGCCCTGCCATGTGCACCTCTTGTTGGATGCAGATGCAGAGATACAACAGAGCTCACTGAGGAATTTTCTGCTCCTACTTTGAAAGCAGGATCTGAGGAAACAGGGATCAGTCATTTCTATCTTATGCCCTGCTGTTATGTCCTCTCTTTCAGCCAGGGCTTGGAGTCAGTGGGAGAGCAGGATCAGTATGGCCATGTACTGAGCTGGTGCTATGTACAGCTGCAACCTTGGCCACAGGAGCTGTAGAGCTGTAGAAAATGAGGCAGTTCAGCATTTCTCTGAGCCTTATGCACACTGGGAGGAGAGATCTGGGGTGCTGGAAAGAGCTGAGGAACAAGTGGCTTGAAGGTGAGGACCAGTAGCAGGATAAATTATGGCTTACTTTGGTCATCCCTCTCACAGAGACATCCAGTGAAGTCTGGATACTCATGCACTGCCCTTGGAGACTTCCTTCTTCTTGGCTTCCTGGGTAGAAAAGCCTCCCATCACCTGCGTGACAACGTTGGGGAAGCCCCATTTACTCTCAGTTCCCAACTCAGGAGGCTCAGGCATACCCCAACTGGTTCTCCTGTGTCAGCCTCTGAGCATCACACATATCCCAGAGATCCTTACCCTTCTGTCTGAAATATGGCTGAAGACACTTGAAGTTGTGCCCCAGCACATCCCATGCTGAGCAGCTCTGCACATTTGCACTGAGCAACTCAATTAAATGCAGAACTGCCTTCCTCACTTACCAAGAGTCAATTGTGGTTGTGATTTTCCTGGTCAGTGGACAAAGGCAAGCCACCTGCTCATTGGGACAGTCCTGAACGTGCAGACAGACAACAAGAGCATAGGAGAAGACTTCTTTCCTGGGGTCAATGAGCACCAGGCCATGTGCTTTCCCTGCAAATCACAGGAACCATCGTTCTCTGCACTGCTGTACTTGCTCTTCTTGGCAGAAGACATCACAACCGTATGAGTCAGTGTGTCCCTGGGCACCCCAACCTCGTCTGATGCAGCAGCATCCCTTTCCCTTTCCCCCTCTCCTTTTCCATCTGTCCAGTGGAAGATGAGCTTGCTCTGCAGGGCAGGGAAGTTTTCCCCACACCCTCAACCCCAGACCTTCTTGCCAAAGTGCTGAGATATGGCTGCTTCTGAACAGGGAGTGCAAATCCCACCTTGCAGCTGTTCAGCAGACTGGTGCGTATCAGCTGTTTGTTCACAAAAGCCTACACCACACAGAAAAGGAATTACTATTGAATAGAACAGAAACTCTTAAGAATAACATCATCATAAAAATATTTTTCAAGGATGTTGGTACTAGCAAAAGAACAGGAAAATATATTATTTGCTAAACAAATGACTGAACTATCCTACTCTCTATAGAGTAAAAAAATCAATAAATAAAAAGAAGCACAACCTCTGCAAATTGCAGATGTGGTCCCTACTCTGGACCACAAATATTCCCAAATTTAGATTATTTCTTTTTAACCAGGAAACTGGTTGCCGTAGGTATTAACTCATTTCCTTTCTTCTTTTGCATTGTTGTGCAACATAAGTTTGTAATACGACACTGTGCTCAGACGCTGTGCTTGCTGAACCTCCAAGAATGTCCCCCATACTGCACTAATCTGACTGATCCCATAGCTCTGAAACGGCCAGGGGGAATATCTACCCTGAGAAAATCAGGCAGAGCACTTAAAAAATAGCATTTTTTCAATTCCTACCTTCCATGCTGGGTGGTTTATATTATAATCCATTATGCCTCAAAAGATCTTGTAAGTGAAGAAGTGTTTCTTAAACAGCACTATGCCCTGTCCAGGACCTAAATTTGAGGTAAACGTCTTATTCTACTTCCACTTAGAACACCATTAGCAGGATGCTGTATGCTTTGCAAAGCTGGGAAAATTCAAAGGCAGAAAGCCAATGTGACTCCCATTTATAAGAAAGGTCGTAAGGAGGATCCGGGGAACTACAGGCCTGTCAGTCTGACCTCGGTGCCAAGGAAGGTTATGGAGCAGATTGTCTTGAGGGAGATCATGCGGCATGTGCAGGGTGACCGGGGGATCAGGCCTAGCCAGCATGGGTTCATGAAGGGCAGGTCCTGTTTGACCAACCTGATCTCCTTCTATGATCTAGTGACCCATCTGGTGGATGAAGGAAAGGCTGTTGATGTGGTCTACCTAGACTTCAGCAAAGCCTTTGACACTGTCTCCCACAGCATTCTCCTGCAGAAGCTGGCAGCCAGAGGCTTGGATGGGTACACTCTTGGCTGGGTAAGGAGCTGGCTGGAGGGCCGGGCACAGAGAGTGGTGGTGAATGGAGTCAAATCCAGCTGGCGACCAGTCGTGAGTGGTGTTCCCCAGGGGTCGGTGCTGGGGCCTGTCCTCTTCAATATCTTTATTGATGACCTGGATGAGGGCATTGAGTGCACCCTCAGTAAATTCGCAGATGACACCAAATTGGCTGGAAGTGTGGATCTGCCTGGGGATAGCGAGGCCATACAGAGGGACCTGGACAGGCTGGAGAGCTGGGCTGGAGCCAATGGGATGAGTTTCAACAAGGCCAAATGCCGGGTCCTGCACTTTGGCCACAACAACCCCAGGCGACGCTACAGGCTTGGGGCGGTGTGGCTGGAGGACTGTGTAGAGGAAATGGACCTGGGGGTATTGATTGATGCTCGGCTGAACATGAGCCGACAGTGTGCCCAGGTGGCCAAGAAGGCCAATGGCATCCTGGCTTGCATCAGAAACAGCATTGCCAGCAGGAGCAGAGGTGATTGCTCCCCTATATTCAGCACTAGTGAGGCCGCACCTCAAGTACTGTGTTCAATTTTGGGCCCCTCACTGCAAGAAAGATATTGAGGCCCTGGAACGTGTTCAAAGGAGGGCAACAAAGCTGGTGAGGGGTCTGGAACACAGGCCATATGAGGAGAGGCTGAAGGAGCTGGGAATGTTCAGCCTGGAGAAGAGGAGGCTCAGGGGAGACCTTATTGCTCTCTATAACTTCCTGAAGGGAGGTTGTAGTGAGCTGGGGGTCGGCCTCTTCTCTCGTGTCATTAGTGATAGGACCAGGGGGAATGGTTTCAAGCTATGGCAGGGGAGATTCAGGCTGGACATGAGGAAGTATTACTTTTCAGAAAGGGTGGTCAGGCACTGCAATGGACTGCCCAGGGAGGTGGTGGAGTCACCGAGCCTGGGGGTGTTCAAGGAAAGGCTGGATGTTGTGTTGAGGGACATGGTTTAGTGGGAGCTATTGGGAATAGGTGAACGGTTGGACTGGGTGATCTTTTAGGTCTTTTCCAACCTTGGTGATTCTATGATTCTATGATTCTAAATTTTTTGTCTTTTACAAAAGATACTGATCTTAGTTTTTTGACACACCAGGTCACCAAAAACCTGTGTTTCGTATTTTAAAATTGTCTGCATTTCTCTGGGTTTTTTTTTTTTTGGATTTCAGTAGGGAAAAGTTAGATGGATAATAAGAATTTCATTGTGCATGATCACATGACAGACATCCCACATTTAAATCTTTCTCTAGTCCATTTTTAGGCTAATGAGATCATGACTAACCTTCATTCTTATCTGTGACACTCAAGAGACACTTGATCTTTTATAACCTCAATTATTATGCTAATCAACAAAAACGCAATTCAAGCTTGCAATCCGTTGTCTGCTTTCTGATACTTTGTGTCTGCCGTGGTCTATGGAAAGAAAGACCTAATAGCAGAAAATACACCATTATCCGTTTTTATTTTGACGTAAAAAGCAAACAAGAGTATGAATACCAGCCCACATAAAGACCTTTAAAATAAAAACAATTAATGTTCAGAAAAAGTGAGAGATTTAACATTGGAGGTAAGTTTGCATTTGGCAAGTTTTTTTTCTGCTTTTTGTTCTGCTTTAAACATAATTATTTTGCATGCTTTCCTTTGAAAATAAGCAGAAGATCAAAACAGATGTTTGAATTATTGTATGTGGATATTTGAGGGAACTTTGAGCCTTTTTATCATGTAAATAAAACTAATACTATCTTGCAGTTACCCTGTCAAAACGTTTCCCTGCTCTGCATATGTTAAAACAAAGGTCAAAAGGTTCTTATCATATTTTTCTCTTGTTCTCATTGTTCTTTTTACAATACATATAGCGTGATGGAATAATTTGAGGACAGTGAGATTGAAACAGAATTTATGCTGCTGGAATGCAGTGAAGGACCTACCTTTATGCTCCACAGAAATTTGCATTCATCAGGTAATAAACTACACTCAAGAACTTCAGAAGTCTCCTGTACAAACTTAATTCAGCCTCCATGTTCTTATAAATGAATAAATGATGATGAAATCTTTAGGTATAAACTTTTTTGTTGTTGTTGGTCTGCTTCACTCACTGTGTGAAAGAGACTGTGCCCTCAGTGAGCAGCTATTTGATATGCTCGTTTCATTCTTCATGCTCTGTGCAGGATCTCCTGCCTTGTTAGCTTCATACCATTCAAAGCATTCTAAAAGTCAAATACTCAAGTTCCTCAAAGAACTCTTAGAATCAGATTTTTTAAAATACAGTGATCATTTTATTTCTGTTTACCAAACTCTGAATTAATTCATGTTTCCAAAATTTTGTAAGTAAAACAGTAGTTGTTTTTTTCCCCCCTCCGTTTCATTGGCTCAGTCCCGAGACACTGAGAATTTGAGACAAGAAATAACTGCAAATGGCCAATGCCCGATCAAAAAGTCAGAAGAATTTAAAATTCACTGCACTTCACATATTTAAATCTAGCTCTCACTAGAGGGTGTTTGCATTGTGTGGTCTCAAGTCAGGCATTCTAAAACTGACACCACCAGCCAGCAAAACCAGGAGTGAGAGACCAGGTTTAGCTCCACTCAGCAGTTCAGAGGCAGCAATAGGAAACAAAACTAGATCTCTAGGCTGGCATTAACTGAAAGCTTTTACTTTTTTTAAAGTTCTGGCTATTCTTTATTTCCCTCTCAACTTCTGTAGTTGACAGAGAGAGAAATCCCACCTAATTATATCATATTTCCATGTCAGTGTAGCATCCTTCTCCTACTTCACCATCCTACTAATCCTCTTCCCCATAGCTGGAACACTAGAAAACAAAATACTCAATCACTAAATACTCTAATAGTTTATGAAAAACTTTGGTCTTGTAAACCAAACACTGAAGACTGCACCCTTCTTAGAGTAACTCAGAAAAAAAGGACTTATACCTCCTCCAGGTCCCAAAGCTGATGTTTTCAAATAAACTACTTTCTGAGACCCCTAAACTGCTTGAATCACCTCCTGAGACAACCCATGTACGAGCTCCAACACAACAAACAACACTAACAACAAACCTCACCCTGCCACGAAGAACAACCCGACCCCACACGAATAAAATGCCACTACTCCACTAAAATCTAAGCGAACAAAAGACACCCCCCAGTATCGACAGTGTAGTTTCATAGGTTTTTCAGCTTTCAAAATAAGCTTGAGATAAGCTTTTCTATTGTTTCTGTTGTCTGCTTGTATTCTGTAATGTCTGTTTTGAATCCTAAGCAAGTATGCTTTGAGATGGAAAATTACGTTCAGTGATACTTTTAAGACTCATTTAAATTAAGAAATCTGCATATAAATCTCTCTATAAATATTTTTAAGAATTGAGAACATTCTCTAAAGCATCTGCATTTCCCTCCTGAACATAGTAAGTTGCAAGGCAAAGAGAACAATAGCATGAGCAAGGAGATGAAAGTCAAAGCAGATAAACTACGTCAAGAACCAGCATAATGACCATAATATGTATGTATGACCAGGAGAAGGCTTCACAGTTGAAGGAAAATTTTATTCTACTGCCCACAGCAATAGGGAATTTGTGGGAACAGTGCATGGCTCTGGTACAACCTCCAGTGGCTACAGCTGAACAGGAGCTGGTAATTCAGATACCTTTCAGAGAAACCTATGAAGATGAGCCTAACAGCAAAGTGGTATGAAAAAGTGCCATGTACTTGCTTCAGCAACAAAAACAGAAGATTGAATGATGCCTTCCTTGTGGTTAATGTTGACTTCCTCTCTACGACGTAGGCATGCAAAGACAAACGGTGAGATCAAGCACTATACTATAACTAGCAAATGGGACTTTTCAGAGTCAAGCATGAAAAGCAATTAGCAACTTGAGAAGTTAGTTCAGGATTCAGCAGTTTTCAGTAGTTTTGAACAATATGTGATTACTAAGGGTAATGTTGATCTGACTACATTAGGCAATAAACTGCTCTTTGTATGTCTTACAGCTGTCAAAACTGGCTCATGGCATACATGAGATTACAAACACTTACCCTGGTCCAGTAGCATAACTCCTACATCTTTCCTCTGTTGAGGAAGGAAATATGTTAAGCTGGAAATTGTGCCAGTATATAGAAACATATTGCTTATACATATAACAGGCTAATGCTGGAAAAAAGAACAGATTGGAAGATGAGAACATCCCTGCAGAAAGGGCCCTGGAGGTGCTGGTGGCATCAGCACGAACCAGCAATCAGGACGGCAAACTGTGTTTTGAGGTGCTTTAAGCACAGCACATGTAGGCAGTCAAAAGGGGTTCTTCTGACTGAACAAATAACCTGCTGGTTGAAAAAGATTCTCCCACAACTTGTAGGGTGTCTACAGCCTCACCTGCAGTATTGCATGCAGCTCTGGATTCCACAATATAAAAAGCATCCAGAGGAGAGCAAGACAGCTGGTAATAGAGCTGGGAGACATGCCCTGTGAGGAGAGGCTGAGAACAGCTGGGCTGTCCAGTGTGGAGGAGGCCAAGAGGTGACTGCGTGGCTCTCTGCAGCTCCCTGAGGACTGGAAGCAGAGGAAGGTGCTGGGCTCTGCTCCCTGGAACTGATGGCAGGATGTGGGAACAGCACAAAGTAGTGGAAAGGGAGGCCCAAACTGGATGTCAGGAAAGATTTCTGTACTATGAGTGTGGTTACACAAATGGCACAGGCTTCCTAGAGAGGTGGTTGATGCCCTACATCTGTCACTTTTTGAAGGAACAGGAAAACATTATTATAGTGATGCCTGGTAGTATTTCATTGTCAGTGCTTAGTAAAGTACGTTGGCTTCACCACTTCATTAGGCCAAAGTCTGCCCCAACACTACAAGCACACTTGCAAATACAACAGTCACCAGGGACAGACAGTATCAGTGTGACCCTCAGCTGCCATTTACAGGCCTGTCTGGAAAATCTCCTGGCCACAGGCAATCCTCCAGCACTTTCATAACTGTTATGTGCAACATTCTACTGCCCAACCTCTTCTCCTATTGGATATTAACTAACAGCCAGATGCATGTGGTGAAAATAAAGAAAACTAAACCATAAACTGGAACTCTACATGAATATCAGATATCTCTTCTCTTCAGAAGAGTCTTGCGGCTTTGAAATATTACACTCTGCTGAATGCTACATGGATGGCTTTTTCACCTTCTTACAAGCTTTATCAAGGCATTTTTCTACCAAATGACTTCATGTGGGGGTGCAAATATTTAACATACATAATGGCATCTGGTAATGCATTCTAGGTGTACTACCATCCTCATAAGCTTTCAATAAAGCAATGAATATTTTATAATCTTGCATGATGTAATATAGCTGTCCTTATCAATTTACAAACCTTCAGATGGAAAATGGTATATTTCTTCCACAGTATAGACCTACATTATGAATGAAGCTTTGAAGGACATCACTGAAAAGAAGGAGTGAGCTTGGGTTAATTCTATCTGCAGCTTTAGAGGCAGGTAGCTTCCTGTAAGAAACAGTGGTGATTTTTCTGTCAGTACACCAATAAATGTGTATTTCTTATCTAGAGAATATCGAAGTTCAATTTGCTTGAAAAATGAGCGCATTTGCAAACCTGAATTTATAAATTCAGAGCTTTAGTGACTTCAGAAATAAATGAATTTGTTGTAACTGAGTTGACTCACCCCTTCTTCCCTCCCTCCATCGCTCCAGTAGGGGAACTGTTGGATCACGGCCTGAACCTCTGATTGACGACCTGAGGCAAGCACTGGGTCAGCCGTGGGAGCACAAGTGAAGGTAATTCACCTGTGCTACCAGGAAGCAGTGGAGCCTGGCTCCACCACTCCTAAACCCTGTTTAAGTGCTGACTGCCAGTGAAGAAGGATCTCTCTGGAGATCACTCCTTAGGGAGTTTACTGTCAGCCTACAACACTGATGAGCACTTTCCATTTATCTCTGATTATCTTTTCTATCTTACTATGGACTTACTAATCTTACTAGCCTAACTTCTCTGCATACTTACTGATCACCCAATGCTTTACAACATCTGTATACTTACTGACCTCACACTTGGCAAGCCAGCCAGGCCAAATAGACTAAAAGATATATAATATCTATCCATTAGGATATCTATAAATGAGTCAGGGGGGTAGAACATTACCCCCCTAGATAAAATGATCCCTGGACAGATTCCAGGATTTCTGGGTTCCCCTTATTTTGAGTTAGTAATCATAACTGAAAAGTGGGGTCCCCTGCGTTATATTTCCCCATTCCACATGGCAGAATATTTTCAAGGTCTAGATAAAGACATCCTAATTACAAAAGGCAGGTAGCTGCCTCTACAGTGGCATGGCCACTGCCAAATGCTCTAAACCAAGCTGAAATAAGAGCCAATATTTAAGAAAGCGAAAATCAGCTATTGAAAGATCGCATTGAGAAATTAGAACAGGAACTTTGTATATCAACAGGAAAAAAAAACAACTTTTCATCTCCCAGTTGGCCAGGTCCATAATATTTCAATAGATAATAACCACATTTCTGAAACAGGGAAATAAAAATTCTAAATCAGAGCTCTGGAGCTCTGTTCTATTATAACCCGAAAAACAAAGAAAATACAAGATAGACCAGCAGGGCTGTGCCCTGATCAATGGTCCCCTGCCCAAACACATTTACATGTAATAGCTAGGCCTTCTACACCAATGGGATTAATGGACATGGTACAACAATGCCGGCAGAAGCCGAAGGAAAGCATATCCACCTGGTTACTAAGACTGTGGGATTTAGGAACAGAAGGCATCATGGTTAATGGTCTGGAAACATCTAAATTGGCCACCATGACAATGCACCCTCCCCTTTGGCAAAGATTATATGCAGGCATCCAATATGCTAATGAAAAACATTCTGTAATCAATTGTCTAATGGCAGCATGTCGTGTGGTATGGCCAAACAAATCAGACAAATCATTAAATATAGGATTGTGGTCCTCCATGGAGGACCTTCAAAATTACATTTGTGAAATTAGCATAAGAGAGGCAATATGAGGAATCATTTGAAAGCCCAGATATGGTAGGATTTTTGGCAGGTATGAGAGACCTGATCTTACAACAGGCCCCTTCCCATTTATACGGGACCTCAGTTCCTATACCGAACCCCCTGATGGCGTCAGAGTCTGTGGTCCAACAGGCTGCCCAATTAGTGGCCAACCTGGGGAAGCACCTGCTGACCAGGCGCAATACTCAAGCATTAGAGGAAGCAGAGGTCCTCCCGGTAATTAAAACTAAGAAGCCGGTTATAAGAAATCCTCAGTATGGGCCTGTGAGGGTTTCCAGGAAGCAAATGTTTAACGATCTTATCTGGGCTAGGGTCCAATTTGCAAAAATATACTGCCAGCCCAATCACGTCCTCCTTCAGGTTTGGAGACAGCTGAAAGATAATCAGAAATTTCAAAATTACCCTAAAAAATGAGGGTAAGAGTTATAGATAGGGTACCAGTAACGACATGGAACCTAGAGGATTTCATAATCCCTAATAGAAAAAAGAAGCTCCCTCAGGTGTCTCGGCCCACAATGCCCGAGGCAACAGAAACAAAAGACTTAAACCTAGCACAGCTCAAGGCATGACAAGGAATGTTAGTCCTCATAAGGCCTCCGGGAGGGATCGGAGGCCCTACGTGGAATTGATGATTTTCTGGTCCCGAAAGAATATTCAGAGAGTTATGGCATTTGTTGATACAGGGGCAGAAATATTGATAATCTATGGAGATCCAACTAGATTTAGCGGCGATAGAGTCATGATTGCAGGTTTTGGGAGATAGACCATACCAGTCATCCAGACCTGGTTGAAACTGGGGGTTGGGCATCTCCCACCCCCGGATTATAAGGTATCTATTGCCCCAGTCCAAGAATACATCCTGGGCATAGATATTTTATGGGTTCTGGCTCTCCAGATGACGGTAGGAGAGTTCAGACTCTGACAAAGATGTATTATTGTCTGGGCGGTTATTGAGAGAAAATATTGAGAGGCCATGCGAAGCATGAGCCTATTTGCCTGCCAAAACCACACCGGATTACTAATGTAAGACAGGATAGACTCCCGGGTGGACAAGATGAAGAGCAGTGCAGGAATTACAAAAAGTAGGCATAAGAGCTGCACATAGCCCATATAACTCCCCCATATGGCCAGTGCGGAAGTCAGATGGAACATAGAGAATGACAGTGGATTATAGAGAGTTAAATAAAGTCATGCCGCCTTTCATGCAGCTGTACCCAACACTGCCTCCGTAATGGACACATTGAGTAGAGAGATAAAAACCTATCAGTGTGTCCTAGATTTGGCAAATACGTTCTTCAGTATTCCAATAGCTGAAGAATTGCAAGACCTCAAATCTTCCTAGCAGATATAACCAAGTGAATGACATATAGCTGAAAACTTCTGCTGCTACCAGTGAAAGTACTTTTGCCTCAATACAGAGAGAAAGCTACAAGGGACTCACCTCAATGGCTCCACCTCTACTAGACCCCATTTAAGGGCTGACTGCCACGTCAGTCTGGAGTCTCACGCACATTCTTTCCACATTCAGATTTGACTAATGCTTTAAAGCCTTTGTTGGATTATTTCAGTTATATTGTTCCCTTTACATGGCACCTGCTAGGGATGACCATAAATCCTTGCAATGTAGATCACTGAAATTTAATAGTGATAACATTGTGGATGGATAATGGCTTTAAGATGACAATTTCAAGTTACAAGGAATGATTTGACTTATTTTTCTAGAAGAAAAGTGTTTTCTCAGCCTGAGACATTAATGATGCAGCTAACGATAGTTAAAAATCTGTACGAACATCAAAGAGAGAATGATACAAATAGAACATACAAGCCTAAATTCTGTAGTTACTTCGGTTCCCTGTGCCTTCTACTCACAGACACATACACATGCACAAGGATTCTGCTTCTGTGCATGGTGGCTCTGTTGCCAGGAAGCTTCATCTTGTACTGACAAATTGAGTACAAGAAGTGACTGCAAGATATTTTAGCACCACTCTTCTGAGTACATTTTTGAGTAGTTCATTTGGAAGGGATCTACAAAGATCAAGTCCATCATTCATTTTTTTTGTCACTGCCAACATGAACCTAGAGCCATTTTGTCCAGGTTGGCAAGCCAGACAAACATGGTGACTGTTGAGTACCACCCAGCATGGCCCTTAAGATGGGCAATTCACAATTTACTCTCCCCTGTGCCTTCCACTGCTGCAGAACACAGCTCAAAGATGAGGAAAAGCCAGACCACAAATCTTCCTAGCAGATATAATCAAGTGAATGACATGTAGCTGAAAACTTCTACTGCTATCAATGAGAGTACTTTTGCCTCAATACAGAGAGAGAGCTAGAAGGGACTCACCTGCCTTACTGAAGTAACTGACCAGGAGTCACTAGGGTACAGCAAATCACATTTGGTCTACCCTCCCTACTGAAACATGGGTCTGGTAGTTAGCATGAAGGGATTTCTATACTTAGTGTCTTCCAGAAGTCACTCATTCCAGTAATATAGAGGTAAAAAACAGTTTTGAAATACAGTGACTTTCTTTCTGGATACTGGTGTTTCGGACAAAAGGAAGACTACTTGGCATACTGAGTAATGAACTAGTATTTTTAAACAGACATATTGGGGCACTTTCTTTTGCTCTGAAACACAATCAAGGATTGCATTTGATAACAAGAGTTTTCAAACCTTCCTAGCCAGTATGGTTCATAACAGTAGGATTTTGTCAACAGTGAGGTCAAACCAAAAAGAAGATGGAAATGTTACCGAGTTATCACTTAAACTTAAGGGCCAACATGACAAGACTGGATGAAGTTGAACTTGTGCACTTGTGCACATGTACTAGACGTGTGTAAATCAAATTTGTGGCTCCATTTTGTGGTTACACAACAGCAGGATGACTGTTGCACAGAATCTGCAAATTTTGTAACAGTCTTAACAGGACAAAAATAAAAAAGGGCATATGTTATTTTGGAATACAATCTGATCCAGTTCTGGAATTTTCATTTGGCAGGGTAATGCAGTAAATTAAATTAAGTGGGATGCTGAATCAAAGCCAAGTATTAAGGCAGACTATTGGCTGAGGGTTTGTGCGGGACACCTTTTTCCAGCTTGTCTTCACAAAATGTATGACTGAGGCATTTTAATCTGGGGGTTAGCCAGACTGCTTGTATCATTTGTGAGAGTTATGTAAATATGGTGCAGTTGAACCAACATTATACGAAATATTAAAGATCATCTGTCTTCCTTACTCTGTACTTTTCATCTTATGGTGAAATATGCTCATATTCATTTGGGGATGAAGCAAGCTTGAGAGCAGTGCTGCTAACTAGGAGTTGTTTATGTTGACTTAATTAATTAGCCAGAAAAGACAATAGTTCTAATCGAACCCCCAAACACTCAGTGAATCACAGAATCACTTGAGTAGGAAGGGACCATTAAAAGATACATAGTCCAACTCCCCTGCAATGAACAGACACTTGCAGCTAGACCAGGTTGCTCAGAGCCCTGTCAGTCTAGCTTTGGATGTCTCTAGGGAAGGGGAGTCTGTTAAGGAGAGCAGAAAGCAGCCATTTAAGTGATGAAGGACCTCCTCTGTGCAAAGCAGTTCAACTCAAAAAGCCAGCAGCCTCCTGGAGCTGTTCCAAATGCTAAACATAAGGTCAAGGGAGGTTCTCCTCCCCCTCTACTCTGCCCTAGTGAGGCTGCATCTGGAGTAATATGTCCAATTCTGGGCTCCCCAGTTGTAGGCAGACAGGAATATTCTACAGAGCATCTACAGAGAAGAACCACAGAGCCAGTGAGGAGTCTGGATCAGCTCCCTCATGAGGAAAGGCTGAGACCTGGGGCTGTTCAGCCTGGAGAAGAAAAGACTGAGGGGGAATCTTATCAGAGCTTACAAACATCTAAAAGGCAGGTGCCAAGAGGATGAGGCTAGGCTCTTTTTGGTGACACCCAGCCAAAGAACAAAGGGCAATGGGCACAAAATGGAACACAGGAAGTTCTATACAAACATGAGGAAGACTTCGATGGTAACAGAGCACTGGAACAAGCTACAAGAAGCTGTGAGAGGTTGTGGAGTCTCATTTTCAGGATATTTAAAATCTGCCTGGATACATTACTGTGCACCCTACTGTAGGGAATCTTCTTTAGCAGGGGATTGGACTAGCTGTTCTCCAGAGGTTCCATCCAACATCTACAATTCTGAGACTCTGTAAGAAGAGTGCAAGCTGCAAAACATCTGCTGCATGTGTTTCACCTTTTCCAGCTCCCTGGAAGGTAAATCACATTTGTTTCATTTGCAAGTTTGAGGGAAAGCAAGAATGTTGTTCAATAAATATAATTCTCTGAATAGAACATTCCTGAGCCACAGACCTCCATGTTCTGGAGCAAACCTCATTATTCTCAGCATTTCTAATCTGCCCAGTACTGACCTTAAATTGAGAGACCTTATGCAGGTTAAGCCGTATGAAGACATCTACAATTTAGTATTACATCATCCTTAGACTCAATTTTCCTCTTTCATGCTGAAAAATAATTTGAACCGTAGAGTGAATTCTCAAAGTACACAGCAAGCAAATCTTTTTTTTTTTTTTTTTTTTTTTCTCTCCTTAAACTGAGTAGGACAAAATGTTGGTGAGAGTTTGCAATAAAAGTTTCTTCTACTAAGCTGTGCAGATTCCTCTGCACATTTAATGTTTTACCTTGCTAAATTTGGACAGACAATGCAGAAGCAGCTCCTCTTCTAAGTCATTTCAAGCTGATCTTCCCACTCCACGTTAACAGCGACATTTCATGTATGGAACATTTAACGCATAGAAGCAGTATTGTAGAATTTTGCTACTCTGGTTTCTTATAACAGTGCTATCTGTTACTGCTCACTTAAGTGTGTGTTCTTCCAATCTACCATTAGAAATGATGCCATATAAATAACCCCATTCCAAGAAAGAAGGGCATGCACAAAGCACAAACATCTCATGGTAAACAAGTCCGCATAGGCAGCAAAAAGATGCAGCTGGTTGGCATCTGGTAACTACTTAATTTGGCTTATCAAATTCGATGTGTAGGGTTTCCTTTTTGCTAAACTTGATATTTTCAGACAATTCTTTCTGAACTGCTTCAGAAGCTAGACTGATAGTATGCTCTCTTACTGGGAAGAAAAAAAAAAAGAACTGCACCTAACATCTTGTACAATATAAGGATTAATGGAATATGTTTTATGAACTACCTAACAGCAACTAAACAATGCCATTGAGAACAGCCAAGCCATACATAATTTAAGATAGTGTATCCTTTGATAGCTGTTTAGTAGTTCACATTTTGAAGAAGTTTCTTCAAAGTCAGTAATAGTCAGAATAGTTGGTTTCAGCAAATACTGTGCAAGGTCATAAAACAAATGCTTTACATCCTGATGACCTAAAAATAGATATATATATATATTTCAAAGAAAGATATTCTTAGACTAACTTCAGAGTTACAATGTCTTTACTAAACTTTGCAAGTCTGGATGACAGAGCTTGTGAATGAAGTTTTCAATTCAATCAAGCAGGACAGACTTAGCTTTGTAAACTGCATGTGTATTTGAGAAAATGATGCTGATGACTGCTAGTAACCACTGTTTCTATACTGCTCCATGCAACCAAAAGACCAGCTTCCCATATTAAATATTTCCTTAAAAACCAATAAATCTGAAATACTAAGACTGCTGCTGCAAATAGCAAAAGTGAGCTAGTCCTCACTTTCAGCCCAAGGTGGACTATAATGGGATAACTTACTGAAGAATAAAACGAGGCCTTTCTTAGATCAGTTAGAAGTCTGTTTGCTGTGTAGGGCAGAAAGACCCTCACCAAAAATCCCTCTTCTGTGTGCACTGTGATGTCCTCCACTAGTTCATCCAAAATCTTCAGAAGATCAGAAGGGTATTAATTTTTTTAAGAGTTACAATTCAGTCTATTAATGTGCAAATAGCTGTAAAAGCCTGCAGTGTGTTGACTATGACAGAGAACAAAAACAGTATCTTTTCTGAAATGCTAAGCACAAACCCAGTTTCCTATAGGTAGGTCAATAGCAAATGCTATCACAAGAAAGCCTTTAAATTTATAACCAATAAAATGTGTAGGAGAGCAAAGTGATTGTAATTCATTCTTTATTATATATTTTTATTAATAAGTACTGTTACTTGAGGCATGCATAATAACACTGCAACAAGTATATCTATCACAGCATTACAATGGCAACTTTCTGAATCCTGGAATTCTTGCATTTTGGAAACTGTCATTACTACCACTGCAGTCTTATTCAAGAATAGAATCAGCTCGCCCTGATAAAGCAATCTACTTCCAAAAACAACCAGAGAAGACTTTGGCACTAACTGCAGTCTTGGTTGTAGTTACATTACATCAAGTGATGTAACCAGTGAAGACACAATATCAAATTTTAGCTGTATTTTGAATGATACCTGGAGAGGGAATAAAGGAATTCATCATCCAGCAATTACTTAGAAGACAGACAGCAAATAACACAAATCTAATTACTGTTGTTAACCTTATTTCTTATTGTTACAGGAAAAAGACATTACTCCTTTTCTTGTAGAGAATCAGTCATGCTTACAGTAAAAGAGCATCATTTAAAACCAAAAATATATCGAAGTGTCAATACACAAAACAAAGACAATGAGTTCTCTGGGTCAGGCCATGATAGATTGATCAGTGGCTGACGAGGAGCTCCTGTTCTGGCCGTTCAATGTGGGTGAATGCCTCTGTAACAGGGCTGCAGGTGCTCAAGCCCCACCTATTCCACATTCAGCTAAGCCGTCCAACTTCTCACCACACTACCTGTGGAATACTGGAGTGTGAATGCCAACAGTGATGTTAACAGTGGCAACAAGTAATAGAGAAGGGATAAATAGGTGAAGTAGCTAGGGCTGTGGCAGCTCAAAACAAGAACCTGAGTCCCTGTGGGCACAAATGGAGACCTGGCCTTTGAGAATGATGTACCTGCAAACAAGGTGCATGCCAGACACATGGCCTTTGCAGTTTCCACAACATGCAAGGTAAGGACAGTTTCACTCTTGCACTGCAGTTTTGCACTGAAGTAGTTCAGACCCACAACTGACAGCTTGACTTCTAAATCAAATATAGAAATCTAATTTTTAAGTACCTTAGAATCTAATGCATAAAAAGAAGAGTATTTTAGAAAAGTGCCTGTTGTCCTGAGTCATTGCTTAAGTCATTCATAACTCCTTTTTTTTTTTTTTTTTTTTTTTTGCACTATCTAGAGGCTGTACAAGACACGAGTACGTAGATGTGTATTTATTTTGGATGAAAATACCATATTTGTTTTTTTACTACTAAACCAGAATTATTTCTAATTGGATCTAGCACATTTCTAGTCTTGCTTGTAGTGTGCAAAAAGTATTCCAGGACTAATACAAATTTATAGGAGAAGTCATGAAAAAATGCACAGTTGGGTTAACTAACACCTGGCATCCTGCACCTTCCAAAATTTAAGCCAAAATTATTCACTGAAGTTACTCATGTGTGAATCCATAAGGATGAAAATCTATTCATGCAGAGACCTAGTAAAGTGGCACTGTAATAAGAGCATTCTGCACTGCTTTCATTGGGTTAAAGATATTTCAAAGTTTGTGGTAAGTTCAATCCTCCTTCTTGGCAGGTAATTCCCTGTAATTTCAGTGCAGGTAACACCTTTTCAACAGGTTACGAAATAAACTTTCTTGTTTACAGTATGTAGCTCTAAGAATACGAGAAATTATAATTTTCACTAGGTAGAAATATATGTGGGGATAAGAATCTGACTTCATTATAGCCTCACACCTCCACAGTGTGTAATTATTAGCATAAATGTAAATCTTTAAACAAAAATATAGCAGCAAATCACCAGAGGGTCAGAAACCCTCCCTCAGTTTCAGAATTAGAATGATACAGACATCACTAACCAGCACTCCATTTGAAACGGCAACTCCTGGTGAAAAACAGCGTCCTAGCGTTAATGAATCAACATAGTTAATTCCCTGATTTATTTTAATCCTTCTGCCAATGGCACCCTTCATATAGTTTCATTTGCAATAGTAAATGCAATGTTCTCATCAATTAAACCCTCCTGCAATTAATGAGTGTTATTCTTCATGCTCTTTAAGCCTCTGCACATGCAACAGAAAATGAATAATGCAATGAGGTCACATCCAGTGAAAATCTTTCGGAAGAATATTTTTCATTGCAAAACATGCGAGTTCTGTAAATGAAAGTGTGCAACTTCATTTCTGCATCAGATTTTATACTAAGCAAAGATAAGAGGCAAAGGAGCTGGCAGATGACAGGAGAAGACAAAAAAATGAAAACTCGTGTCTGACAGCTTGGCTTTAGACATGAAGAATACAAAATCATAGCACAGTTTTTCAGGCTGGAAAGGAGCTCAGGAGGCTACATAGTCCAATCTCCTTCTCAGAGGAGGTTTAACACTGAATTCAGACCAATTAAAAGATGTTTCAACAAAATTGAACCTTCCCTCTTTAAGCATTTAAATTGGATATATACATTATTATGCCTGCAGTAAACTGAACTCTTCAACTACGTGCATATTGAACAAGAGAAAACAAGCAACGGCTAGCTAAACATACATACAAGGCACACATCTAATCCACTTCTTGTAGTCATGTACACTTCATCTTTTCATATTAAGCCATGTTTTTTTAATAGGGAAAGACTTTTAAACAAGTGTACAGTTCTTGTGAATACAGGCAGAATTGGTTGCAGTGCAGAACTTTGTACTATGAACAGATGTTACAGTTTCAGCTAGTACTATGGTAACATCATACAATCCTCGGAAGCAAGAAACAAGAGCAACAATTCATACATCACTTTTTCATTTTTAATTTGGTAATTATCAAATGATTTCAGAGCAGGCACTACATTATTGCAAACACAATCAAGTATCTGTATTAACATGATATTGAAAAATAACCTTTTCACCTCAGTATACACACGCGCATATACACACACACATACAAACAGAATTTAAAAAAATCTGTACAGATGAATTTTTCAGAAAGCAGCCCTAGCACAAAGAATTCATTTCTGTATCCTGACACATCACAAATTATTATCCTTTTTTTTTTTTTTTTTTTTTTTTTTTTTATTATGATAGGCTTTAAGAACACAAAATGTCATGCAATGTTACTCAGTAGAAAATGAACCAGTAAGGAAATTTATCTAATGCTCAGAGAAAACAGAGAACTCCTTAAACAAAATAAGTGCCAATTTATGAGAAATCAGAAATATTTATTGTCCTTGAGCTTGAAAGGACCCAGTTACTGTGGTTCTTTAAGCTTATCCCCTTAGTAGACTTGAGTGAAGAAGTATGTGAGTACAAGAACCCAAGATTCCTCATTTCTTATTACCAGCTGCAAAGATGCTTCAAGAAAGGAGTATCCTGGTTGAATCTGAGTCTGAGAGTCCATCTTCTTGATTGCTGGCCTCATAATCACCCACATTATCAGCTAATTCAACATCTTGATCATCATTACTTTCTGCACTATAATCAACTTCTTCAAGAAAGCGAGGCTCATCTTCATCCAAAACGTATGTTGTAGGGCTAAAATGAACAAGAAGTTGCATAAATTATGTTGAAGCTCTACCCCGAACACAGCATTGAGACTGTACCCTGTCACTATCCTGACATAATCCAAGAATTACCTCAGGAAAAGAAGTTTACCTGAAACTGATTTTTGATTACAGGTAAGACAACCAAGAGATAAAAACACATCTGTAACACTCTGAATTAATTAGTCAGTCATATACAACTCATTATCGACATGTCCCATGATAAGTCAGCTCTATGATAAAAAAAATCACACTAATGACCTGTACAAACATCATATACTTATAGCACTATCATACATTGCTGCAGGACACAAATACAGAAATAGCAGCTGCTATAAACAAATTGAGAAAAAAAAACACCAAATAGATCACAGTCTAACAATCTGATTGGAAATGTATTTTAGTAAACACACATTTTACAGAAAAGCACTGTGAACAATTGCACTGTACATGCCAGAAATGACAAAAAAGGAGATTTTTTTTGGCCTACAATTAAGATAAATTTCCATGTGTCCTATGGCTGATACCTCTGTCTGCACAGCAGTCTGTGTCCTGAACTCACGGCCTCCAAGAACAATGGAACTGTCACCTTACTGTAAATTAGAGGAAGCTTAGTAAGTAACTTTCTGATCATCTCAACAAGCAAAATCATAGGCACTTTCCAGATGCAGTTTCACCGCTCTCCCTTGGAACACAGAACACTTTCTGCTTAAAAGCACCAAGTATTGCTAAATATTTCATAAGTAATTTTACATTCAGATGAAGTACTAAGAAGGTTTTCAATGCCTTTTTCCTAATAATCAACTCATACACAACTAATACAAAAGAGAGATCACCAGGTACTTGCATAAATGCTTGCCTATTAATTTTGATGACTTCTCTCTTAAGGCACACTTCAACTTATCTTGGTTGTGGCTTTAAAATTAAAAGGATTAATCATTATTTCTTTCTAGAGGTCTATTAAGAGCTTAAGTAGATCACCTGAATCTTCAGTGCAATTTTTCTATTCAATACAAGGAAATTTCACACTGTTTTTCTTCTACTTGTAGAATCAATAAAACACTACATTATAACCTTTTGTGCTGTTGGCAGTTAATTTATATAATGGAGTAACAACAAATCAGATGAATTGATAGTCCTAGCTTATTAAAAATGGAAGTAAAACCTAAAATAGTACAAAAATAAATTATCAAAAACTCAATTCAGCCAGCCTCTGGATTTATATTTAAAGCAATCTGTACAACAGTTCAATTGAACAAAACTAGATACTCCTATTATTTAGTTGTAACTGGGGCAACAACCCAATATGTTGGTTGAAGAACTGGTGTTTTAACAAAACTGTTTCCATTTAAGACAACTAATGAGTGCAGGGAACAGTCTATATCTTTTTTATGATGCCTCCTCATTTTACAGGTGGGGAAACCAAGGTATCATAAAGGATATGCACACTTCATGTGAATAACCTGTCACAGAACCAGAAAGGAAACACAGGCTTTTGAGCTTTCACCTTGTGATTTTTTCTGCCTTAGACATTCACTACCTGACAAGTATTCTATAAGGGGAAAAAAAAAAAAAAAGTTTAAGTGTTTCCTTTATTCAATGAGATACCAAGAAAGCAAGTATACCACATTTCAACAAATGCACAACTTTTTTGCAGCTCATGCTTCTAACCACTTAACGTAGATGTGTACTTGTTTGATTTCATATACAAGAAATCCACACTGCAATTGCAGAGTAGACCATGTAATGCAATTCACAAGGAATGAAGCCATTAAATCTGAATGCTGGTCCTATCTTAACTAACAATTCTGAATACTGAAACAAAAAGCTACATACAACAGTATATGTCAATGACAAAATCTTCATAAGCCATTGACAGTGGGACATTAATACATTACTGTAGGCACTTAGGAAAATTCATGTTATTAAGAGGCTCTACAGTCTAGCAAAGCTCTCTGAAAAACTTTTTTTTTTTTTTTTTTTTTTTTTTTTTTTTTTTTTTTTAAGTAAATGCCATTATTTGGGAATTAAACTCGCATAGTTATCCCAGTACAAGAAAGAAAAGGCCAACCAACGCAGCCTGTTCTACACAAAAAGCTGGGCAAACAAGCAAACCTCAAATTTCATAGTTCACCTGTTCATAGAATGTTCAATTTTTCACTTCATTGCAAAATATGCACATGTACGTATTACATGTTTTTGTCACACTTCTGTGCATTTATTTCATATATATTCACATGTGCTTGCATACGTATGCACACTCATAACTTGTACAAAGTCAGACGATGTGCACGGTCTTTGAAGTCAGTATGTCTGAGAGAAGACGTTTTAGATATCTGCTCTGGTATGTACACATTCAAAATTCTCAAGGGATACATTTAGTTGGTATTTCTCCTTTGATAAATCAAAATTATAAATTACATTCTCTATTCAAGACAATAACCAAAATAGCAGATCTGAGTCTCAAAACTACATAAACATTTAACTTCAAAACTGCCTCCGAAATCTGCCTCAGTTTTAGCTTTCTACTGCCATCCAAGATACAATGCACCATCACTTCTTTAATTACTGAAAACAAATATTAAGATTATATTTATCCAGTTCTTAATTTTCCCTTTCTTGAATCTTCATTCCTTGCAAGATGGTACTCCAGTACTTTGTACATTCATAGGAGAAACTTACACACCACTTACAGACATTTGCTTTCCCGTGATGCTTTGCATCTGATGTAGCAGATTAGCCTTGGATATTAAAATTTCCATAAATCTTTATTCTATAGGGTAGCATGTATCTGCGAAGTATAATTATCAGTTCACTGAGGCTTGGTGAAAAGGAAAAAATGCAGAAATCCAAGCAACTGAAAAAATCTATTGCTGCTTAATCAAATTCTTCATTTGCCTCCCTGCCACTGCCCACCCTCAACATACCTTGTGATAACATACTCTTAGCTGCCATCATGCTGATTCTGTGGGTTTTAATCTCCCAACTTTTCCCTTGAGCTGCATCTAATTAACTTACTCAATAATTCCTCTTCCTCTACTCATATACCTCCTGCTTTTGATTTTAAAAGGAAACCATTATTGGTCTCAAATTTTGTTGTTTATCATACAACCAGAGTCAGCAGTGTAATGTATAATCTCAGTGCTTTATGTTATAAAATTTCTTTGAAGTTTTGCAGAAACTTACTTAAACAAGATTTTATGGTGAAGTGATGAATTCATCAATATGAAGTAATACAATTGATACAATTTTGTGTTCCTCACATTTATTAAGAACTTTAAGAATATTCCTTTAATTTCATAAACTATCTTCCACAATCTGCCATCAAATAAACAGAATTTAAGAATGAACATAAACTCTCTCTGAAACATTATTTTTAATTACAATATTTTACTACATTTTTCTTACATAAATTAATGCTTCGAACATATTCAAAAATAAACCTGTGTTTATTTTTGTGTACACATTTAAAAGCTTCTATAGAAAAAGAAAGAAATATTCCCTGCCAAACCATGGAAAGCTGCAGATGCCTGAGGAGTTGGAAAAGGAAGGAGAGAAAACCTAAGAACTAATGATTTCTTTTAGAACTGCAATGGAAGGGAAAGAAGAATTCTGAAAGAGCAGAAGAATAAAGAAATATCACCAAGGAATGACCTGTACATACTTATGCTTTTGATTTATCTTTAGGATTTATATTCCTTTACAGGAAACAGCAAAGCTGCAACAGTAGGCAACACCACAAATTCATCTCCATGTGCTGTTCCCATAAGGAGCTCTTCACCTGTTTGTTTACCGAAAGTATTAACTATAATCCTTAAATACTAAATTTAGAACTTCTAACACTAAAAAGAAAAATTATGTGCCAATTCGTTTTCAAACCATAAGAAGCTGTGTATTCAATTTCCATTTAAATATTTCAATTATTCTCATTTCCACTGTCACATAATTTCATTCCACAGCTTAATCACAAGTTACCTTAACGCTTTGTGGAATCATCCTGAAATACATTTTGTAAAACTCAGAATTGGATTAAATTACTTGGGTTCAAAAATCGTTGACTGCAGTACTTTGTACACTAGTATTTGGATCACATTACCATAAATGGAAGAAAAGCATGAAAAGTGGTATCACAGCATCACAGAATGCCTGAGATTGACAGGGAACTCTGGGTCCACTTGTCTGAACCCGTGCCCAAGTAGGCACACCCAGAGCAGCCTGCCCAGAAATACACCCAAGAGGCTTCTGAAGATCTCCAAGGAGAAGGTCCCACAGCCTCTGGGCAGCCTTTGTCAGTGTTCTTTTACCTGCACAACACCTGGTGTTCAGATTAGATGTTAGGGGGAAAGTTCTCACTCAGAATCTGGTGAGATGCTGAACAAGTTGCCCAGAGATGTTGCAGATGCCCCATCTCTGGAAGAATTGAGTTCAAGGCCTGATTGGATGGGGCCCTGGGCAGCCTGATCTGGTGGGTGACCAACCTGTCCATAGCAGAGGTGTTGAAACTACATGATCTTTATGGTTCACAGAATCTCAGAGTGGCCAGGGTTGGAAGGGACCTCAAGGATTATGAATCTTCAACTCCCCTGCCACATGCAGGGCCATCAATCTCCCTATTTAATACTAGACCAGGCTGCCCAGGGCCCCATCCAATCTGGCCTTGAACACCTCCAGGAACGGGGCATCCACAACCTCTCTGGGCAGCCTGTTCCAGCACCTCACCATAGTAAAGAACTTAGGTTCCTTTCAACTCAAGAACATTCTAGAATACAATAATTTTTGTGGCCCTACGCTGGACCCTTCCTAGTAACTCAATGTCTCTCTTGCACCATGATTCTGGCCAGGCAGTTATTAAGATGAAAGGAAACAAAGTAGGTCAAATTTGGTTTCTTTCTGGCAGCCTAAAAGGAGACCTTTTTGCAAGAGGATCTTTGTCACATTCTTCTGCATGAGCCCCGCACTCCTTGCCCCTACCACACTGATGCATTTTCTCAAGTCTAAGAGTGTAAGTGCAGAAAAATGGATTTTGCAACTTTTTTTTCCCTTTCACACAGCTCCTTTTAGCAGTATGCTCTTTCGACTGTTTCGCAGATATCCAAAAGCATTCAGAAAAGTGCAGTCTGCTTCCCTACTATAATTAAATAAAATTAACAAAATACAAAATGTTCTAGAACATGCCAACGAGCGTCAAAACAACTAATGGAACAGCTAGAATTTCCAAAAGAGGTCAGGTTATTCGGCAAAAAATATTCCAGTAAGTCCTAACATGCAGTCATGTGTTTTTGTTTCATTACACAGACCTTACCACATCTCTCAAGGTAATAAATTTAATTCATACTGCAAGATTAGTATAACATTTAGTCTAATCTTTTCCACTGAGGATCACTTAAAAGACTGGCATGGTAACACATACTGAACTCTCCTCCCCACAGTTCCCCTTAGCACCTCTGCTGCCACTCACCCTGGAAACAATGTCAAGCAGTAGTTACATCTTTAATTCACTTTCTTCAAATAACATTACAGCTGGATTTTTTGTTCATGTGTTTATATAAAGTAGTATGTTATGAGGCTGACTGGTACATGACTTCTCACCTTTTTTTATTGAATCCCGATGCTAATACACTTCTGATGTTTCTTTAGCTCTCTGCCAGAAACTGCAGGGAGTGACTCATATACGGCATTCCTCAATTCACAAAGTACAGTTTCAATGCCACTCAACCACGTGTAACATTAACAGACTAAGAAATCCAGCACCTCTTTTTTTCTAAAACACCACAACTATCTGTGAACTGCCACGTTAACTTCTCTTAGTAGAGACAGTATAAAATATAAATTCTGAATCTGAGGCACCACATGAAACAAAGCTGTGTAGAAATCTGGGGCTGTTCTTCAGCGCCACCCTAATAATTACTCACAAACACATCTTGATTCAAAATACTGCAATTCAAGGTTAAACATTTCAAAGAGACAAATCCATATTGAAGCTTAGTTCTAATAAAACTGACAGTCATGTAACACTCCTGGATAGGAAAATATTCTACAGTCATTTTAATATTAGCTGCAAATGAAATAAAAACTACTCTTGAAAATACGTACTCAAGGCAATACATGAGGAAGCGACAGAATAAGCATAACTTGTCTGTATTAACTCTTGAAGCTCAGCATCCTGCACTAATGGACAGAAGAAATCTTGTATTCCAATTGCTTCAATTAGCATTCTAATTTAACACTGCCAAAACACTAGCACTCAGTGTTTCTGAGAGCAGACTTAAAAACACTCTCTCATTTTCACAGGCTCACAGCATGGTTGAAGTTGGAAAGAACCCCTGGAGATCATTTTGTCCAACCTCCCTGCTCAAGCTTGGCTACCTAGATATGGCTGCCTACAAACATGTTCTTCTGAATATGATGACTTTTGAATATTTCCAAGAACAGAAACTCCACAAATCTCAAGGAAAGCATATTCCAGTGTCTGAGAACATCCACAGCAAGATGGGTTATTTTTATGCTTAAATATAATTTCTCTCTGTTTCAGTCTTTGTTCATTGTATCCTGTCCTGTCACTAACGTATACAGCCTGGCTCTGTTTTCCTTACAGGCTCCCTTCAGGTATTTGGGCACCTTAACAAGATCCACCCCCTCAGCACTCTCTAGGGGTCCCAGCTCATTCAGCCTTTTCTCCTAATGAGAAACACTCCAGTCCCTTAATCATAGTAGGGGTCTTTTGTTAGTCTCTCTCCAAATTATTTGTCTTCTGTAAAGGAGGGCCCATACCTGGAAACAAATTCAAGCTGCGGGCTTCCCATCCCAGTGTTGAGTAGAGAGAAAGGGTCACTCTGAAGCTGCTGGCAATGTTCCTCCTCAGGCAGACAAAGATACCATTATTCATCCTTGCAGAAAAGGCACATGGCTGGTTCATGTCTAGCTTGTGTAGATCTACCAGGACTCCCAGGTGCTCTGCTGCTGAGATGCTCTCCAACTTAGTGGCCCTCAGCATATACTGGCGCATGGGGTTGTCTCTCCCCAGGTACAGGACACTGCAGTTCCCTTTGCTGAGCTTTGCCTCTACCCATTTCTTGAGCCTATCAAGGCCCATCTCTCTGCCCTATCAGGCCACTTCTTCCAGTTCTGACTCAGAGAACTTGTTGAAGGTACACTCTGCCCCATTATCCAGACCATGAATGAAGATGCTGAACAGGATGGGATCCCCTACTGAACTCTGCAGTACAAAGCTAACTAATGGCCTTCAACTAGCCTTTATACTATTCTGGTCATCACTCTAGGCACCGCCTTTCAGCCATTCTTCAGTCTAATTCATGGTCTGCTCATCCATCTCATACTTCATCAGCTTATCTATGAGGATTTTATGTGAGCCTGCGTCAAAAACCGTACTGAAGTTCAGGCAGACAGTATCCACTGTTCTTCCCTTGTCTATCCGGCCAATCATTTCAGCATGAAAGGTTATCAGATTGGTCAAGCACACCTTTGCATTCAGTTCCGGTGCCCCCAACACAAGGGATACATTGAGCTAAGGGCCATGAAGATGACCAGAGGACTGAAGCACCTCCCCTACAGGGACATGCTGAGTGAGTTGGGGCTCTTCAGTCTGGGGAAGGGAATGGACCTTATAGAGGCCTTCCAGTATCTGAAGGGGGCCTACAGGAAAGTTAAGAAGGGACTTTTTATATTGGCAGGTTGCAACAGGATGAGGAGAAATGACTTTAAACAGGAAGAGGGTAGATTTAGACTAGATATTAGGAATAAATGCTTTACTGTGAGGGTGGT
This sequence comes from Lagopus leucura, assembly GCF_019238085.1. Lineage (NCBI taxonomy): Eukaryota > Metazoa > Chordata > Aves > Galliformes > Phasianidae > Lagopus > Lagopus leucura. The sequence goes on from NW_024962272.1 coordinate 12,797,670, forward strand.
GAGACACTGGAAGAGGTTGCGGCTGCATCCCTCTTAAGGTATTCAAGGCCAGGCTGGAGAAGCTTTGAGCAACCTGGTCTAGAAGGAGGTGTCCATACACATAGGCTAGATAGGAATTAGATAGGCTTAAAGTCTCTTTCAACCCAAACCATTTTGTGATTCTGTGACTTTTTCCTCTTGCTGAAAATCCATGCTGACTTGTCCCAATGATTTTCCCGCCTTCCTGAATTCAAGCTTCATTTGTTTTCAGTATTCCACAATCTGATGAGGTGTTTAAATACAGAAACGGAACATCTCCTCCCTACTTTTTCAGGGTACTACTGACACCCTACCATATCTCCGCTGGTTTTACACAGTTTATAGACAAATTCTCATTAGTATAGCGTCTAAAGCCATAGCAGCTCAAGCATCTCCCTATTTTAGTTCTATAAAAGCAGCAATAAGTGCCATTTTTCCCAACATTACTTCAGCTAAGTTGGAGCTACAGCCAAAGCCACCATAACACCATTCTGTGCACACAATATGCCAAGGGATAACATATCATACCATGTAAATCTTGCCTTTTTATAATCTAACTTAAATGCTTTTCCGGTATCTGTAACTCCATTTTATTTAATTTCTAATCATATTTTCAAGACGTGTTTGAAATCACTTGTTTACTGTGTACTGCAAATTACATGCACAAATAGATAGTAAATGATGACATATACGGATATATGAAATAGTATGCATATTTTTAAGTCAGCCTAGAGCTTTAATGATTTGGTAACTTAATAAGCTTACTGCTGAACAGGTACAATCCTTTTTTTTGTTGTTGTTGTTACCCAAACATTATTTCACATGTTTTAAATTCTTCAAATGTTCTACATATGTATATCAAAGGGGAAAAAAAAAATAGAAGAAAAAATTCCAACTCCTAAGGTGACATTCAACTTATACAGATCAAGTCTGACTAAATAAATTTTTAATACTGTAACCAGCCATACAAAAAAATGCTGTCAGGAAGAGATAATTGAGACTTATTGTTTTATTGAATATAATAACTACTTGATTACTTTTAAATTTACACCAGCAACAAATGTAACAAGTAATATAGCTGTGTATTACTGCTTTCTTCAGAAGTTTGAAGCAGTTGAATTAACAAGGTAGTGTAACAGCAACATGAGTATATTGGAAAACTATCATGTCACAGAAGATCATCATTCTTTTTGATGTGTGGAAGAACATTTTTGAGAGAATCGTCACTTCATTTGAGAAACTAATCTCTTCCTGAAAAATTCAAAATATAGTAAGTGTGTATTACCTTGTCACTTTACAGCTTGACTCAATCAGCTCACTTTCAATATCCAGCAGACCAGAAGGCAGATTGTATTCCAAAGGTGAAGCCATTCTTTTTAAACGCAGTAAGCCAACACAGAACTTGGCTCCCATTTCCTCCAGTTCTCTTGTCCCTATTTGCAACCCCTAATTTAAAAATAAGATTTAAAAATAGGTACCTGATGATGGACGCACACATACAGCAAAATTACTATTTACAATACATTTAAGAACTGCAGTATAAACACTTAGCAAGAAACAGATAGAACAAAGGATAACAAATTGAATCTCCTAAGGGAGAACAGCCATTTCTGGACACCTCCATATTTCTTCAGAGCCTCCTGCTTAACATTTCTAGCACATCAATATTCATAGAACTCTACCCAGCACTAAGAGGAGAGATCAGAGATCATGTCCAAGTTTAAAAGTCTACATTATTTATAAAACCTGGGACAGAATTTTAAAAAAAAGTTTTCGAATACTACGACGTTAAATACAACATTCTTCAGAAAGTCTCCAGAAAGTGGAATTCATGTATTATTCTCCAATATTACATAAGTGACAAAGTCTCCCATCATATTACATACATTTAATTTGGTGAGCAGTGCATTATGTAAGAAGAGGACCTCTAACATCAACTGCTTTATGAAAAAAGAATGATGCTACAGAGTGGCCCTCAACAATTACAGAATTAGTACTGAACCATATATATGATAACAGATTAAATGTCACAATCTCACTCAGTCTTCCCTCTGCATCTTCTTTATCTCAGGAGAATTTTAAGAGTTTAGTTTTTATCTTCTAATCCTCTCCAGGAAAAGGGTAGTTAAAAAGATGCTTTGACAAACTAAGCACAAGAGCAGAAGAACCAGGAACCAGTAGCAAGCTAAGCTCTCCAGCACGAGAATGTATGAAAGACAAAGAACGGAGTATATTTTTTTTCCTAAAAGCTAGAACAGGCACACACACACAAGCTTTGCACATTGCCACACTGACGCTATACCATAAAATGCAAGGTTAAAAAGAATTGTATTACTAATTGGTAGATTCTGAACATTTTTCATGTACTTTTGTTTTGAACAATTGCAAACTTTACAAATGGAAAAGCTGACAACTTTTACTGCATCTTCTCTTTTTATCAGTAGTTTTCATACACAAAGTGTTTTTTACTAGCAAGAAAACTAAAGCAATACATTGTTCTATAGGTTGTCATCCTCCAGTCAAACGACACAGAAACCTGAAAGCAGTGAACAAGAGCTGGATACTAATTATTATTGTTAATAGTAATACTACTTACCTCTTTTATAAGGCTTTTGTGCTGTAGGTTTCAAAGCACTTTATTAATAAAGGAAGAATTATCCTCATTTTACTGATGGAGAAATGGAGGCAGAGAGGGTTGAAGCGATTTGCACAGTGTCTCACAGCATGTCACTGACCCCGCTGGGAACAGAAATCAGTTCTCCTCACTCCCAATGCAGTACCTTATCCACAGAGGCCAAATTTTTGTTTTTGTTTTGTATTTGTTTGCACATCAGTAACATTCGAAGACCCCAATCATAGCTGGGGCTCCACTACGCTAATCACAGGAAGACACAGTCCCTGCCCCAAAGAGATTAAAATAACATTAAGGACAAGAGGCAAAAAGTAGGCAGAAGAGGAAGAAGGGTAACAGTAACCTCACTGTTACGCAGATTACTAACGTGCACAAATTGATGTTCAGAAAATTTTCCAATCATTGTCTATCTGTTGCCAAAGAATGTACAGTTAGTTGGCAGGCTCCTTATAGACAGTAGTATAAGAGGAGTGACTCCAAGTCGAAGAAGGACAAGAACACAGTATGAAATAAAGTGCAAAAAGAATTGTTAGAAAGATAAATAGCGTGTGCGTGTTTCATGGCTGCTATTTTCAGCACAATAGAAACAGGATATAACTAAGAGACCTAAAATGGAATAGATGAGAGATACGCATCTGTGAAGCACTTGTAGAGCAATCTGAACTGCAGTAGAAGCCTAAGCCATAACAGTTGAGAAGTATCTTCCTGTAATATGTTTTTAAAAGATCAGAAACAGTCATACTAAGACTTGGAGAAGTCATATGGATAGTAGAACTTTATATTGTTCTTTTCATTCAGTAGAGACTACAAAGATCTGATCATTTTTGTGAATTCAATGTCTAGAGATGCAAGGATCGTGGTAAATTAATTTTCTGCTCTGCATTGTAAAATTTCCAACTGGCAAAGCCTTCTCAGTGAAGCTAAAAATTAAGTCATGCTACCAAACTTATTACTCGCCAAACATGAAAGGCGTGTTTTTCCTAATTCAATTAATGTTCAGCTTCCATGTTATCTGCTTTACTGAAGAAATTTTCCTTCTATCTAGCATCTTAATTATCATCCACATGTCTCTGAGCACTGTCTCATCTCAACTTTTGGCTTTTGCGTATTGAATCAGAGATGGACCAGGCAATATTTGTAGCAGCAATCCTCAATGTGTTACAACGCCATTAGCAGTTGAAGCAAGATTGCTTCCAGAAAAAAAACTATCACAGATGATCCTGAATTCAGGTAAGAACTTCAGCTGAACAGCTTCTTTCCTTTCAAACTGAAAACAGCCTAGCATCATCAAGTAAAATGAAAAATATTAAAAACAATAATATTAAAAATAAAAACTGACATCCATCTTTGGCAGAGACTCATCATTTCTTTCCAAAATAATATAACTTCTGAGTAATCTTTATGGCTTAATAAAGTTCTGTGATAACAGTAAGCCAGAAGAAAAGTTCTTCAGACTTTTACACAATGTACAGTTTGTCAGATAGGAACTCTCACATCCTTCAGGGTGGCAAGAAGGTGGGAAGGGAATTTCTATAGTTTAACTCCTTTTGTGTTTTGGAAAAACACATTATGAAACATGTCAGCCAATTTATACCATGTATTCATTCACAGAAATGTTGGCCTCACTCTCTCCACAGGAAAAAAAATCCCAGTCTCTTCATCTCTTTGAAGAAATGTTGCTTTTCTCATTCTGTCTAGTAGCTTTGGCTTTTCAGATACATTTCCTCAATAAACCAGAGCAGTATTACAGTAATTAAAAAAAAAAAAAATGAAGCTGCGTCCTCTATGTTCAAAGGATGACTGAGATCTCACAAACAGTTTGATTCCAAGTGAACTAAGTGACAGAAGAGCAATTTGATCTCATCAACTTGTTTATCACAAGGGAGGAGGATCTTCCCATTTGAAGAAGTGATTTTTCCATGAAATACATTCATTTTTTCCTCCCTTATAGAAGAAGGGCTTTGCAGCATAAGCATCTTAAAAGTTTGTCCGTAAAGTATCTCAGTTCCTTATGAACTTTCTATTGCAATGCAGCACAGGCCATGAATGTTGATGCTTGTAAGAATATTCCAGAAGTTTCAAAGTAAGTTACTTGGATAGGTTTTTTAAAGCTCCATAATGTCATCACCTGATGAACAACTGAAATTATAAAGGAATATTCTGATAATAACGGGAATGCTTCTATTGTTAATTGCGAAAATTAACTCACTCATTCAGTAGTTACAGACCTACTAAAATTCATGCCAAAATATCTGTCTTCCTGATGTCTGGAAAGTATTGGAATATACATTAGTATTCCTTGTTAATCTGTTTTTGTTTTTTTTTTTCCCCCCTCTCTTGTCCTAGCTTTATGGTTTCTTTTCTTGTCAAGCACGTTATTTTTGACTTCTGGTCTTTTTTTCTTAATTGATAGTTCTTATCTCTATTTTGAAGCAGAGGAAATTGTGACTTTTTCTCTGAAAGTTCAGTTCAAAAACTTTTTCCAATCTGTAGCTAAGTTCAACACAGTGGCAGAAACCAAAGACATGATATTAGGGCTCTTTATTTCTCTTTATTTGTTGCTTTTCTAGAAATGTTTTCCTTGTGAAGTTCTCTGCTAGTGAGAAACAACCACCAGGCTCACCTATTGTTTCTCAAACATACAGCCCTATTAAGTTGTGTCCTTCAAAAGAATTAAAGACAAATTCCAATTTGAGAAGATAAACAAGTAGGATGAGTATTCCTGAAGACATATCTAGTAGCAGAAGTAAATTAATATGAAATTGTTTTACTTTATAAGCTTTTTTCTACAGCCATACAAAACAACTCTTTATGGAACCTTAATACTCGCTGAAGAACCATGAACTGCCATGGTAAACTCTATAATTGCTACATGTAAAGAAAATTCTTATTTTACTATTGGTATTTATCACCATCCAATCTTAATAATCTATTAGAAAGAAGTTATCTAATTTTTTTTAATTACATGCATTCATATGTGCTATAAGCAATAATTAAGAGAAAGCTTGTTAAATCAGCAAATAAGCAAGCATACAATAATGTGTTTTTAGTGACAGAGACTGCTATGCAGCCAATTTAATTTCATTTTACATTAGAGTACACAGAGATCTTAGAGGAGTTTTAAAAATCTAAGGTGAACAAGCAAGCAGGCAGGTTTATAGAAAAAGACACCAATGCAAATGGTAGAAATTATAAGCAAAAACAGTTTAACTTATATACTTTCTTACCTTATATTTGCCCTGGTCACATCCACATAATGTGCTTTCCATTGTGTAGCTCCTCTGTACTCCTATCTCCCTCCAGACAACAACTCGTGCTGTTGACTCCTTGGACTTTTCCACTACAAAGCTGCAGCTGCCCATACAGAACGCTGGGGCAGTTTGACTCAAGATTTTCGGGAGTACCTGCAGGAGAGTAATTTGAAAGCAATCTTGATTATTTTATTTCATTCATGAAAGGGAGACAGGGGAAAACATTCAATCGCAAATTGCCATTAGAAAATTTGGCTGTAGTTACACTTAACAGACAAATAATAATATTGCACCAGCTGGAATTTAAAAAATCATACCACAGAATCACAGAATGGCTTGTAGGAGAAGAGAGCTTAAAGATCATCTAGTTGCAACTCTCCTGCCATGGGCAAGGTTGCCACCCACTAGATCAGGCTGCGCAGGGCTCCATCCAATCTGGCCTCCAAGGATGGGGGGCATACACAACTTCTCTGGACAACCTGTTCCTGTGCCTCACCACACTCTGAGTAAAGTATTTCTTCCGAATACCTAGTTTAAATCTCTCATCTTTCAGTTTAAAATCATTCTTCCTTCTCCTACCGCTATCAAATTGTAAAAAGTTGGTTGCCCTCCTGTTTATAAGCTCTTTTTCTGTACTGGAAAGCTGCAATGCAACCGCCCCAGAGCCTTCTCTTCCCCAAGCTAAATGAGTCCATCTCTCTCAGCATATCTTCATAAGAGAGATGCTTCTGGACCCTGACCATCTTCGTGGCCTTCTCTCTGATCTGATCCAACAGCTCCACATCTTTCCTGTGCTGGGAGAGCCAGGCCTGGTCTTGGTACTCCAGTGCCTCACAAGGGCAGAGCAAAGGAGGACAATCACCTCCCTCAGTCAGCTGGCCACTACTCTTTTGATGCAGCATGGAAGTCAATTGGCCTTTTGAGCTTCCAGCACACACTGCTTGCTTATGTTCAATTCTTCATCCACCAGAACATCCACGTCCTTCTCCACAAGGCTGCTCTCAATGATTCTTCTCCCAGTTATTTAGGACTATTTAGGACTAAATAGGAATTTAGGACTAAATTTAGGACCTATTTAGGACTGGCCAGACTCATTGCACTGGGCCTTGCTGAGCCCTCATGAGGTTCACATGAACCTTTCTTATTAAGCCTGTGTAAGTCCCTTTGGATGGTTCTTCTGTTGTATCAACTGCACTGCTCAGAATCAGAGAATCAAAATTACATAACGGCTTGGGTTGGAAGGGACCTCAAGGATTCATCAAGCTCCAACCCCATTGCTGCATGCAGGGCCACCAACCTCCATATCTAATACTAGACCAGGCTGCCTGGGCCCCATCCAACTCAGCCTTGAACATCTGCAGGGATGGGGCATCCATAACCTCTCTGGGCACTCTGTTCCAGAACCTCACTACTTTCCTGGTAAAAAATTTAAGGTTGGTCAGATTGGTCTCATCTGCAAATGTGCTGAGAGTACCCTTGACCCCAGTGCCTACATAACTGATTAAGATGCTGAAGAGCACAGGACCCAAGAAGGGCCCTGGAAGGCATCACTCTTCACTGGTCTCCCCCTGGACATTGAGCGATTGACCACAACCCTATGGCTGTGACATCCAACCAATTCAGCTGAACAGTCCAACCTTCAAATCTGTACCTTTCCAATTTAGAAATAAGAAGGTGGTATGGGACCATGTCAAAGCCTTTGCATAAGTCCTGGTATTCCTGACACCAGGTGCCCTTACTTTGGCTAGTGATGCCATCACTTCAACATAGAAGGCCATCAGATCAGTCAGGCATGATCTGCCCTTGGAGAAACCACGCTGGCTGTCTCATATCAACTCCTCATTCTGTGCGTGCTTTAACATAGCTTTCAGGAATACCTGCTCTATGATACCCCCAGCCACAGACGTGAGGCTCACTGGCCAATAGTTCCCTGGGTCTTTCTTTCTCCCTTTCTCAAAAACAGCAGTGATGTTTCCCTTTCTCCAGTCACCAGGTATTTCTCCTAATAGCCATAACTTTTCAAATATGATGGAGAGTGGTTTGGCAACCCCACTGGACAGTTCCTTCTGGACCCTCACTGGACCCTGGGATGCAAGCCATCAGGCCCCATAGACATGCAGATGTTCAATCTCATGAGGCACTCTCTGACCTGATGTGATCTTACAGTGAGAGTATTTTGCACACCTGACCCTTACCTAGAGGTTTAGGGACACGAATGACATAAAAAGCTGAGCTGCCAGTGAAGACTGAGGCAAAGAACTCATTGAGCACTTCAGCCTTCTCCAGGCCTGCTGTAGACTTCTTTCCCTTCTCATTTATCAGAGAGGAACACTCTTTTTGGCCTGTCTCTTCTAACAAACGTACCTATAGAAATGCTTTCTGTTATTTTTCATATCCCTTATGAAGTTCAGTTCCACCTTGGTTTTCCTTATCACACCTCTTTATGCCCATATGGAATCCTAGTATTCTTCTCAGGCCACCCTTTTGTTTGTACTTTTCCTTCTTTTCCCACAATTTGATCAGCAGCTCCTTGCTCAGTCATGCTATTTTCCTGCCTCCTCTGCTTGACTACTTCTGCTGGAGGAGGCTCACTCATATGCTCTCAGAAAGTTGACTTTAAAAGCTCCTGTATCTCTAAGGACAGTTTCCCAAGGAATACTATCCACTAATTCCTTAAGCAGCCTGACGTTTGACACACCCATAATCCTAAAGATCACTACTTCAACAAGGGCATTTTTGCTACACCCCAGAACACCTCAAATCTTAACCTCTTTAATGATTCTTCTCTAATGAAAGACCTCTTTTAATTAAATTAATTAAACCTCTTTAATGAGTCTTCTGCACTGGTGAGCACCAAGTCCAGTAACACTGGTTCATATCTCCAATACTTGGATCTTACTTCAACAAACTCCAGGGGAAGTTACTTCAACAAACTCCAGGGGTCTCCTGGATTTCATGCTTATTTATTGCTTTCCCAGAAGATATGTAGGTGGTTGAAATCCCCCATCAGGATGAGATCCTGCAAGCACAATGCTTCTTGCTGGAGCAAGAAGGCTCACACCCAATAGGTTAAAAATGACAATAGATTTGTCATTTCCTAAAGTTTAAATCCCATTGCCAAAATGAAGTATTTGTCACATCCACAAGAAAAGTGGATTCTTCAGGTGATTCTTCATCTTCTTCTAATTCACCCAGATGATTTTGCTCAAATTAAGCACACTACATAAGCCATATAGTTCAGAAAGCAGAATTTAGTCTTCATACTGTTTCAACAATCCAATTTGTTGACCTAACAGACACCATTTTATTAACACATAAAATCCATCAATATTAAGTAATGCACTAAACACACTCTTTGCTTTGTGAACTTTCTGAATGTGAAGCAAAGTTCAAGAAAAACGTTCCCAAGACAAATAGAGAAAAATTGAAGAATCACACAGATTGGAATAGACCTTTAAGATCACCAAGTCCAAACATCAACCTGACCTAAGTCCCATTATCCTTAATGACACATTCAATGTCTCTTAAGTAAAAGCAATATCAACTCTACCACTTCCTTTGGCAGCATGTTCCTATGTTTGACAACCATCTCCATTGAGAAGTTTTTCACTAGTATCCAGTGTAAACCTGCCTTGATGCTTGAGTGCACCAAGGTGCAACTTGAGACCATTTTCTTGGATTCTATCACTTGTCACCTAAGAAAAGACACTGACATCTACATAACTGCAAGCTCCTTTCAGGCAGGCTGCAGAATGATTAGATCTCCCCTTTCTCTTTTTCTTCAGACTGAACAACCACACTGCTCTCAGTCACTCATCATATGTCTTGTTTCTTAGCTCCTTCACAAGTTTTGTTGTTCTCTGAAGAGGTTCCAGCAATTCTATATTCTTCTTGTAGTAAGGAGCTCTAAACTGGACATGCCTTTAACACTTCATTCTTGAAAAAGAACCAGCCTTCTAGGACCCCTTTGCCATTCAGTACTACTCTGAAAGGGATTCTAGCAAACAAGTCTCAAATTAGGCCAAAACCTGTCATCTGGAAATCCAGTGTAGCATTTCTGTGAAGCACTTTTTTAGTTGTACACATTTGCAGCTGCCACAAGGCGGCAATGGAGCTATGCAGAAGAAAATTATCATATAATTCCTTGACTCTTATTTTAGGAATTACTAAAAGCTTATACCATTCAAGAGATGCTACTTGTATGAGTTGATTATGTTTACGTGTTGTAACTGTATGCTTTCAACACAAATTTTGCCCCTTTCCTTATACAAAAATAAGGATTTCTGTATTTTACATATTTTCTTAATGCTGTAATATTATTTGCCATAGTGAAATTATTCTTTTTTTTTTTTTTTTTTTTTTTTAATTCACTAATTATAAATACATGAAAGAATATTTTTTTAAGCATTTGCTAGATGGTATTGAACAGAAAATGCACATAATGCTAATTAAAAATAAACAAACAAAATAAGTATTTTGCTAACAGTAAACCCTGTACTAGCATAAAAATGATATTTAAAGCTGTCAAAATATTTTGACACATATGGATGGACTAAAAAGAAATAATTCTAAATAAGTCTGATACTGTGAAGTCTGTGTAATCAGATTAAAATTAGGAAATTATGTGAAAAGTATATTCCACATTCATGCCAATTGACAAAGGTATGAGTGTCAGACTTACTCTGTAACCAGGGTCTTCCACTAGATCACAAGAGGCAGTGTTAACATTTGTGTGCCACATTGTCTCTTTGATGCTGCAGCCATACATGAATACATTCTTTTTACGAGAGTGACCGTGATAATCGCAGTAAACCTGCAATTAATCATACATCAAAATAAAGACAAGGAACAAAAAATTTAAAAATCTTTCTCCTTTTACTGCATTTGTATTTTCACTATTGAACGTTTCAAAAAATTAGGAACAAAACTCCTTATATACCTTCATACTGTGAAGAAAAGGTTCCTAAGAAATATTTGACCTTCTAGCAACAAAAACAGATTCAGACTTAAAAGTTTCCAGAAGACTAATTCACTAAGTCAATTTTTAAAGTTTGATACAGCATACAAAATCCTATTAAAGTGCTTATTTAGCAAAACAGCTATATAGACAAAATTTGAAAGATTCTTGAGATTGCTTATGCAGACATACTCACCAGAGGTAAACGCTTTATAGCAGCCAGATATTGCAGTAAGCCTTTAGCATGGTAAATTGTGGGATGCAGATCTGGATTTGGATTTTGCCACTGTCTGTTTAAATCTTCTCCACTTAAAGAGCAACGGTGGCTATTAGGGGGTGGGGGATGAAAAACACAAGTTGTACTGTTTGTATTACCTTGTTGCTTTTCAGTAAGACTCCCTTCTTACCTCAAGTTTTCCTTATCACTACAGACTTCCTTATCACTACAGACTTGGTAAGGAACAATTTTCAGTTTTCTGACATTGCAATTAATAAAAAAGTTTGAGGTATTTTTGTTTTTTCCTTTCAAGTTGTGTTACAGAAAATCTAAAAATAAATCACTTCTTATATGAAGTGTATTGTAATCTTGCCTGCACATTGATGAAACTGAAGCCTTGTGATTCTACTAAATGCTAGCTCAAAGTAATTAATTTCAGATACATGGTACCTTTACAGCTCTGGTTCACTGGCTTCTGTCACAAAAATAATCTCAATCTGATATATAAGACTTGTAACATGAAGTGATTAGGAAGCAACTTGCTACTAAGAGAACAAGAAGAAAACAAAAAAAAAAAAAGCAGCAAACAAAGATCATCTCTGTACTCAGTGAACTTTCACCAATAACTTCTCAGATAGCAGATATTTATATTTCTACAATTATTTAAGGTATATTTGTCTTTACATTATGTCTGATGGGATAGATTCCTCCGCTGACTTTGTGTTAGATTTTCAATTACAGTCTGAATTATTTAATTTCAAATGTTCAGTTATATTCATACTTTTTCCTATATAAGGGCAGGTTGTATTCAAATCTATAACCAGCTTGACCATGAGAGACAATTAAACTAATTTCAAATCACTGAAAGATAAATAACTGAGAATACTTTTTAAAATCTCTGAATTCATGAAACAACTGCACCTGCCTCTTAAGCCAAAAAACAGGAAACAAAAAATGAAAAGTGAGGTCTAGCAATCTTGTAATTTTCTTGTAATTAAATATTGCATGGCATAGGGATTAATTTAGATATTTAACTTTTAAATTACAGGTGCAAAGACTAAGTATTACAGGTTAAATATTTGTGAGTAAAAACTTATGCTTACTTCCCATTGATGACACCATCTGGATTGAGCATGGGAATAATTTTGAAAATGTAAGACTCTCGTAAACTTTGGGCACTTGGGTTATTACTCATAAGATATTCCAGTGTTCCTTTCATAACCCAGCTTGCATTCGTTTCTCCAGGATGTACACGAGCAGATAGGAAAATATAAGGACGATTCCCTAAAAGAAGCATGCAGAGAAGTTGCAAAACAAGATAATTAAGCACCCTGCTAACTGAAAATAGACAGTAGCCTGCTTCATTTATTACTGTGTGAAATAGATTATTTAGAAGTTCTTTTTCAAAATATTCAAATAAATGGGGAATGCTTGCCAGAATTTTGCTATATGGACTGCTAATTGTTGAATTCTCACAATACGGTTTTAAATTCAATCCAAGACATGAGCATAATTAGCTCAACCTGGTGATTATGGCATGGTAAGTTTGATGTCTTTTTTTTTTTTTCTCCAGCAGAAAATAAAAGTTTGAGGAATGCTGAGCAAGTTCAAAAATAGCTTAGATCTAACTATAGATTTGGCTCCAAAATGTATTTTCTTTTTGACAAGCAAATATTTTTAACTTTTGGAGAAAAAAAAAAACTCAAAATTGACATACTCCTTTCCAAGGAGGGTTGACTGCAAAATGTTACACGCAGAAAACATTTATCAACTTATTTAATACTTGAAAGAAGACACTTATAAATATTCTTATTGGACTACCACAAGAATTTTTAAATATGAAACTAATGTTGGATATTAACCCCCTTTCATGTGGTACATAAATGTTAGGCTTTTTTTTTACTTTTTTGTTTTTTACATTTTTATAATTTTTACATTAAATTACTATTTTTACAATGCACAATAGTTAGTACCCCATTTTTTTTTCTATGTATTTTCTACATTATTTTCAGTTGCTGAGAAAGAAAAATCATACTTACTGAATTGACAGATATGTTCATAGTAACTCGATTCTGGCATGGCTGTAATAGTGACTACATGACATGTGTTGCCAGCCAGAGTCTCACAGAGAGCATCTTGTCGAAAATATATCTGTTGAGGGTTGTGCATAGATTCCAACTTCTGAAGATGCATCTTCATCAGAAATATAATGAAAAAGAACATCAAATCTTTTGCAATCATTTATGACAACCTATTCCATGTCCTGTTTAATCCTTTTTTTTTTTTAATCTTTGTAAACAATGTCAAAGTTTCCATTATAACTCTGAACATCAAATACTATTCTCTGTATATCTAACAAACTGAATACCTTTCTTTATGTAGCCTGTTTCTTCAACTGTTTTGAGGAAGAAGGCACAGAGTATAAGCTTTTTATTTTCTTCTAGATTATACTATAACGGTATATGGAAGGTGAGCACATCTGCTTCATTTAAGTTACCTGATTGAAGACGTTTCCAGGGCAGAAGAAGATAACAAATAAAACTTGACCCAAAAATCAGGAACAAAAGAGATAAACAGGGGAGACAAGATATAACACAAACAATGTCAAAGATCAATTGCCTCCAGGCACTAACTGATCAGCCAGAAAACTACAGCAAAGCTTCAGCAAGTGCTGGCTGGACTAGACACTGAGTTTCAGTAGCCAGTGTAGGCAGGGTGATCAGGCGGGCAGACACACACAGGCTGGTAGCTGGAAGGAACTGCAGTGATGATGGGGTGTGTGCATTCATGTGCTAGAAACCATCCAGCTGCACTAGCTTCCAAGCAGAAGGTCTATACAGTGGGCAAGAGGGACCAGAGTATTGCACAGACAGATGGCAGGTTTTGCTTGGTGCAAATGTATGTATGCTTGTGAATCTAGTGAAGGAGGATGTCTGCACTGCTAAAGCAATCTTTACCAGCTGAAGACAAAGAAAGGGAGTTGAGTGTCCACACTTGGGATTTAAGTAAGTTTTGGTAGAATGTTATATGCGAGTGCCAGTCTGTTGCATGCTAGTGGGTGGGGGGCTGTCTGTCTTTTTTAGAATTACACATTCAGCTTTCATATTACTGATTGAAAGTACAAACAGGTTATCTGCAGCCAAATCCATCAATCTGGGCTGGGTTCTGTATAGTTTTCCAGTCAATTACAATTCATTATTCTCAGAAAAACCTTTGAAAGTAATATAATTTTTTTAATTTTTTTTTCCCCAGCTACTGTTCCTTAGAATAACCCTCACTCCTTGCCAGTCTAAATACTAATATTTTATGAACATCCTCAATTTTATTAATCTCTCAGCATTTTGAACTTTACAGAAAGAAGTAAAAATTCACTAATGAATGCTCATATACCAGATTGTCCAAAAATAGAGATATTTATGTAATACACAACGATCTTCTCACCTTCAATGTTGAATACGTATAGGGATAATGGTAAGCAAAGTAGCAGACATCATCTTTATGTTGAAAAGTCACTGTAAATGTAATTGTGTAATAAGATTTTCCTTTCTGACCCCCAGCAGCAATTGAACTTCTTGAAAAATGATTCCTAAGAGTACAATTAAGATAATAAACATACAAGAATACTATTCATTATCATTGATTATTTTTAACAAACACACACACACAGAGGAATAAAATTTTACGGGATTTTATTTCTCTTCTTTGTTTATCCAGGTTAAATCTACTACTTCCCACAATCTGGAAAGAAACTTCTCGATAGCAGGAATACACATATACCATATTAGAAAGACATGAATACACAAACAAACAAAAAGAAGCAAGCAGCTGTTAACCAAGAAAGGTTGCAAAATTAAATGCTGTATTTTCTCGTCCTATGTTTTTTAAGATTGTTCTAGAATGACTGCACCATGTAAAACAAAAGACAAAACACAAATATCACTTAGTACTACTGGATATCACCATTAATGTTTGAGCGTGTATGTGTGCATTTCATAAACAGGTTCTCTAGAATAGTAGGCAATATCTGATGAAAGATGAATTACTTAAGCATTAGCTGTGTGCTAAAAAAAAAAAAAGATTCTATATATTCTGTTCACTTCTGTTATGCTCCGTAGTAACTGAGAAATAAAAATGTATTCAAAACCAAACTGCTAAAATATAATCATCTAAAGTCAGAAGCAATCATTTTTCTTCAAAATTTCTAGCTATACTAATCTTAAAAGTAGAAGTGTTGTTGTATGTTTGATGGGCATACTTACTTATAGTAACAAATATCTGCCCCAACACGAGTCCAAGAGGGTCGAGAATTTAGTGCCTCCTGAACAGAATACATAAGTGGCTGCATACCTTAAAGGAAAAATGCATCTCATTTTAATGCTTTACCTTCAACAAGATCTTATCAGAAACAGAGCACATCAGTATTTTTACATAAGTCTACAAACTAGCTATGCTCACTTATTAACAGACTATATTCATACAGATATTTAGATGCCTTTCCTTCTCAAGTGTGACTCTCTCTTCCTATCAATTGGACAACTCTGAGATGGTCTTCATCTACTTTCACTTCTTAAAATATACATCTTTTCAGGTGGTTTTAATACATTAGCTGTCATTCTCTACCTGTGCTGGTCAACAGGCCTCAGCGGTGTCATTCACGGTGTCAATGAATTTTACGACACACCGTAGCTGCAGCCACCAGGAGAACTGTTTTGTTTTGGCTTCACTCACAACAAAAACTTATTTTAGAAATAATGGCTGGTGTTTTCAGATACCCTTTTTTTCTTTTTAATGGATATTTGTCAAAACATTCTCTAGTAGTCCTGTTTAAAAAATACGATCTGTAAAAAAACATGAATGTACTGATTCCTAGGAAGACTGAGGGGAGAGGAGGAATGGACCAGATGAGCTGGCTAGTCCAGATACTTTTCTACATGCTTCTTCTCAAAGAATGGGAAATATATCTTACCGTAGTTAAACTGACTGTTTGACTTTTCACAGTTGATGATGTTAAAACGGTAACCGATGCCTGTTTTCATTCCACTGACTTCAAAGTAAAACCACTGATGATAATGATTGCTATTTATATCTGAGTTCAGAATTAGATCATACTCGTTTCTAAAGATTAACAAAAAGAAATAAATCTTTTTTTTAAAAAAAAAAAAACAGAAAATGGAAGGTCCTGCACATAAAAAGAATAGATGAAATATCTTACTTTCTAATCTGAATGACTTTGCGCAGGTTTCCAGACTCAAATTTGGAATTAAACTTCAAAACATCCACTTCTTCAGGTACTGAACAACTAAGGGTAAAAAAAAAAAAAAAAAAAAAAAAAAGGCCAAAATAAATAAAACAGATTTGACTAAAACAAACTCATAAAGTTAATTTTCAATCCATACTTGATAATTATAAAATTATTTTGAGTCTTTCCTTAAATACTGTCTTTCCATAAGTACTGTTTTCAGCAGGGTAAAAACTTACCTGGAATTGTCGAGGTCATACACAACTCTGTCTATAATATCATTTTGATGAATTAGTCTTTCAATGTCTTGACATATTTTTGTCCTAAAGTAAAAGGAGATTCTCATTCAAATTGTTGCATGCTGCTTCCAATTACAAAAGAGAAATTACCTCAAAGAAAACTGAAAGAAATTAACATGAAGACAGTGAGACAGATTTCATAAGAGACCTAAGCCTCAATCCTGTTTATGTGCACAAGCTGTAGTGTTCTTAATTTTAAACACCTGCATTCACAGCTGACTGATTTTATGTATGCAAGACAACTGAGTTTTCATGCACACAACCCACTGAATTGTACTTCATGAAAAAAAAACGCACCACTTCATAATTTATAGTAGAAGCAGGAATTACTCAAATATTATTTATGTTAATGCTTTAATCTAGGACAGCACTTCATAATATTAGTAACTTACTTGAGTCCTATCATAACTAAAATTTAGTTTTACATAGTATGTCGTGCAGTGAGCGTGTTAATGCACTAGCTTTTCACCTCTGGAGATCTATGTTCATTTATCGACTAGGTAACAAATAAGAATGAATTTGGTGATGTCAATCAAATGTCAGGTGTATGTTTATCCAGATCATAAAACCATTGCACAACTGGCAGTATCTAGGTCCTGGTTTGGAAAAGTAAGAATGTTTTGCAGTTCAAGAATGAAATATAGTAGCAGAGCTGTGTGGGAAAGCTTGCACAGCACCTGCAATAAGAAGAAAAGGAGGCAGATTAACAATGAAGAATACAGAAACAGAGATGTAAAGTATGTTCAGGTTGGAAATTCTCCATTTAATTAAACTAAATATTGTTGAGGTAAGTTAAAAAGAACGATAAGTGGAGAACACTCGCACTTCACTAAATTAAGAGTAACTGGAAAAGTAAGCAAGACACAAGTCCAATATACTGTCATAATAACAAAAATGCTGACTCACCAAGATCTATCACAGCAGGTTCAGTTCAAGGCAGAATACAGATTTCTGATCTTACACAAATCATTAGCTCTCAATATGCTTCAGTTTTAAAGAGTAAATAATGATTCTTACTATCAAAAGAGTTTTGCCAGAAAGAAATCCATTTATGAATAACAGACATTCAAATATCAGAAAAAAGGAAAAAATAGTATTTAAGATACATACAAAAAGAAAAATTCATAGGCACCAAGAAGTCAAATGAAAAACTATTTTAAAATAGTTAAACGAAAAATTTCCTCAATATGTAGATCTTCATCTTGAGTCAGAAATCACCTATCTTGTTCCCAGACAACTTAATCTAGCTTAAAGATAAGCAGTTAGAGATTTTTTCCTACATGAAATAGTACTTTCTATAGCAGTTTATATTATGTCATTAGAGTTTCAAGCTTCTCAGTCATTTCACCAGAAAGTTCGATTTTACAACATGCTTAAAAATCAGATAAATCATTTTAATTATATAGCCTAGTTTTATGGCTTATGGCCTCATCAATATGTAAAGTGATGATAAATCAATAAATGTAAATATGATAAATCTCACATAAATGGTTCAATTTACAGGTAAAAGCTGAAAGCTTTCAACCTAATAATGAAGCAAGTGGGAAGATCTGCTATCACATTTTGCAAAAATGCTCCTGTGACTTTACAGTAATGTAGTCCTATGCATATGAGCCAGCTCTTCATACCATCTCTGCAAATTGTTCTTACTAGTCACATTCATCATAGTTGTGTTGACATATTTATTCTGTCTTTCTGCAGATCTAACAAAAACTGTATCCTCAGCACTAAATTTTGCTCCACTGCAGACATTAAAAAAAAAAAACAGTTGAAAGTATTAATAGAATAATTTTCCCACTGCAGTTTGCTTAAAAAAAAAAGTTTTTTACCACAGGAAAGAGACGAACTAAAGTATCCTTCAACTTCTAAATGGCCTATATTTACTAAGACCTGAAGGGAACACTTGGGTGTCTCTATTCAAAAATACTAACCCTGAACACATCAACTGGTTAGTGTATAGTTATTTCAGTGCTTCCTCCAGCTCCTCCAGAAGGATGACAAAGAGAAGGAATTGCATTCACATACATTAGACTCCATACTTAACTTACAGACAACACAGAAAAACCTTCAAGAAAAAGAGGTAATACTGTCAATGCACCTTCATGTCTTGGTTTATTTTTAAAATACACACAATTCCTTGCTAAGTATGATATTATGTAGTTAAACACAAGCTAGAAAGCACGACATCTCTAGCGTTCACCTTCTGTTTTGAAATATTAAAAAGTGGAATTTGAGTTTGGATTTTTTTTTTTTTAATTGTTTTTAAATACAGACTACAAGATCTGGATGAGAGGGTGAAAGGGGCACAGATAGGAAGATTACAAAGTAAACAGTATTTAGAAATTGTAACTACTGAATTAGAATTGTATATTAAAGATTCTGTTGTTGTTGACTTTGCACTGATTAATGTCTACTTAGCTTTCTTTTTTTTTTCCCTCCACTGAAAGTAGTTTTAGATACAAAAGTGAAAATTGTACACATGCCTGTTAATCTTAGCCTAAAGATTATTTTTTCAAGGAAGACGATGACAACAAAAGAAGTACAGTAACTTACCTTTGCACTCCATAAGGCCTTTCCAAGATAGGCTCCTTAAAGGGGGGTGGAATATGGCCAAAATAATCGGGATAGGCCACTTCTGAATATTCAGGAATAGATTTTGTGGTTTTCACCATTTCTATATAAAGATCGCAGTCATGAACAGGAGATATATCAGAAACCTCAAGCTCCACTTGTTCCCCTGATGAACTAGATTTGGTATCCTCCTCCTCTGATTCCACTCCTGTGCAGCAGAATTTCCCAAGATGGACAGATGATCCTTCAAAAAGGCTATTTCCACAGGGTGAAACATGTTCACAAGTTTTACTACAAGCAAGTGGGGTGAGGCTAGTTTTGTTTTCTTTTTTTATAACACACTCTGTAGCATAGTACTGATCATTTTCTGCAGTGTTTTGCAGACTGATTCTGTCCAAGCCTTTCACAATTTCTTGGCTCAGACTCTCACATGATGGAAGCAGATTCCTTCGAACATTTTGCCGAAGTAAGCTACTGTCTTTGATACTATCTTTCTTTGGTAGTTCCAGAAAAGCTGGCCTTCTATTATATTCCTCTGTCAGTAATGGATTGCTCTCCTTCAAAGAAATTCCTATCACTGATGGATCTGTTTCAGCTGAGAACTCCTCTCCTGCTGTAGGAACCACAATAGGTCCACCCAGATTTGCATCAGGTACAAAAGGCTTTGGTTCCTTGGATACTAAATCACATTCCTTAAAATACAAATTTTAAAAATATGTTAAAAAAATAGACAAGCAATTTATCAGAAAAAAAAAGGTCAAGTGAATACCATTCACCAGATATTACAACTAGCTAACGCCAATAGATGCACAGTACACTTCATCAAAAATATCTCATATCCTTCCTTCTTATTTTACTATCTGCTGTGTGCAATAATCAGACATTGTTTAAACCTTTATATCTGCCCGCTATCCCTTTCTCAGTCAGAATAAAGTAACACAGAACATTAAGCAAAATAATTCACTATATAGCCCCCCATGCAAAGCTCTAGAACTATAAATCGTCTCTCCCTTTCTCAACTAGAGTAGCTATCCACTAAAACAAACAAACAAAAACACATCAAAATGCATTCCAGTTTCTTACAGTAAAAACTGCACTGAGAATCATGTACTTTACCTGAAAGTTTTCAGTAAGTTCTGGGAAAAATTGCTCATACATTTTCAGTTCTTCTAAGGGTCGTCCCAGTTCCTGTCTAGGTTTCAGTTTATTAATATCAGTTTCAATATCATCATTCTAAAAAATAAAGAGAACAAATTAATCTTGCTTCTAGGATTAATGAACGTCTAAAATATTAGTGTAATATTAGTAATATTAGTAAAATTAGTAAAAAAAAATGTTACTCAGGTTTTTCTTCTTTCATGGCCATGCTTTAAGAGTGGGATATCACTATTTTAAAATTAGTTGAGTTGTGCATTTCATCATAAGACTTTAAAAGCAGCTTCATTTTAGTGGTAGGTCTAAACCTCTATTTTAGTAGAAACATCATAAACAGAACAACCTTCTTGCTTTCACCCAAATGCATTATGCACAGATTACACTTTACATGAGATCTACACATAACCTGACAAAACCTGCAAAATGTGGAGATTTCATCCGACTTGCAGTGACAAATGTATAAATGGAGGAAAATACTCCTTGCAACATTTCATGAGTGCCTTCAATAGAAGTTCTCATTGCAGCCCATAGACAGATAATTCAACCAACTCCCAAATATACGTAACATAAAAATGTAGAATAAGACTGCTCTGAAAAAGCACCCGTTCACATCCTTATTGGAACGGGGAGAAGAAAAAGCCCTTCCAAAAGCATAAAGCAGTGTGAGATTAAATCTCTATCTCTACAGCTGGCTGAACTTTAAAGTTACCTTGCTGAAGCACTGACTTAGCCAATCTCATTCCAGAATAAGGGAAAAACTTAGAGCATGTCTTACAAATTGCATTGTGTAGGTAATTGTGAAGTGAGGGCTAGGAGATATTCAAGCAGAGAGCACAATGCTGCAGAAAGACTTGCAGTGTCTTGCACCTGCAAACAATGCTGCAGGGTTCACAGACACTTTTTGCAGTGTTCTGCTCCACTGTACTCAAGTCACATTAAGTGCGGAGGAAATATGGTTAAGAAAAAATCTTGAGGCAAATTGAGCAACAAAGGCTGGCATTCTCAAGGAAATTCTAAGTTTCAGCACATATTTTAATTTCAGAAATTGCCCCGAAAACCTCCTCAACATTATCACAGTATGTAAATCTATGGCTGTATAAACAATTAAAAAAATTTTAAAAGTAATAATAACAACAAAATGGAATGCCTCCTTTATGCCCATTAGTTTTGTCTCATACCAACCTTAAAATTTTGGTCCTTGTCATCTTCAGTTTCAATTTCTGATTCTGTTTCAGTATCATCGTTGTCATCACTTTCATCTACCACATCATCCACTACAATATGAAAAGTTTTTGTAAGGCAGATTACACATTTAAACCAATAGATATACTTTAAAAAAAGGTGTTTTTTTTTTCCTTTCTAGTTACCAGTTGATTTTAAAAAGTCATCAGGTCCCATAAAGCCTTGCAAATATTAATAATTATCACCAGATTTATAAAACAAAACAAAAAAGAACCAACACCAACAAAATGTTTGTATGATAATTCTGCAGACTCCGTTTAGGACATTTCATTCCAGTTTAAGTCAGAACAAAAATCTTTGGCTTAAAGCAAAACCAAAGCTTCCACCCCCAAAAACATAAAATAGAACATGACCTTCAGAATTATTTTACAGTGCAGATGTATGGCACGACTTGAGCTCAGCACAAAACAAGACTCTGAAACCTTTTCCCAGTACTTATGAGCATGTCCAAAAAAATCTGAGGTTCTTAGCACCTTCCAGTCATGCCAGTTGGTACTAACCAGTGAAGTGTGGTACAAAGTCCTTCATACACAATTTTTGACAAGCCCAGAGGAATCTAATATTAACTAAAGAGAAGTCAAAAACTTATCACTAGAAACCAGCAAGGAAAACACTGAAGGTGAGTGGTCACTGCACCTGTGTAACAGAGGCTGGGAATGAAACCTTACTCCCTAAAAATACAGCAAGACGTTACTTTCTAGACATGTGAAATTACTGATCAACTTCTAACTTAGTTAGAAACTAAAATAACTTCTGTGGATTTTACAACAGTTCTAGATCTCTTGCTCTTCTGAAAGCAAAACTCTAAACACTTGTAGCCTGAGTCATTCCTATACAAACCCTGAATAAATATTCATCTTCTTCCACGCTGTTATCACACTTTATTTTAGAAAATACTGTCAATAAGAAAACACTAAAAAAGCTAACTTCACCTCTTTATTTTGGAGCAACTTCCCCACAGCAACTTCATTATTTGCTTACTCCAATACTAAGCTGTTTTCCTGTATCTGAAAATGCGCTAAACATTAACTATCCCAAAATAACAAGAAGTAAGCACAATAGGGTAAACGTATTTCTTTCAAGGCACTATGCAAACATTTTACAGATGAGCAGTGCCTAGAAGACTGCAGCAGTCCAAGAAAGCAGTTCTACTTTTCTCATCATGTAAAAGAAGGGAGAAACACAATGATTTAAAATCAATACTTTGATTTAAAATCAAATACATGTTAATCTAAATTCTGTACATTCAGTTTATCAGAATAAATAATAAGTTAATAATACTGTATTACATTTCACATTGAATATATATAAGTTAAAAAGAGAGTCTAGGTAAGTTCAGAGATGAATACACACAGTTGATGTTTGACACTTCAGAGCTTGATGAACATTTTAGATTTTGATCACATTTTATTTCCTATTTTTACGTATCTCCAGAAACATAACCACATATGCATAGACAAAACTGCCATCAGTTAAAGGTTAACATTAGAAATTGTTGCTCCACACTAAGAGCCAGAGAATCTTTGTTAGCAGAGAAGAATCTCATCAGAGCCTAGGTTTTAGCAGAGAAAAATCACAAATAAATTCAGTTGATTACACTTTGTAAACAGGAGTGTTAGACATTTTCAAAGGAAAAACATTACAAAATTACCATACCATCAGGAGGCAAACTGTACATTTGAGCCACAGGACCACTAGAAGGAATAACTGGGAGTTGGAAGTGAAAAGCACTTTTAATAGTTGGTAAAGGAAGACGATTTTTAGGAAAACATTTTCTCATTATTAGGCTAGATGTGTTGACAAGTGGATCAAGAGTTCTTACTGCAAGGCACTCCTATTAAAAGAAAAATAATGAAGAAATGAGCATTTCACAAACCGGTAGTAAATTTCATTAGTTTCTAAAATCCACTCCTAACAGCTAAAATATTTTGCTAGAAATTAACTTAAAAATATCTATGTGCCTCTTTTCAAGGAGAATTTCTGTCAACCCAGATTCATCTTTTCAAAATGCAGACTTAAAAATGAAGACTCCTTTTTATAATAAATAAAATCAAGACTCCTCCCAGAAATAATCGTGTCTGAGTAACAGTAAATATAAATTTCATCCTGTATCTTTGACTTCTACTATAGATAAAGAAAACTACCATTGCCTTCACAATCAGGAGAGAACATGAATATCAGAAAAAAAAACAATAAATTCAAAGTCAGAATATGTTTCTAATTCCTAAGAGACAAAAAGAACAAGAACAGCAACGACAGAAAAGAGAAACTTACTTGTGAAGTGTTATAAAGAATTTTCATCCCATTTGCATCAATGAATGCTTTTCTTCCCAATTTGATGTTTGTTACACTCTTAATGCACTGTAAAACTCCTTTACGTATCAGCATATATCTGTGTCGACTATCATGACGGTGCCAATCAACGTAAATTGTTAAAAGCATGTGTACGTATCCTCTATCTACTGCTCTCCTGGCATTTGTTTCTTTATTAAAAAAAAAGGGGAAAGTAAATTAAAAACTCAGCAATTACTCCAATATTGTTACATCTTCAGCAATACTTTCCTATCTACTTTTAAGTGATTTTTTACACAAGGTACTGAACTACTTCATCGAAGGCATTACTTCAGCCACACTTGGCAGTGCATTATATCAAAGTAATAATCAAAATTCTAGCAAGTTTGTTTCCATATTTTCAAGACATTTCTTAGAAGCCTTATTTCCTCTGTGATTGTCAGTATTGCCAAATTTTTAACTAACTCATTCTAAGCCACTAATACATCAGCCATGGAAGAGAACTTTTTGTTTAACTACTTTTATAGTCAGGAAGTATACATATCAAAGTGTATAACAGAATATATAATGGGCAAAATATTATTAATAAAGAAGTGATTAGGAAAATTTCCATACGTATTTCTACATTGTTAAAATGAATCCAGTATCCAGAATCTAGTATCTAGTTATTCTTGCTCCAAGATGGAAATAAAGTTGATGATTTTCAGACTGCTTTTTTTTTTTTTTTTTTTTTTTTTTAAATTAAAATCCAAATTAGAACACGATTTTGGAAAAAAGTACTAGAAAAACTTTAACTAGAACATACAATATAATTAAGTATCATTTTAAAGAGCAAGCACAGGGAATACTACTCCAATGAAAACCAACTAAATGATCAGCTCTAATACCCTATACTTCCTTCTTCAGAATAATATTGCAAGTAATTTCTACAGCTTATCAGAAGAACAATGTGGATTACACAGAAAGGTAATTGTAAGGCAATGTCAGATAGCAAATTTTAAAAAAATGTTTATCCAAACTTAGTGTAAGCACAGCAGGTAAAACAAACTTCCCTGCTGTTTGTAATCCGTGTGGTACTGCAGCAATAATCACTCACAAAAACACCTGAACCCCAAATACAACACATGAATTGGGTAATCAGTTTGCCAGCTGCACTCTACACACCAGAAATTCATAAATATTTCCTTTCCTGAATTTCCCCAAGAGGAACCCCCATATTAGTAAACACACAAATCCGTAACACCTAAGCATCAGTCTGATCAATCCCAAGAGAATTCAGTACTGCATAATAAGCAGCACAGTCTTTTCCTCTTGTATGTCTGAAATAGTCTTCTGAAAATATAAGCATGCTTCAGCTCTTACCAAACTCTACTAGAACAACTAAGAATGCTGTATCTTTTATGCAATAATGTTTTTAATCCCTTGTCAGTTATAACCTGGTACAAAATCAACAGCGATGGCATTTGTCAGTTATCCACTGCCATCAGCCAACACAGCCAGTGTCTGAGAACAGGTCATTGTTTTGTTACCCCTGGTAGCACTTCATGGACATCACCAACAGGCTTATCTTTAACATCCTGTTTATCAGAAAGGTACACAAAGAAACTCTCTATTTTTCCCTGGCATCCAATAGATATTTTCAAATATTTGTATGAAGAAGATCATATGAGACAAGCTATAGATCTCTTAAGAGCTGAGGTGAATTAATACAAAAGGCTATTTCTCCATCTTGCATCCAGACCAATTCTGTAGAAGTTGTGCAACATTTCTGCTGCAGAACTGCAGAAACAGTAGCTAATATATATACACACCAAAGAAAAATTGTACCAGAGACTGGAGATAAAACTCTAACTTTATTTTTGAACATCATATCCATTACTTTGTTTTGGCCATAGACTTAGTACTAATTCTACTATTTTTTCTATATAAGCACACATCTATACATTTATACACATACGTATATCCCAACTAGACAAATAGTTTCTTGTAGTCAAAAACTTACTTGATTTTAGCAATGCAGCAAGTGTGTCTAAAGCAACCCTGTCAACATAACAAGAACAGTCAAACAACAAACAGCTGGTGAACTTCATCTACAACATTGCAAAGCTATATTAAAAAAAAAAAAAAGTACAGCTAACAGATTTCTTTAGCATCTACCTAAATGTTTTCCTGGTTGCATTATATCACAGACTTGGCCTTACAATTTTCGTTTTATTAAAATATCTTTTTTATATCTGAAATCTGATGGTGAAATTTTAAAAAATTAACACTACATAAGCGCTCATTCTGCAAGAAACAGTATTAAGTGGCAATGCAATCTTTATGAGCTATATTTCAATGGATATCTCTAACATCTATGTTTTTATATTAGCAGTAGAGTAAGTATTTTGTAAAATAAAAGACACTGCTTTAGAAAACCATCAGACAAAATGGGCAGTTTATGAATATAGGGGGGTATTGCTCATCAATCTGTACTACAGTAAAAGATCACACAAGGTTTTTTTGCACATTAACATCTAGTCTCAACTAACTCAAGATGTACAACTAGAAAACTTACATACTTATTTTTACCCTGTTTGTAAGGATAGACTTCACACATCTGAACTCAGGCTATAAACAAGGATATCAAGATTACTCACATCATGGAATAATAAGTTCATGTGTTTAATTTTAGCTGGGGCTTAAAGGGGCAGTGCTTGTTTTTTTAAACATACTCCACTGACCACAAGTATCATCTGTTTTAGATAACATAACACAGTTAGAATATGAACAACAATAAGTTAATATTTTGTTAAGCAGAGAAAAAATTAGTTTTCCCACAGGTATGCATTTAGAACCTTTCCTAGTATGTAATGAAAAGGCTATTTTCAGTAAGATACACTTGTTTTTATCCTAACTTCTCCATACCCACACTCCCTTGCACACACCCAAAAAAACAAAAAAAAAAAACCAAAAAAAAAAAAAAAAAAAACCACCCACAAAAGAGGATAAGTTTAGAATAAAATACCTAAAATACCTAATGCCACCATTTCAAAGTACCCACAGAATTTTATTTGTTTTTACATCCTATTTATCCTGGCAGATGATGGTGCTTATTAATTGCTTTAATGTAGTACACAAAATCCTGGTACACTAATGCAACCCTAAATCACAAAGATTTGGGAGCCAATTCAACAGACAAAAATTGATGGGATTTTCCTGATCAGTTTGTTCTTATATCAGGATAGCAGGTAGCACATGTACAGCTTGCCTGCAGGAATACTGGAGGTAAAAAATAACATTTGTACTCTTTTACATGGATGGTAACCAGACAATAAAATATTCTGCATTACTCTACTGGATAAAACAGTCAGCTTTGTAGCTCTGCTTCCCAAATCTTTTCAAATCACAAATGTAAGTTGCAGCTGATATCTCTAATATTCCTGCTCATTAAAGAATTTGAAACACGTAAAGTTTGTTTCAAATACTATACAAAGAAACATTACTTACTTCATAAGGCTAGTGTTCTTTTTACTAAAAGGTCCAATGATCTTAAACATCAGTTCAACCACTCCGTTCTTTCCTAAGGACACTGCATTTACAGCTGGAAGTTAAAAAACAACAACAACAACATTTTAATACAATACAACAAGAAAGGCAAAAGAAAATCAATATAGTCAAACTAACATCCGGGCAATTACATTCCGAAATACAGAATGCTCATCACAACTCGACACTACTATTCACACAATCACTGTACAGACCCAATCCTTATAAAACTTTCAAAATAAAAAAACAAAATAAACAAAATATATTACTGCTTTACAGATAAAATCAAACACTATTCCTAGTGCATGCTTCTGATTCCTTTGTTACTAAGATAAATCACTGAAATGATTTTTTCTTTATGGAAAAAAATATTTCCACATTTCATTGAGACACCACGGTATCTAAAATTTTGAGACTACTAGGATCTATGATTTGATAATTTCTTTTAGCACCAGGTTAAACAGGTTTACCCACCAGTATCTGAAAGTCAAGCATTTGCTGTAAAAGACAAAAATGCCAACCAGCATTGCCCCACTTAATCTTTCCTGAAACAAATGTTCTGCAGGCAGATTTTCAGAAAATGAAAAATAATAATAATAGAGTGAGAAAGGCACTAATTAAGAGAATAGTACTGAGATTGTTGTTCAAGGAACGCACACTGCATAGCCTATACAAGCACAGGAATTAAATTGCCAAATAAGCTCAGTAAGACACAGTCCTAGCAAAATAAGATGACCGCAACTAAGTACAGAGAAAACATAATAAATGCTGCATTTGTGAAATTCAGTACTTGAAGCAACTTGCAAAGTCATCATCATTAGCAGCACTACTACAATACTGTTAAGTTAATTAAAATTAGCACTCCATTCTAGCAGCAAGCAGAAAGAAACCTTATATAATGCTACCCAGCAAACTGAAATAAACTACTACTTTTTCTGCTTGTAAAGAGTGAAAAATACAGAAAGATAGATATGATCTTAGCAGAATCTGAAACAGAGACTCCTGTGTTCAGGCTAAAGTAAGTTTTTACCTAAGCTACATGATTAGTTCTATTAACTTTTCCCATTTAAAAGTATTTCACCTCATTACCTTACAGCTCAAAGGAAACAAAGCTTCCACACAAAGTATTGGGTCTTTACAAATTCTACATGCTAATCTTAGAGGGCATCAAGTCAACTCTCTCTGAGGAATGTGATTATGTTTTCACCTTCAGACATGCATTTAAAAGGCTAAATGGCCATTTCAAGCGAAACAGAAAAATCTTCAGCACATTTGAGGAGAGGTAGAGTAAGAACCACCCTATTTTCACTACTTCCTACTATCCACACAAACCAACCACTCTATTTTCACCACTTGCTACTATCCACACAGACAATCAATAAGGCTTTTATTACTAGTATTAGTTCAACTGTAGGACAGATACACAGAAAATAAGGGAAAGCTTAAATAGAAGTAAATTCCTAATTTAACTTAGCAGCCATGAATTAAAGTAAAAATACAGTGAAAAGCAAAAACTCATGACATGTATAGAAGTATTTTTGCATGTACAATGTGAGCATTCCTGGTTCAGATAATAAAGTGTCAGCATTTATGCCATCAAGTTGCATATAATTCATTACATGAGTTAAACTCGCTGTACACTGAACAAAAAAACAAAGATATGCAAGAAGAATACATATGCTTCATAGATTTGACTAGACCTTTAAGCAAGCTGAGAATATAAAAATCAAATTCTTGGGTAACATAGTGACTAACCATTTAACAAGTATTCAGATGCTATATTTTAACCATGTCTGTGTAAAAAAAATAAAAATAAAAAATGGAATCACAAGGGAAAGAGTGATCTGCAGTACTTACAGTTAGTTGAATAAACTCTTAATACTTGAAGACATGGCAATATTAGCCTATGGTTCTGCAAATTCTGCTTCACTAAATTCAATGTTATGTTCAGGGCACCATTAATTCTCACTTTCATGCCAATCTTTTTGTCTGACATAAAAAAAAAAAAAAATCAGATCAATCAAATCAGTTTTGAAATTATCATTAAAATATGAAAGTTAAACAAACTGTCAATTCTTTCAAGAGACAACTTAACTCTGCACGTTTATTTTTATAAATTTTTCCTCCCCTCTAATCTAGTCCTCCTTTTTTTCTCCTCAACCACCTCTGAGTACATGGATGCTTTGACAGTAAAAAAGGGGAAAAAAATTATTATGTTTCCACTACAAAACTGCAAAGTTACTTAAATGTGTTCATTATTACCTTTTGGACCAACTTTTGCAAGAAGGGTATGAAGAAGCACCATTAATTCTTCGTTTGGTGGAGATTCTTTGCTTGCATTCAAAAGCAGCTGCAACAAGATCTGTGTCCCTCCTTTGGTGACCAAGATGCTTGCTCTCCGACCACCACCTGGTAATCAAAACTCATTTGAGGCTGTCATAGCCAAAGAATAGTTAAATATCTAAACTATAATTATCAGAAAGAAAGACTTGCAATAGCAATGCCTGTAGCAATATTTTCTTCAAAGGTGACTGCATAAGTGTAAAAGCATGCTTATCTTGGACTTATAGCAACAGAAATTACTTATGGATGAAAGAGTATTTGAAAAGTCACTTCATTCTTTATGTATTTTTGATTGTCCCAAAGCACAGAATGCATATAGTCTTAGCAAACTTCAGGGGGAAATAAATAAACTAATAAACAATTCTGCAGAAGAACGTGAGAGTATAATCACTGTTTGTTAATAAACACTTACCAACTGAGACTAATTCAATGAGGATATTCAATGTATTTAGAATAGTTTGAGGATCTCTTGTATTCTGCAACAGAAATTAGACATATTTCTTTGCTTGATTTAGAAATCTAGTATTGTCTTAGATATCCGAAGCTCAAAGAAAATTTCTCACAAAAAAATCAAACAGAACATCAAATGTTACTGCCCTTATAACCATCCTACCTTATTTTAACCATAAAACCCACTAATATCTATTTCTTAATATGACACATTAACAGAAATATTTGAAAAAAAAAGGGGAGAGAAATAATGAAGTATTAAGTACAATGCTTCAAGACCCTACCTAATCATTATAATTCTTTGAAAAAAATCAAGTATTAGAGCTAAAGAAGAATAACTACATATTTAATAATACCAAACCTAATTACAATATGAAAACCTGAAACGTCCAAGTAAACAAAGAGATTTAAAGGTTTTACCTCTAGGGTTGACAGGATAACTTCTATTGCACTCGAACCCTTAGAAGTCATCTCCTTCTTGGTTTTTTCTGTCAGTGAGAAAGAGGTAGTTTTTGTTTCAATGTATTAGCTACTGTAGTGATTCATATTATATTATTAGACATTGTTGTCTTCAGATAGAACATAAAAATTAAGACATTCTGAAAAGTGAAGATAGCCTGAAAAGGACCAGCAATAAACAATATTTGAAAGACAAAGTAAGAAGCAGAGCAAAAGCAGCTGCAACTCAATACGAGTTCAATTCAGAGAATCATTTATAATGGGTGCTCTGAAAGTAATGCCTCCTATCCATTATGCCCACGACATCATAAGTGGATGCTGATGGTATGGCAGTGGAGCAGAACCTTCCCACCAATATTCTGTTACATTTTGTTGCTGTGTGACAGATGGAAGCAGAGGGGCAGTCTGACAAAATGGTGCCTGACATGGAAGTGTGTATGAAGCAAAGGTGTGTCACTGAATTCCTCCATGTGGAAAAAATAACGCTGACTGATATTTGCTGAGCATGGAGACCAAACAGTGGATGTGAGTACAGTGGGTGGTGTGTCCCAGCAGTAGTGACAGCAGAACATCTCCACCAATAGCACATTTTTATGAGTGTGGCATGCAGGCTCTTGCTCATCAATGGTAAAAATGCTGAAAAATACTATTTTCTAGCTGACAATTTCCTCTTCACACCGTATTATTGTGCTCTTTATATCTGTTGTCATTTCCATGGAAGTAAATAGGA
This sequence comes from Lagopus leucura, assembly GCF_019238085.1. Lineage (NCBI taxonomy): Eukaryota > Metazoa > Chordata > Aves > Galliformes > Phasianidae > Lagopus > Lagopus leucura. The sequence continues at coordinate 12,829,053 of NW_024962272.1, forward strand.
TGCAACTTCAGTATATTAGTCTACTGTGGTAACACGTCACCTCCCAGCAGTATTAAAACTAAAAATGTATCATTTTAAAACTAAATAACTTATTCTTCATATGAAGATATTCTTCCAAGTATCAGTTTTGATCCTCTCACTATGAGAAAGATACTGAGGCCCTGGAGCATGCCCACAGAAGAGCAACAAAGCTGTGAAGGATCTGGAGACCAAGTCTTGTGGGGAGCAGCTGAGGAAACTGGCATTGTTCAGTCTAGAGATGAGGATGCACAGAGGAAACCTTACTGCCCTCTACAATTACGTCCTTCAATGAAAGGAGGAGGAGAGGATATGGGGGTCCATCATAACCAGTAGCAGAACTAAAGGTAATGACTTTAAGTTACAGCAGGAGAAGTTCGGGTTGGATATTCGGAAAAATTTCTTCCCAGAAGGAGTGGTGAGGTGTTGAAACAGACTGCTCAGAGACATGGTGGAGTCACCATTTCTGGAGATGTTAAGGAAACATGTAGATGTGGCCCTTAGGAACATGATTAGTGGGTACACTGGTGATATGTAGACAGCTTAACCAGATGATCTCTAATTCTAAAAAAAGATAATCTCTTTTTCCAACTTTAATGATTCTGTGATTTATTAAAAGAAGAACACTTTCTTTTATATCAGTTTACCTGGAGCAGCTAAATATTTTACCATGTATCACATACAGCAGTATCACATTAAGTGTCCTTACACTTAAACTTATTACTTAAATAACCGTGCATATATATATTATACTTTATGTACAATTACAAAAAATATGCTGTACTGACAATACAAAATGTATTCAGTGTAACCAGTACTATACCAGATAACATTAAGCATGGTCTTAGAAAAATCCATTACAGAAACAGACAGATAATAAAGCTCAGCAAGTAGAAGCAAAAATTAAAAGTCCAGCAAGTAAGAAACAGAAGGAGGAAGGGAAAACTATTAGAAAGAAAAAACTCAATTGTTTACCCTGACTCTGGACCAAATGAAGGATCTTTGCAGTAACATATCTGGCATTATCTGCTTCTCCCAATACAGAGTCCAAATTGATCTTCTCCAGCTGTGACAGCAAAGACATAGTCCGAGAACTGGTAGAAACACTAAAAGAAAGATTTTTTATCTTCATTTATATATTAACAGTAAGCATGTTATGAAATACTAGATCAGAAAATAAATAAAAACCAAATACCCACAACAACAACAGAAAAACCCAAACACTAAAAGCAGAAGTCCCAGAAGTCCCATGTGAAGAGTACACAGCACATCTACTTTCCTCCTGTAGTTTATACTGATTGGAAAACAGGCGCACTTCTTCACACAAGGGCTGCTCCAAAACTGTCCTAACTGTTATACTGCTCCATGACCTACAAGTAGGTGCTGGTGGTATGGCAACAGCCTTTGAACATTCCCACCAATATTATGTTACACTTTGTTGCCATGCAACCAGTGGCAACAGAGAGGCAGTCTGAAACAGAAGTGTGTATGAAGCAAAGGTGGGTAATACACATAGAAAAAACACAGTTCAAAACCCATTGATGCTCATCAGTGTTTACTGAACATCTGTGGAGACCAACTAGTGGGTGTGAGCATAATGAAGAGGTGAGTGGAGTGTATTAGCAGTGACAGAAGCAAAATTGATGGCTCCTGGCAGTTTCTATGACTAGTTTTCTTACAGGCTGGTCTTTCTGAAATGAAAAAAAAGATTATCATTCATAAGTAAGCCAGCGTTCATTAGCTAAAGACTTCCATTTTAAGTTAAAAAAAAAAAAAAAAAATTACAAAAAAAAAACTTCAGGAAGTCCCCAGATGTATGATCAGAGTTTGGGTTTGTTTCGAACACAAGGAGTGTTTTGGCCTGTTTTGACATAGAATGTTTAATATCACTACTTGCCTTGCAAATGTACTTCACATCAATTATTTATAAAGACAGGTAGATTACACAGAAAGAAAGAATGTAAATATTTATAGTGCCAAAATAAAGTTTGTCTAGAAAACATTTTATCTCCTCTTCAGTTTCAGGCTATAACAATTATTTAGAATAGTTTTCAGATTCATATTTCTATAAGAAAGTGATTTTTAGACCAACTTTTAACATTTGAATTATAGTCATACAATTAAATAGAGGAGATTACTTTGAAGGAGAAACAAAAGTAACTCTACACATTTGTATAATTAAAATTCTGCAATAGTCAACAATAGATCATGTTACACACACACACACAGTCCTGACTGCTTGCAGTGGAAGTATATAAGATTGACTTTATAAATACAGTCAGTCAGTATCTCTTATAATAATGCGGAATTATTACTTCTTCATTTGTATTTTCTATGTGTGAAAAGGCTTCATAAGCTATCACCTGTTAAAAAAAATTAGTTCACATACAGACAAAAATGTTAAAATCAAGGTTTAAAAAAAAAAAAAAAAAGACAGCTAACAGCAAAGGTCATGCATCTGTGAAAGCAAACCAGTAATAGTTGCTGAGGAAAATGTTTCCAAAACTATTACTTTCCCACACTGACATCTAAATAAGCAGCATAATTTAAAAAACCCTTCAGATTATAGATGATACTTATAATCTTTTAACATCAGTAGTAAGGAGCAGCAAAACTAATTACAAAGCTTAAATCAACATCATTTGGTAGACTTCAATTTAAGAGTATTTTTTGATCTAAAATAAATGTCTTCCTCAAATATCACATAATGTCTATGATTAAAGCATAATCATTTCCAGTTCTTTCTCACCACCCAATATCAGGTTGAATAGTAGTAATAAAGCAACAATTATATGCCTAAGCTTTGTTCTGCTTCTTTTTACTCCTCTGTTTATTCACTGAACTCAAAACACTTCAAAATTAACCCAAATCCTGTCAATCTAATATACAGAGAGACTTTGAAAGGACATTAACTTCACCAGCTCCAAAATGAAACAAGAAAGCACCCAGCTAACTCACAAAGAAGCTATGGCTGGTGGGCAGGGGAGGGAGGGTTTGCAAGTAACCACTGCTTTGTTATACCATTAGTCTAACAGTGAAACACCTCCAGTTGCCAAGTAGGAAACTACTATGGATAGCAACAAAATGAAAGAAGAAACAGAAGTTGTTCAAAATATAAAATTAATTTAAAGAAATAACCACTTCAAAGCAAATCTGATTTTTTCCTTCTATTCTAGCCAAGAATCAGCACTGGTACATGGAAGTAATATACCACTTAGAGACAGTTAATACCTAACATAATACCTTTAAACTTAGCAAAAGCTTTGAGGGGGATAGGAAGGGTATACAATCCTCACTGTAGGCTACTATAACAATTTAATTCCAACAATTTAGAGGTATAACCTTCTCCTGGAGCTAGAATTTCTAGTAAGAGCAACCAGTGCTAACAGTTAGGTTGAAAATTGTTTTAGGCTATTCATTTTGCAAGAAGTCCTTGAGCAGAAATATAGCCAAATAGATTATACATCTTCATAACACCCAGTTAAGCATTCTTGAAAATGATAGCAGTACTAGAGTCTGCGCTCAAATACGAATCAAATTCCTCTTCTAAGACTGAGTTTTTCCTCCTTAAAGTAGGAATTAGACTTCTATTAAATTCTACACTAATATACCTAGTGGTACATATTACTGTAATAGCTTTCAACGCCTGTACTGTAAATTGGAAGGGTTGCAGGACACAACTTATGATAGCCAGCCTGACTGACTACTCCTGCGCACAGCATCACTGTGAGAACAAAATGCAGTCCTAATCTACTGTGGAAGCATTTCAGGTACCTGAAATGTAAATACATATATCTTGTCAAATAAGCAACCCAGTATCTCTCTATAGATATATAGATATATAGATATATAGATATATAGATATATAGATATAGAAGAGAGTTCTTCAAAATAAAGGAATTCAGTGTTCTTAATCCAACAGCTAGGTAAAACAAAGAAGTAATCAGAGTGGCACAATAGTAACTGTGTACTGTTGAACTAGATTTCACTTTAAGCTGCTGACATTCCAGAATCTCACAAGAACATCCTTAACATTGCAGCCAGCCTTTTGTAAGAGACTAGTTTTCCCACAGTGTAAAGAACCATTCTGTTTAAAAGAGACGTTTTCTTTTTTACCTCACCTATTGTAAAACTTTCTTGTAAGAACACTCCATAGTCACTGAGGCTTACACAGCTTCCACTATTTCCAGTCATAAAGTCATAGCTACTGTACACCAGAATAAGCTTTGTGAGGTCACTGACACTATTCTCAAGAATATAAGCAAAATAGTTTGCTCTTCCTGACAGATATACAATCAACCTGTCCTTAATGGCCTGCAAAAACAGTGACAGAATAACAAAGACAACTGTACTGTAAAGCTTTGCAAACTTTAAAGTTTTGATCACTGCAGTTTAACCTTAATATTTCTGTCCTTCCTCACTACAAATACGAATACCTACTGTTCTTTATCTGTCCCAATAATATTCCTCTCGAAATATAATATCTTGCACAAATATTTCCATCAAATAGTTAAAAACCATTTTCTGCATTTCACAAATGTACCTTGAAGTCATTTGGTCTCCTTCAATGTTTTGCAGATCTTTTGAGATACAAGTTGTCTGCAATTTTAACAAGTACTCCTCTCTTTCACTTCATTAGCTGAACCTCATAGTATTTTCATTCAGTTATGACCAGTAGAAAAAAAAAAGCATATCCAGAAAAACTCTGCACCATTTTTTTTGTGATAGTGAATGACTGCTACCACTTCAGTCACAGCTGTATTCTAGGATACTTAAATGGAGAAGCAGCCTTATCTTCCTGATGGCAGTATCATACACAGAGATGTCTAAAACTTCATTAAAATAATATGTACATACTACTTAATGCCTCTGCCCTGCTCATAGGAACTATTCCCCACATGAAACACGAGGTAAATTCTCAAGACATCTAAAAACACATTTGCCTGTTGAAAGCATCACCTGTTTTGTTAACTCTTCCAGAAACCTATGCAAAGACAAGAAGTGACTGATCTACAGTTTCTTCTCCCTCACTTTCACAGACACAAGAACTACATTTGCTATTTCCATGCTTCTGCACTTAGCCTAAAACCCATGAGCTTTTAAGCCAACAAACAATTTCTGGGAAAGATCTAGGCGACCTTGCTTTAAGCATCTTGAAATGAAGCTTAGCAGACGTTTTTGATTGTATGTACTGCAAGTGGTCTGTACAATGGAAGCAGTTACCCATACAGCAAAGAGTGGACTGCAGAGGCCAATACGTGAAAAACAACTTCCTCAACAAGAAAACACCTTTCCTAAGTAAGTCCTTTCATTGCAGTGACGTTCATTCCAGCCCCGCCAACCTCCATAATGTTTAAGCATTCCTACTGTGATTATGAAAAAGTACTAGATGCACAACTCGCCATTACCCACTGTGTAGCACTTTTACCAAACTATGTGCAAACACCTAAGTGTCTGCTCAAGATGAGAAAGATAACTAATATCTGTCACAGCTGTAATCAAACATCAGTTATCTCAGAATAGTTTTAGGCTACTCATCTTTAAGAAGTCCTCCAAAATAACAGTCAAATGGAGGAAGTCAGTTTCCCGACTGTATTTACTTTCTCTGAAATCACTGTTTGCTGCTAGCCAATACATTTACGTATCAGGAAATGTTTTCTTTCTCTACAGCAAAGCCTTGTGCATTCCAGCATGCTATGTGCAGTAAATCCAGTGTGCCTGCAAAAAGTTGATTTAAAGTAAGGTAGAATTCTCCCTCCCCTCCTCCTCCCCAAACCCCCTTCTTTTTTTAATCTAATCAAACCATTTCCAAAACTAACTTTCCTTTCAACCATCCCCAGTTACCACTGTCTTTAGAAAGATGATATTCTGGATTGGTTCACTGTTATCTCTGGAAACAATCAATCACTTTTGTGTGTGTATGACTTAGGGAAAAATTATTTTCAGTTACAGGGAATGAAAGAAAAATAATAATTAAAAAAAACTTAAGTGGCCATTCTGCAAAAATATAATTTTCTTTAAATACTTTATGTACTACAGTCAGTAATGTTTCCAAGAATATCCATGGCTAAGAGATTGACTCTGCATATGATAATGTCTAAGAAACTGATACATCCTAAGCAGTAAACATGTTTCTTTACTGTTTTTTTGGTTACAACTTTTGCACAATCAAGAATAATCAGTCTTTAACATCAAGATGATGTTACTACAAGAAACAAAACATAAGACTAATCTAAATGTTTTCACTTAAATTTTTATATAACCCTCTTACAAATTTTAAATCCACCCCAAGATATAAGATTTATCCAGAGCACAGCACGTACTTCTCACAAATTTGTTCACTCATTTAGAAAAGAACTGGAATTTCAGAGAACTATGATTGAAGCCAAAATAGCCTATTTTGCTGCACTAAGAATTTTTTTTCTAAAACACCAGATTGATGAAACAAAATGGTTCAACCTGTGCTAGCTCAAAAAAATAAAACTGAAAGTCCTTCAGCAGTTTCTTGATGCTGTGTAACTGTGACATGGTCTTCCACAGTTAATCACATAGCTTTTTAAAATGTTAAAATGAGCTATCAGAAAAGTAACAAACTCTTCTGTAACTTCATTTGCTCGTGCTGTTGGATTGTAGAATTGTTGTATAACAACATTTTGTGACTTCCTGTGCAGTATTATATAGTTATCCTTTAATTCCTTCAGTAAAAATGTTTTGTATGTTTCACCAGTACCTGCATGAAATTATGAAATTCATTGCTATTTCTTTCAATGAAATAAAATGAATATTAACATACATATGGATATATCTGAGAATAACTGCTGGAGCATTTCAAGTATGAAAAATTATGTGTTAAAAGTGAAGTTACATTATGCTAATCAATGTAAACTTCCTCAGAAGGAACAGTGCTCTGGGTGTGACCCCACCAGGGCAGAGTAGAGGGAGAGCAGAATATCAACTCACTCTCATAAGGGATAAACAATATTTTATTTAACATAAAGACTGCTTCTTTACAAACCTCAAATGTCTTGATTCTGAGAGGTCACTAAACTCACCTTTTTTCTGATGATGCTTTTACTTTGTTCATATCGGAAATCTTATCCTTCAAATCACCATCTCCAATAACCTGGAAGATATTAAACAATCACAAATTATTGATATCTATTACTATTTATTGTTCATATGTTATTAATATATTGAATGTCTCTGCATTAGGAATGCTAGATTATTCACACTGATCATCTTCTCCACACAGACACGAGCTCTTTCTCCCTTCAAAGTCACTTTTAAAATATTGTATTGTAAGTATGAGCTGTAGTTCCACATTATGTCCTACCAAGCTCTGAGTTTGATTATAATAAAACAGAAATTAATGTCAACAGATTTAACAGGCCGTATTTTCATTCCCATAACTGTAAATCATCAAACAAAGCTTCTGCTGAAGCTAATACATGCACTTTTAAAAACTTTCTGGATAATGTGAGATACCACAAAGTACTTATTTCTGACAACTATTCTGCACATCTACGGTAACAAGGAATAGCACCACAGCAAGAAGCACAGAGTGTCTCGTGTTCTTATTTAAGCAAGACCTGAATACATTTCTTGGACAGAAACCATACCGTGCTAAGGACTCAATTTTCCTATCCTTTTAAGGACATAGTGTCCTCAGGGTACACTGCTTCCTCAAACAGTGCCTCTGAGCAATTAAGGTTGCAGTCTACAGGACCATTAACTGAACCTCAGTACTTCCATTTGAGGTCTAATATGAATAATAAATACTCCACTGTGACAACAACAACAAACCCCGAAATGTAACATCAAAATCACAATGGTGTACTCAAAAGGGCACAGGTTAGTTTTAAGACAGGTGACAGGATAAAAGGGGGCAAAAAAAAAAAAAAAGGATATTCAAAGATAGAGGTGGTGAGACGATATTGCACTTATTCTCTTGGGAAATGACAGCAAGAAATATGCACACCCCGTAGACAAATTTGTAAGACTTTGTTCAGCACATATAATAACCAATTTTTGATTACTGCCAAATTCCAGTGCTTAATTCCAGATGCTAGAAGTCTAAAGCAGGTGAAGTATGAGGGAAGTTTGTTTCAAAGCTTACCTGAACACAGAATCTTCTTAAAACCCAGTAAGCAATTGCTCAGCTTTTCAAATATTCCAGCTTCACTCAAGTGAACAGCTGTCATAGATTAGTTCAAGTAACCTTCAGGTGCACGCTATCTTGGCTTCCTTTAAAGAAAATGAATAGTTAAAGGAGAATAGCTGTGTTCACCACAAAGCAGACAATATGACAAAAAATACAGTTAGGACTATTCAATCCAGACTGCAGGTCTTACTTCAGGGGTAATATATTAGATTCTTGAATTCAAGTAGCCAAGCGCTGTTTAGTTTGCAATGCTGACCTGCTGTCATACAGTTGATTAACAGCCTGACAGTGCCAATACTGTCTATATATTATACTGTGCAGAAATACCTTACAAGTGGAGCCAGCAACACGGTTGAACTATGCTGAACAGCAAGGTCTTCACTTCTTGACTCTAAATTCAACATAGAATACTGAACTTTAGTTAGTGCTAAGATACAGTCTGGGTCAAGCAGGTAAAAAAAAATAAAAATGAACACCTAAACACAAACACACACACACACACACAGAGAAAAAAGAATCAGGGACAAAAGAACAAACACACTACATAGCAGCAATTCAGAGGGTTGAGTAAAGTAACTAATTATCTCTCTAACATTCTACTAGATGATGCAAGAAATCACACACTGATAATAAAAGTTTAAATGCTATGCTTAATTTGAAGAAAGGATTCCTAGGAAGGTAAAGACAACAAATAAATGGGACATAGCTAATGCAACTTGTTTGCCAGTGATAGCATAGAAAAGAGTAAACTACCAGCAGTCACTGCACACTAGGAAGAACAACCAAAAGAAAATAAATAAATAAATAAAAGGAGTGAACCAGAAGGGAGTAGAGGGTGATGAGTAGTTAAATTTCAAGTTGGATTCTGTGGAATCTCCCACGGTCATTTCATACAGCCTGTGGAACAGTATCCAATGGCAAATTCCTCATAGTAAATTTCTTCAGGCAGCTAAAGTTCAAAATCAGGAGCTGTACTTATGTAACAATGCAATGCTAAGACACATCTAACTTCTTGTAGTCCATTTCATTACTTTCACCTTACCCATTCCCCCCCTAAAAGTAACAACATGCCCGATGTGACATGTATTTGCTTTCCTCTCAAGTGAATTCTTTGTCACTGAGCCACCAACTCAGCTTCACTAATCTTTCCAGTCCTATGAAAGGTATGGGAGAATCCTAATCAAAAGGGCAGAAGATACACCCAGTACCTCTCATAAGCTTCAGGATGTGCTGAAATGCAAGTGCAACACAGAACCTGCATTCCTGCTTGTTAGACAAACCACCACAAAGCTATTACATAACATCTTTCCTCATTTTATAAAATTATTTTCTTCTGTTCAGAATAACAGCTAACAGCCACCACTTTATTCACACCTCGCATCCAGGGCTGTTGACTGGGAGTGCCTTGTAGACTACTGAGACATGTAACACAATCTACTTCTATGCTAAGTTGATTTCTACATTAGATGAACACCAAGATGCTCAGCATCTCCAAGACAGTAATAGCTCTGGTCAGACATTGAGACAGGATTCACAGGAAATATTATTGACATCAGTTAGGTAGCAACTGTGCGGAGAGGGAAAGGACAGTTAGTAATTCTGGCACAGTGCTCTTAATATTGTGTATTAATTCCATTCCACTAGTACAAGTGACATGACCTCAGAATTTCTGGGAGAAAACACAGAACAATGATGAAACAGTCACTGAATCCAGGTGTTACTATCCATGTTTATGAAAAACCTCAAACCCACTTCTTGCGTAAATAAAGAAATTTACAGATTTAAGCTTTTATTTGCTGACTGCCAGGTTTGACAATTCCCTTTTTTCTATGATCTCCCAAGACCACACAGCAAGTGCTCATGTTATTTGTTATCCAAAGCCTTCAAAAGGGACATCAGCTTTTTCCTTGGTCTCACTCAGCCACATCTGTTGAGCAGAAAAAAAATGTTTCTGATACTTTTGTGAATCTAAATGCACCAGTTTTGGGGAAGTGGCACCTAAAATACTATCTGTTTCAAAAGAAAAAAAAAAAAAGCAAACAAATGAGAACTCTCCTCACTAAAATCAGGTCATTTCCCTTGGTTTGTCTTACATACTTCTTCATTTTCACACAAATATCAGGAATCATAGAATGGTTTGGTTGGAAGAGACCTTTAAGATCATCTAGTTCCAACCCCCTGGTTGGGAGGCAGGGAAACCTCTCTCTAGACCAGGTTGCTCAAAACCCCATCCAGCCTGGTCTTGAATGCTTCCAGGGAGGGAATACCATAGTGCACTAGAAACCACCAAGAAACCACCAAAATCATCAACTTTACCATTCACCTTCACAGAATCACAGAACTGTGGGGACTGGAAAGGACCTCTTAAGATCATCAAGTCCAACCTCCACTATAGCAGATTCCCTAGTAGGCATCCAGATGGGTCTTGGATATCTACAGAGAAGGAGACTCCACAGCCTCTCTGCGCAGCCTGCTCCAGCACTCTGTCACTCTCACAGTGAAAAAGTGAAGTGAAGAAGTCCCTCCCGGGAATTTCCTGTTTCTACTCGTTGCCCTTTCTACTTTTGCTTGCATCAAGAGCCTGCCCTCATCGATTTTACTCCTGCACTTGAGAAGTTCATAAAAAGCGATAAGAACCCCGCTCAGCCTTCTCACCTACAGACTGAACAGTCCCAGGTCTCTCAGCCTTTCCTCCTTTCATGCAGGAGGTGCTCCAGGCCCCTCATCATCTTTGTCACTTTTCACTGGAATTTTTCTAGGAGATCCATGTCTTTTTTGAACTGGGGAGTTGGAGTATTTAGGGCTGAACAGTAGGCCTTGAACCAAAGCAGACCTACAGATGAACCTCACAGCCAAATGCTATACCAAACATGCAATGCAATATTTATCTTTTTTTGCTGTTTTAACATTAATATATAGATAGATGCCAATCAATAAACATCTCTTGTAACACCAGCAACACTAACCAGAGCGGACTTTTCTTTATTTACAGGCAAGTTTACAAGGGAGTAAAATCTTGTGAGCAGTGAGATCAGACAACTGACCTTGTTGAGAAGAATGTGGCTAAAGCCCAAATAGATAGTTACTCCCCTGGTTCATCCTTGAGCAGTTCCTCCTTGGGTGGAATCCAACAGGAAGATAATATGAAACATTCCCGCACTTGAAATTATGCAAGCTTGTTTATCCAGCAATATAAAAACTGGACCCCATTTTAGTGAGTTCAGAGACCTCATCTACAAGTGGACACACTGTATAGGATGCTCTAATTGCTGAAAAAGGCTCTCCAAATCCTCTCTGCAACCAGAGTTCCCTGGCAATTGCAGATTTGGATGATGGTAAAGTATTCGGGCAATTGATGATGTATCTTTCTTAATCACTATAGTTTATCTTGCAGAGTAATAACTAGGTTCATTAGCTTATTCTTTTATATTCTTTTTGTATCCTTTCACCTTGTTTTGTTTTATTCTTGCTGTACTATTTCACTTATTATTTTATTTTTTTAATGTAAGTAAAGATAAACTTATTTAATTTGATGCCTGTGTTCTTTATGCTGACCCCAACCACTGGCAGAAGAGGAGCCCAGAACTGGACCCAGCAGTCCAGACATGGCCTCACCAGGACAGAGTAGATGGGGAGACCTCAACCTGTTGGCCATGTTCTTTCTATTGCACCTCAGGATACCACTGGCCTTGTTGGCCATAACAGCACACTGCTGGCTTATGGCCAACATGCTGTCTACCAGGATTGCTAGGTTCCTCTTCGCAGAGCTCCTTTGCAGTAGGTCAACCCCTAACCTGTACTGATGCATACAGTTATTGGTGTATAGGTGCAAGATTGTACACTTGCTCTTGTTGAATCTCCTTACATTCCTCTCTTCCCAGCTTTCCAGCCTGTGCAGGTCTCACCATCAGCCTCCTCCAACCATCAGCAAACATGCTGAGCATGCACACTACCCTTTCACTCAGGTCACTGACGAAAATGTTGAACAAGATCAGACTCAGCACTGACCCCTGGGGAACACTGCTAGCTACAAGTCTCCAACTAGACTCTGCCAGTCAGTTAGTTCTCATCATCTGCCTAAAAATGAAAGTGGAAATTAAAAATTAAAAAGTAAATCTTAATACTTCATATGCTCGGTCACAGAGGTTTTCTTGCATCTTCTTTAAGATTCTGATACTTAAATCAACACGTATCAGGATAAAACTTTCTAAGCACTCTGGAAAGTCATTTTAAAATAAAATTGAAGATATCAAATTAAACCCAAAGCAGTAACATACATGCCTCACCTGTATAAGAACTTTCAGTCAAATGCATTAATTGAGTATTTTCTTCCCTCTCTTATTTCCCATTAATTGCTAGTGGGCATTTAAAAGCCCATTAGACCAAATTCAAGCCTTACACTAACTTTCTTATAAAGCAAAAATGCATGATCACAGTTGTACAGTTTACACAACAACACTGACAAAAATGTATGTATCTAATATGTGAAAGACACAACAAAGAATACAGAACAAAAGTACTGACAACAAGTCAGTACTGAGCATTTTTACTAAGCATTTTCTTAACATCATATATGAAAAATTCTCATGTATTTCACCTCACATCTGAAGCTCAAGATGTTTAATTTATGCAAAGCAGTCCTACTTCAATATTTCAGATATCTTCCCCCCATTCTTTGCCACTGAAACTTGAAGTTTTTGATACATATATACCTGCTAGTATACACATGCTAGTGGAGACCAAAGTGAGTAGCACTGGTCAGCTGGAGCAAAACAACTGCCACAAAAACAGAGGTGCTGAGAAGTGGCACATGTAAAACATGCCAGATGAAGCCAATGCCTGAGTCCTGCCGAGGTTGAAAAAGCCCCGAAACTTTTATGCTAGAGTCCTGTTATTAAAACTCTCTTTTAGAGATAATCTGCTTGGCCACTGACGTTGGAAGACATTTTGAGTTCATATAAGCTAAATTCATATACATAACTGACCAAAATATTTTAACATAGGAATGCTGTTCATGGAAGAATAAATGTAATTAAAAACATTAAAATATCTTATAATTTTCTTAAAGTTAAGAAAAAGAGTCCTTAAAAAAGCCAAATACTTCTGAAATTAATCCTAGTTAATACTATGACTTTCCTACAAAGTACTCTGAAATTACATTCTCAAGACAGTTCACTAGATCTCTTTATCAAATCAGCGGGAAAATCAGAAATGAAAATAAATATGCACAGCCTACTGATATCCTTCAGTTTGCTCTTCTTACAGGATATTTAGATTTCTCCATTTCTTTTTGCCAGAAACTCTTTTTCTTAACAAATTTACTTTACATTTTAAGGCCTGTACTTCATTGAGCCTTCTCAGTATTTCAGAAATGCATTTTATCAGAATAGATGAGTTTTAACTATCAGATTACAAATCATATGAGGAGATAAAACCACAATTTCAATATGTAAATCTGGATCGTTAAGTCTGTAAAATCTTTAGAAACATTTACCTCTACATACATTTCCATGCCTTGGTTTGCATTTAAAAACAGGAGCATCCTATCTTTAAGACAAGCACAAGAAGTGCAGACCAGACAAAATATTTCTTTGCTATTTACCACATAGTAGAAGCAAGCAGCTGAGCAAAATAATTGTAATTTTTACAATCAAAAAGACAAATCTAATATGTGAAAGACACAACAAAGAATACAAACTTCAGAGGATAAAACAGTACAAAATAACAGAAAATAAAAATAGACGAAAAAACAGATATGAAATAAGAAACAATGTAATGATTTAGAATTTCCTAAATGCAAGGCAGCAAAAAGTTGTGAAGTCAGAGCTCTACTAAAACCTGTTCATGGCTCAGATGATTGACTGTATTCTTCAGTGTGATTCCAAAGGACAGTCCTATCACTCACATAAGGGCATGTGACCCCCCCCCCCCTTCCCTCTACTTCCCCCACCCAGCAGAGCTTAAAACAGAAGCAAATAGGCCTTTGATAGGACAGTATTTCACATACCACAAAGTCTGAAGGTGTTTATGGATCAAAATACTCCTTCCTTTCCAAGACCCTGAAAAAATCTGTTTGAACACAACTTCAAAGAAAAATCAGTTACTGCCTTTTTCTTGTACCCACTGTTATAAATATTTATATTAGAAAACAAAGTCAGCTGATTAGTTTACCCACTGCTGCATTATAACAAAATGCTGACTTTCCAATGTGACTAGATAAACTGCAATATATACTCAGACATTTAGAACAACACACACTAAGCTCCACAAGAGACTGAAGCAGCAAAGCTCTGTGCAGCAGCCTGTCAACTATGTCATGCAGCCTATTACCACCAGCTATAAAAACCAAGTCTGATATATTCTGTCTAAAAAGCTGTAAATATCTAAGTCATCTCCCTTTAAAAAAAAAAAATCAATGATCAAAACCAACACACAGAGTCACTCAACAGAAAAAAAGCAAATTAAGAAAACTGCATTTAGTTTCTTGCATAGAAAGACACTCCTAGAAAGTTACCAGCACCCGATATCCATACTCCTCAAGACATGAGGAACTTGTCATCGTCATGCTTAGAGTATCACATTCAAAGCTTGCTTGATTTAAGATGATAGAAATATTGCGAAAGTCAGCTGCTTAACAGATAACATAACCTCTTCATCAGGCAAAAGGTGAATGGTACAGGGCCAGGAGGGGAGCTGGGAGCAGTAAAAATAGCCAGGAGGAGAAGGACTATCATTAGTCTATCATTATATTAGGCTATAGACTATATATCTAATATATAGACTATATTAGACTATCATTATCATTAGTAGAAACAAAGCACTTCCCTCCACCAAGTCCTGAACAACAAGTGGAAACACCAGCAATTTTCCTGATTTCTTGGCCATGTCTCAACAGCTCACTGCTATACCTCTGAGGTGCCTGCCAACATCAAACTCAGTGTCTGGTTTTCTAGATCACACTGTCAAAGCAGCTCAGGTAGATCTACAAAGACATCAGGCACCCACACTTGTTATTTCACCAGCTGAGCAATGAGAAACCCCAATGGAGAGGGGAAAAAAATTAAAAAAGCAAACAATGGCTCCACATTGGAGACTTACAAACTGAAACATATTTCCAGCTCTTAAAAGATAAAGATGATTCTGCTAATTAGTAACCAGAAATAAAGTCATGTCACAATCCATAAAATCTCTCAGCAACCATTCACATTCTCAAAAATCTGATTTGTACACTTGGCCTGTTAACTGTAGGTGAAAGTTATACCAGTAATGCCTCTCCCCTCCAGTACACACAACACTGGACAACACTTCTCTAAAATGATAGGATTTTTTTAAACATTCAGCAAAACTCTCACATGTATCTCCCGATGTATTAAGCTTTTGGGATAACACCTTCAGAACTCATCTCCAGAGCTATTGTAAAAGAAAGGAAGCACCCTTGTCCACAACTTTTCGCCTCTTTGTGTAGAGCTGTTACAAAACTATCCACACGTCATGTTGAATTGTCCCTGTATCCAGGACACACACTGAACAGCTCATAATCTCCTTGATGCTTAGCACTGGATATCAGACAGTAAAGCTGAGCATAGTGGCAGGGCTTGAAAACAGGCCCAGAGACACACTGCCATTACAAATCCCTCCTAAGCACTATCAAAAGCAGCTGCCTTGCTCGGCACTCACACACTCATTCCAAACTTCCTCTCTAAGTTCCTTAAGGAGTTTAAATGCTTCAGTTACTGCGGTCATTACTCCAGAGCATAAGTTGAATAGCACTCAGCTCCTTCAAACATTAGCAATCCATATCAGAGGGGCAACCTCTTAAGAGCAAGGGGCTCACAGATAGTGGAAATATGAGAAAATTTTCAACTTACGCATGTCAAGAGGAAAAGAGCAGATGGCTGCCAGACACCTTCAGCAGAAATACAACCATGCCCAGAACCTGCCTCCCATCATGAGCCATCCTAAGACATGCTGCTGACAACTAGTTGGGCAAGTGCAAGCTGAACATCTTCTCTAGGCTGAAATCCAAACAGGGTGAAACAGCAAGCTGTTCTACCAGCCCAGAGGGCTTCACACCTCCCTGAGGCCTCCCTGCTCTAGCTGGAGCCTCTTACACTTAATTTTGGAAAGGGGTAAACTAACTGCAACAAAAATCAGCCAAATGCTTCTACAAGACAACAGTGTATTTTTGTTTGTACACAAACCAGACCACGTAGAAGACAAAATTAAGTACCTCAAATCGGACAACCTCAGCACGAGCACTGCCCCCTGTGGTTGGGTGCCGCTTCACACAAACAGCCACACTTAGTACTTATTCTGCCATCCTCGCGAATAAAAACAAAGCTAAAAAAAAAAAATAAAAAAAATTCTTAAGCTGACATAAAAATTAACTCACAACAATGAGCTAAGACACTAGAAATGAAGCGTTTTATGTGACAAAATGCCCTTGATGTTACACAGCAAGGTCTCCAGAAAAGGAGATTGCCTTGCTGCTCCATCACAGATCCGAACAGCAATAAGAGAAGCCAGCGCAGAGCGCACTTGCTCACGAGCAGATGCTGAGGCGCTGCCTCCTGCTGCACCCTCAGGGCCTGCCGACGGACAGAACAGTGTCTGCGGTGTCACCGTGCGGCAGTGACACGCAGCGCTGCGCTGCCAGCCTCAGCAGCAGGCGGCCCTCCATGCAGCATAGCGCAGCTCGCACGCCGCCGATCTATTGGAGCACTGCTGCTGGGAAACACTCCTAGCTGGTAGCTGACTTCCTCAAAACGGACGCATAAACACACAAAGCCTGCGCTAAGACAAGCCTATCTAAAAGTTTCAGAGTGTTTTTACCTCGCAAGGGTACGCAGAACCTCACCTCTGCCCCACGGCACGATGCCGAGCTTACAGCTGGCGGTGACAGGTTCACTCACATGTCTGAAACAACAGCCGGCACTAAGGAAAAACACCACTTCCCCACCGCAACGCGCTGCTCGCTGCTTAGCTTCTCTCCGAAGCGCTCGCAACGACACCTGCAGCATACAGCTATGCCAAATTCCCACGAGCGGTAAAGAGAAGCAAAGCAGCGCACGAAGGAAGAAGCAGCCGCGGCCCCGCGCCGTGCCCACGCCGACTCGCGCAGCACTGACCGGGCCGGGCCCCGCTGCACCGGCGCCCCGGGCAGGCCAGCGGAGCTGCGCGCAGGGAGACGAGCACGGCGCCTACCGCGGGGTCAGGCGGTTTCCGCAGGCGGATGCAGGTAGTGCGCATCGCTGGATTCCAGGCAGGACCCGCAACCACGTTCCGTCTCTGCCGCGGCCTCGGCCCCGACCCCTCCCCGCAGCGCGCTGCCCCGCCCGGCCTCGCCCGGCCCCCACCCTGACCCCGCTGTCCGTCCCGGGACTTCACCTTGGCCGTGGCGGGCCGCGGGCGAGGCGGCAGAGTGTGCCCCTTATCCCGCGGCGCTGAGGCAGGGGCGCCGGGCCGCGCCCCGCCGGTCTCATCCGCGCGGCGGCAGGAACCTGCCGGCACGCAGCGCGACACGGGGCCGCCCGCCGCGCCCCGGCCCTGCGCAGGCGCCCCGCGCCCCGGCGGGGGGACCGGTGCCGGCCTGCGTGGAAGGGCTCCCTCCGCCTGTCACGGCGAGATCTTCCCCACCTGCTGTGCTGCTGCCGCGGGCCCTCCCTGCAGGCTCCGGAACACTGCGGTCGCAGCCGGCTGGTGGGAGAGAGAGCGACCGCCTCAGGCGGCTGCACGAACCGGGAGGCGTGTAAGAATCATATGGCTGCAGATCAGTGCGACAAGTCGCGTGAATTAGCCTCGCCCGTGGCGGTCCTGTAGTGTCACACAGTCCTCCGTCACACGAGGCGTCTCTGCCCCGGCTCACGGGCACTGTCACACCCCATTTTTCGTGGGAGGTAAGAGCTCGCAGATGGAAGTGGAACAGAGATCCCTGCTACCCAGCGTGCTGAGGAAGCACCAAAGAAAACTTCGACTGGGGATTTGTAAAAGCCCAAAACAAAGAAACAGACCGAACCATTAGATTTTATAGCAAATTAATCTCTGTGGTACCCAGGTCTGAGTCACTCAGCTCACTGATGACTTCTAGATGTCAGCAACATAGCTCCTTGATACACTTCCATCCATAACAGCCAAGAAATAACATTTCATGAAGTACCTCAATTGGAGAAAGGAAATGTGCAAGAATAATGATGATTTAGAAGACTCACAAAAGAGAAGCAGCCTTTTAGTTAAGGCTGATAAATCAAAATCCATTCCAAATCTCTCATATACTAGTAATCATAGGTAATGGTTCCGTCAAGGGCATAATCCCTAATAGAAATACGCAACGCCTGTTTCCCGATAACAGTGTGTAACTACAGAGTTGCCTATCCTGCTTCTCATACAGCACAATGTAGATTCTAAATTGTACATGCTTTTATGCATCTTGCTTTTCAAAATGCATATGCCTTATCCATCTGGCTAAAGTAGCTGCAACCACTGCCTTATAAGCTGTGGTTTATTCTAACCCCAAGGACTGGACTAAAGATTTTCAATATTTTTCACTAACAAACAGCTATGCATTTTGGGTGACAGTTGTCACCTCTTCCTTGGGGCTAAAGAAGAGCAGTTTACAATTACTGCTTGTTAATGTTTTAGTTTTGGTATGGTGTTATGGTATTAGATAAATTGTGCTTCCCATCCATGCAGCAATCCACATGTGATCTGTGTAGAGAACATATATGTCTTTACCTTGTGAATGTGGAACAAAACTGCTTTAATGACAAGTCAATGGAAACTTGATAGTCGGGACCAAGGGGCCACTTCTGCACACTTGTGATAGAGTACAAGTAGATACCAGCCCTCCTATGTGGTTCTGGTGAAATACAGTGTTTGCCTGGCTGTTAGTTTCAGCCAGTTTCTGCCCATCTGATCGAGGAAGTTAGCTTCTATTTTGGTGGAGTTAATTTAAGGTGATATAACAGATTCTTAATTTCATCATCATATCATTTAAGCATAAACATTGATTACGCTTTCTGAATTCCCCTTCCCACCATATTAAAATAAATGGATAGGAGTGGTAAGCAGTTATCCTTGACTTTACTTACATGATCTTTATCCAGCAAATACTTAAACATTAATCACACTTCCTAGACCTTGTGAACAATCAGAAAATACACAGGTTTGAATGGAGCTTTGTCCCTCCCCTACCTAACACATTATTCAGTCACCTATCTTGAGTAAGTAGAACCCAGAGAATCAGAATGCAGTAATTTAACAGCATATTGGCACTAGGCAGGAACAGTCTTAATTGTTCCAAAACAGCAGTCATAGTTGACAGCTGTTAAGGGAGAATACTTTAAAACAGAAAACAATGCAGCTGAAAGTTTTCTGTGAAGTTCTATTCATAGAATGATTTTAGCTCTCTAAAGCAATGTCAGGCATTAGAAGATGTAGAATAAACTCAAGTATGACTCAATCAAAGACAGAAATAGTATCAGGCAAGCACTGGCAAGTAAAAAGCAAATAAGAAGAATATAAATAAAAATCTCTCTTTTTTTTTTTTTTTTTTTTTTTTTTTTTTTTTTTTTTTTTTTTTTTAATCTGATCAAAGAGGCAGACAAGTTTATTTGTTCAGAAAATAATATTATTAAATACCTCCATGTGTGTCCTGGCAGACGACAAAAACAAATCAGCTAAAAACATGAGAATCCTCTGCTGGAGAAAGAACACAAAACATTAAATCAAATTTTCTGATTGTTCTGTAACTCATGTTTTTTCTAGCAGAACATCTGCTTGTGGGAGTTGAAGGTCATTAATGAACTTAGATTTATTATTTTTTTCTTTTGCAGATAAAGTGAGTCCACATTTAGGACTTATTTCTACAGAAGACAAGTTTGCCTTTAGAACAAATGCACAAAACATAGTAACAGATCA
This sequence comes from Lagopus leucura, assembly GCF_019238085.1. Classification (NCBI taxonomy): domain Eukaryota; kingdom Metazoa; phylum Chordata; class Aves; order Galliformes; family Phasianidae; genus Lagopus; species Lagopus leucura. The sequence goes on from NW_024962272.1 coordinate 12,849,148, forward strand.
ATATTGTTCTTAATTGTGTAAGAATTTTCAGCAGTTCTGATGGAATTTAGTTACATGAGACTGCAAGAATTTGTCCTAGTTCTGTTTTCAAACACATTCCAGTGAAAAGTGAATGGTTTGAATCCTTTGTAAAGGTATACTTGAAAAATCACAGAACACAATTCTAAACATTTATCAGATACTATAAAAACAATATAACAGTTATTTATTTCATTTCACAGAATTTTCAACTTTCCAGATGAAATCTTTACTGTAAACAAATAAGTTTTTACTTAGCCAGAGGAAAACATAAATCTGTGGTGTTTTGCAAATAAGATGATGACAAATAGTATTACTGCCATTAAGCAAAAGCTGGACAAACCCAGGCACTCTCTTCCAAAAATAACAGCTACAGCAATACTGCCTTGCAGTGCAGAACTGGTTCCACGCAAGACTAAGCCTCTAATTTTGCTATTTAAACAAAATTTTGTCACAAGTACATACTTTTCAATAGAACAATCCAAGCACTTAAAAAAGAAAAAAAGTAACAAATATGTCTCAATCTAAACTCAATGTGGAAAAGCAAGTCCCTAAGAGAGTCTATGTCCAGCAACATAAATTAAAAAAAAAAAAAAAAGAAAGAAAAAAAAAAAAAAAAAGAGTAGCTTGTATGTTTACACAAATCGTAGTGCATTCATTTACTATTTTTGGCAAGCTAATAAAAGCAGTGACTCCAGCAACACTTTCTGAAGGTTATGCAAAGGCAAAAGATGCAAAGAAAGGCTGCCACCCCCAGCTGCACACTTACTACCTCCATTATCTCAACATCTACTAATACATACACAGTACCAAGTCTTACAGAATCAGCATTCGTAACTGAAATAATAGCAGGTAATTTTTTAAGTTAATAGCTATCCCCTATGGAAGCAAGAAGAACAAGGAGGATAAGAAAAAGTTCTTCAAATTACTCTTAATGATAACAATATGTAAGCATTGTTTGATTCTACCCCCTCTCATCCTCAGTATCCCTATCACCTAGTTACTCCCTCCTTTACTAGTAAATCTTTATCTGTACTACTTCAGTCTGCCTTGCCTAAATCTATGCCCCTGTATACTGAATAAATCCAGTCAGTTCCAGATGATAAACAGCTACCAGCCCTCCTTAGCTGTGAAAAATAATCACTCCCTTATTTGAGAGTCAACTCTTATCTCTGAAAACACACTGGAGAATTTGTTTTTGTCCCTTTATCTCTTAGATATGTAATTCCTCTCTGAACATTACAATACTCGGTACTTTTCTGTTTTCTTCTGAACATAGCTTCTGTTCTTTTTCACATTTGAGAATATCTTTTGTGCTCTGCTATGTATGTGTTTCAACACACAAAAGCAATTCAGTTCAACCTCACATCTGTGTCTCATTGAGATATCCTTGCTTTTATAACACTACAAAAGAAATCACCCATCAATATTCTTTGCACAGACTAATTCTGAAAGTATAGATTTGTAGTCTGGTGGATATTTTCACCTCAGTCTTCAGGGGAAGGGTGTTTTGGTGTGGTGTGGTGGTTTAACCTTGCAGGCAGCTCAGCACTACACAGTTGTTCCCTTATCTCCAGTCCCACAGCATGACGGGTGAGAGAATCAGAAAAATGTAGAGCTTGTGGGCTGAGATAAAGATGGTTTAATAGGACAAAGAGTAAGGGAAATGATAATAAATATATGCATATATACAAAAGAAGTGATACACAGCCAGGTTACTGATGCCAGCCAGGCCCTGAGCAGCAGGAACCCTCCCAGCTAAGTCCCCCAGTTTTACTGTTCAGCATGATGCCATTCAGGTACAGGACATCCCTTTAGTCAGTTTGGGTCAGCTGTTCCAGTTCTGTCCCATCCCAGCTGTTTCTGCACACCCAGTTTCCCTCTGGCAAGGGCAGTGTGAGGAGATGAAAAGTCCTTGACTTAGCGTAACCACAGCTCAATAACATCTAAAGCACCAGAGCAACACTGTTTTTTCTCATAAATCCAAAACACAGCACCATACCAGCCAGAAGACACCAGCTAAAAACAGGACAGTAGGAAAAAATGTCAAAAGCACATGCTTGTACTGAGGCTTGTACTAAGTCAGACACTTATGTATCTACTGATAAGCAAATTATAGTTATACATACAAGATCTTAAAAACAACAACAGAAGAAAACAAAACAAAGAAAAAAGAGAAGTGACTCTCCTGTGTTACAGTCAAACAATTTTCAGGTGTTTTTTTTTGTTGCTGTTGTTTGTTTGTTTGTTTGATAGAGGGGGAAGAATTTATGAACATCATTTAGTTCAACTGATTTCTGCACTCAGGGCAGTATTTTACTATCCTTTCATATCCTGTTTGTTAGCATATATATTTTTAGCAATGTGAGTACACTAGAATTTGATAGCTGACAAGTATTACAAATTTGCAAACTGGGGCAGTTGGTTTTGTTGTTGTTTTTAAACAGCCACTAATCAGGAAGAGCCTGTGGTAAATTCCTTCATATACAAGCATATTAAAGTAAGTAAGAAGTAAAATAGACTGCAGCCCAGATGAAGCTCAACTTCTTTCTATTCATGAAAGTATCTGTATGCTTTCACACATCTCCTTTTCCAACTCCTCCCTGCACGAATTATTTCCGTTGGCAAGACACAAAGAAATTCCAGGTTCTTGAAAAATTTCAGCTTTTCTTTGAGCAAAGCAAAATGTAAGGAATAACCTTGAATAAAGATGATGAGATACTTTCTTCTTTGGAAAGTGCTAACTGAAAATAGCTTTGCAGCAGATAATCTCTTGCTATGATGGACTTAAGATGATACTTGAAGGGAGAGTACACTGTCAACTCTCAAAAATGATAAACAAATGTATATTTTAAATACACACATGATTCCTAGAGCAAACAAAGGAAACTTATCTATTAAACGTTTCCATTTATTTAGCATGTTTTAGTAGCAACCTCCAGAGTATGAGAATGTGTTATAAATAGAGAAGATTTAGAGGTAAGTTACGTTTGCCTATTTAACTCGATTGACTTCTGGGATATAGTACTTCCAAGGCTGCAGAAGCTCTCTCTGCAAATCAAAATTTCTGTTAGAAGATATCTTTTTTTTTTTTTTTTTTTTTTTTTTAATGCTGAATAGTACAAAACAAGTCTGCTCATATCTCCTTGTCAGTATCCTTAAAAAATTCATGTTTTAATATGAGTTGCTATAGTGTAAAAATAGCCTCTGTATTACAAACTCATACAAAATACAGCAATACTTTCAGAATTAATATCATTTTGGAAAGAAAAAAAGAGCAGGCAGTCAACTGACTACACTCTAAGTCAGTGCACAGTTAGCTGAAGTTTCCTTAAACAAAGCAGCCTATGTACATCTAGTACAGAGTGATGTCTTCTTATTGTATCATAGGAACAAATGTGCTCCATAATTAATGCTTAAGCAAGTTCCTCATAATCCTTACATTTAATCAAGTCCCACTCTGCCAAGAAAAAAGCACACCTGTTCTGGATATAGTCACTACATGCAGGTTGCCTTTCCCTCTCACCCTCCCCCAACTCTATTTTGCTTGATGTTGACTATCTTGTGGATCTTAACATCTAAACAGGAAAATATTTTTTGTATTAAACACCAAAGCATTTTAAGTATTAGTAACTAGTAAAGTAAGTGCATGGAAACTAAAAATAAATAAAAAGGTTTTATATCTTTGGATGTCCCATGCAAGTACCACAAAGATCAGTCTGCTCTGCTCTACCCCAATGAACTTCATTGTACCATAGGAAAATAACATGCTTTGATTATGCTCATAGAAAGCACCTCAGCTTACTGATTACAGCAGTGAACACAAAGTAATTTTTTAAACTCTTATGGACATTTCACGCAAACAACCAACCTTCTCATCTTTCACTCCTGGTAATTTTCTTGCCAAGAGAAGCAGTTAAAGTCAGTTACAATACATCCACTGGTCTACTGAGAACTGGAATGAGGTCACCACAAACACGTCACAAAAGCCAGGTCATAATTCTTATTGTTCAGCCTGTACAGAAACATAGACAAGCATGTGCTAATGGAAGTGTAGATAACAAACTTCAAAAGTAATACTCTTTTGGAAATTAATTTACATTAAGTACTGCAGGTTTTAAAATTAATTTAATATCTATATAATAATCATGTCTGCAACAATAATCTGAGAAGCTCTTTTATCAAGTGTATACATAGAATCCCCCAGAAATTCAGCACTCTTTCTACAGAGTTCTGGTTCAGGCACCATATTCCTTGCTACAGGAAAGTAGATGTAACTAGTTTTCATTTACAGATGCTTAACTCCGATCAGGTTCAGCACCGAAGATCTGTTCTTTGCAATCACAGCATCACTGATACAGGGCATCTACCACACAGAGCAGGGCATCCTCTCAGAACATAGGACTGCAGTGTGGAACGATCCCCCAAAACATCTCTGAAGCCACTGAATCTGAAAGGATAGCTCTTTCTGATGCAGCAAGTGCTATCAGCGGTCTGACAGTTGGCACAGATTCTTCTCCTCTTGCCTCGCTCCATGTACAGTTGCTCTGTGCGTGGGGTGTGTTAAATAGGAAGAATGAATTGCAAAGTTAGCTTTTCCATTTTAAATGGAAAATGAAAACTTCTTCATATACACTGGAGCAGAAGCCTCTAGGCTTAAGTGTACTCTTTTTGTTTATCAGAGCACGGTAAGAGCTGACTTCTATAACTGTGACGTTTGCTTTAGGCACGGGAAATATTCAGTCTTTGCAAATAAAGATCAAATTCTCAGTAAACGGCTCTGAAGCCGTGGGTCCCACAGACACGTCAGCTCGTTTCCCCCAGAGGACGAGATAACTAACACTGCCCGCAAGAAGAGTAACGTAACGCCTGATGACAGCAAAACCGCGGAGACAGAACCGATGCCCCGCCGGCAGGGCTCTCGCTCTGCCTTCCTCTTCCCAGCAGGGCCACACGGCCTCACCCACAGCACCCCGGAACGACCACTGCCCGCCTGCACTCGGCTAGCCCCGGCCCGCCCCTCACCGAGAGCAGGCGGCAGCGCCGACCCAGCGACCCTTCCCGCCATGCGCCCCCGCCGCCAGTAGCGAGGGCGCGCGCATGCGCCGTGGAAGGGAGAAGAGAGGGGCGCGCGCATGCGTTCCGTCACCCAGGCCGGGATTCGGGGCTGGAGGCGGCGAGCTGGTACGTTAGCTGGGGTAGCGGGAGGCACCGTGCGGGGCCGCGGTCGCACTCCTCGCTCCTCGCCGAGGTGAGGGCGGCACGATCGCCTCCCGCCGCACTCCGCCGGGATGAGCCCCGCCAAGGCACGGGCCCTGCAGCCGGCGGGGGCGGCGAAGGCAGCGCAGGCAGCGCTCGGCGTGCGCGGTGCGGGGAGGCCCGTCCGGCTGCGGGGCCGGGTGCCCCGAGGACTCTGAGAGGTCCGGCGTTAGCGGCCTTAACGCCATCTCAGTCTCTCTTTCGGTGTCTGCAGGTCTCTTCTCGTCCCGACCCGCGCAGCACGGCGATTTCCGGCCTCCCGCGAGGTACTGAACCGAGGGGGCCGACGGGGCCCGTCCCGAACGCTGTTGGGAAGCCGTGCGGTCGCCGCCGCTGTTTGTTAGTCGCCGGCACGCGGAAGATCTGCTGTCTTCGGAGGCCTTTGTCGGAAGCTTCTGCTTCCGTCGGGCGGCGCGGGGCTCCCTGACGTCTGTGCCGACATCCTTCCCACAACAGGGGACAGGTACCGTGTGGGGAGGCGGCGTGCGCGCAGCGCTCTTCGGGGTGCCTCCGCGTGGGAGCACGGCACCAGCTCGGAGCAGTTGGTCACTGCTGTTCCAAGATTACGTTTTAGTCTGCGGTTGCTTAACGCTCTGGCGGTGGTCTTGGTATCGGAAATGCCCACAAATATGTTCCGAGGCATAGCAACACTTTTTGCGTTGCAGCAGGAGGACATTCGTGTTCTTAGCAGTGTAAAACGCTAGAAGGTAAAACTGTGTTGCCTGCATCCTCTCTAAGTAAGGTTCTTCTCTTGTGTCTTATTTTCAGTACAAACTTTGTTATGGCCATGCACTGACAAAGTTTTGGTGTTCGTAGCCTTTTGAAGGTTCGTAGCCTGTAAACAAGTGGTAGGGAAACTGAATACCTTTCAAGCTGATTATATGTAATAGTAGCCATTTAAATGAAATTTGGTTAGTTTCCCTGTCTTATTGCAGAATAAAAAATCTTCCTTGAACAACTTTCTGTGATTTCTGCCTAACGTGTAGTGTGTTTGATACAGTTTTAAAGGAGCACTATCATGGTTATGAAAGCTTCGGTAGAAGATGATGATTTGGGATGGGAGCTTGGTATACCTGACAAGATGGAAAAGAGTAATACAGACTGGGTAGATATAACCCAGGATTTTGAAGAAGCTTGTAGAGGTGAGTTGTAGTGGTCATGTTCTGTGAAAAATTTGAATCCTTGGAGGACTGAGTATAGTTTTTTTGTTTCAGTAAATAGTTTGACCCACATTCAAGCTCCAAACAAAGAGACTGCAATGATTTTGTGTTTTCCTGTGTTTAACACTCTGCAAGGCTGGAAATATGAGAAGAATCTTGTCTTACTTCTGCGTTGCATAAATATAGATTTTTGTTGTGCTCTTTGTTGTTCTATGTGTTTTTGTGTGTTTTCTGTTGTTTGTTTGTTTGTTTTACTAAGAGTTCTTTCTGTGTCCTACTGAGTGGAAAGCTCATTTATCTATGTGGAATTAATGCTGTTTTCTCTGTAAATTTTGAATCTGCAGGATATGATTATATGTTTATTTAATTGGTCAGTATATCATTTTTTGTCTTTGAACTAAGGCTCAACTTCAGAAGGGATGTAATACATCCGAGTCACATGGAGACAATTGCATTGATTTAAACAAAGCCTTTATTGCTATTAGCTATTAGTTTGCTGCAATGGCAAATTTATATATTTTTTAATTTTATTTATTTTATGATGGTCTTATGAAAAATAAAAGTGAAACTGTAGCTTATTAGACACAATAATTTAGACAATCATTGACATAATTTTCTTATACCACTAAATAGTTCCCTCTTATTAATAATGTATGGTTTGTATGCCAGTCAAGTGCATCTGAAGGCTTTGCTAAAAAATAATGAAGACAACCAAGCCTTTCAGTTAACACCTACTCTGGAAAATCAGACATCTGCCTAAAGGAGCCTGGAAAACTTGTCCTGTGTTTCACACTATTCAGATTTTTAAAGTTTGGTGATTCGAGTGCTGGTGTCAGAGAGGAGGATTAGGTATGATTATGAAGAAGGATTTTTAGCCTGATGGTTGTAAAAGTGCTAAATAGAAGCAAGTAAAGGTAGAGTAGAAGGGCCTGGTTTGCTTCTCACACTTTCTTCTCTTTTAGACTATACAGTTTTAAAATAATACAGTTATGCTGGAAAAGTTGCATTAAAGTTATGATTGTAATTATTTATTGTGCTGTTCCTTCATAGAACTGAAGTTGGGAGAACTGCTTCATGACAAACTGTAAGTATGCCTTTTGAGTAGTTCTGTTTTTTTAAATATTAATGCTTAATAATGAGCAAGACATGCAGTGTCAGCTAAGTTATTTAAATTTTTACTTTAGTTAAAGTAGTTGAAATACTTGCAGTATTATTAATCCTCATGAGCATGTATGTGATGTGTTTCTATGAAGGCTGATCATTTCTCTTTTTGCCAGTATAGTCATAGAATGCCTTAGGTTGGAAGGGACCTCAAAAATTGTCAAGTTTCATCCCCCCTGCCTCAGTCAGAGTTACCAGCCACTTGATCAAGTACTAAATCAGGTTTCCTAGAGCCTCATCCAACCTGGTTTTGAATACCGCCAGGGACAGACAATCCACAGCCTCTCTGGACAGCCTGTTCCAGCACCTCACCATTCTCTCAGTAAAAAAATTTCCTGATATCTTATCAAAATCTTCCCTCATTTAGTTTAAAACTATTCCTTCTTGACCTGTCACTTGTCCTCATGTAAAAGGTTGATTTCCCTCCTGGTTATATACTCCCTTTAAATATTGGAAGGCCATAATGAGGTCTCCCTTCAACTTTCTCTGTTCCAGGCTGAACAAGCTTAGTTCCTCCAGCCTGTCTTGATAGGAGAAGTTCTCCAGCCCCTTGATTATCTTTGTGGCCCTGCTCTGGACCCTCCCCAAAAGCCCCATGTTTTTCCTGTGTTGGGGGTCCTAGACTTGGAGGTCTCATGATGACAGAATAGAAGGGACAGTTGCCTCTCCTGCCTTGCTTGCCACCCCCTCTTCTGATGGAATCTAGGATACCACTGGTCTTCTGAGCTGCAAGCACACACTGCCGGCTCATGTTAAGTTTTTTATCAGCCAAGACCTCTTAAGTCCTTCTCATTAGAGCTGCTTTTGTCACAGTTTATATACATACCTGGATTACCTCGACCCAAGTGCAAAACCTTGCACTTTGCTTCCTCGAACCTCATTAGGTTCACAAGGGCCCACCTTTCAAGTTTATCATGGCATTTGGATAGCATCCCTTCCTTCTGGTATATCAACCACACTTCTCAGCTTGGTGTCATCAGCAACTTGCTGAGGATGCACTCAGTCCCACGGTCTGTATCATTGTTCAAGATGTTAAAAGAGTACCAGATCCTAGATGTATCCCCCGGGGACACCACCCATTACTGGCCTTGACCTGGACAGAGAGCTGTTGGCTACAGCCCTTGATTGTGACCTTCCAACCAATTCCTTATTCACTGAGTGGTCCACTCTTCAAATCCATATCACTCCAATTTAGAGATGAGTTTGTGGTGGGCCTTGCAGAAGTCCAGTAGATGTTCCTTTTGTCCACTAGTGCCACCACTACATTATAGAAGGCAACCAGATTGGTCAGGCACAGGCCTTCCCTTGGTGAAACCAGGCTTGCTGTCTCAGGTCACCCGCTTGTTTATCATATGCCTTAACATGTCTTCTAGGAGGACCTGTTCCATGGTCTTCCCCATCACAGAGGTGAGACTCACCAGCCTGTGGTTCCCTGAGTCGTCCTTTCTCCCTTTCTTGCAAATGAGAGTGATGTTTCCTTTTTTCTAGTCACTGGGGACTTTGCCTGACAGCCATGACTTTTCAAATGTGATAATATTACATTTTCACTTAATAGATGCAATGCTAACGTTAGAAGTTATTGTCAGTAACGCTGAAACTAGTAAACCTGCTGAACTATTTTACATGGACGTTCTTTCATGCAAAAAGACCAGAAAAGGTTTGAAGTTTATTAATTAATTTACCTCAGATGCCATTAGCGTGCTTAGGTAAGCATGCTGTATGCTTTAGAGTAATTCTAAAATGCCATCCCAAAGTGGAAACTGGGAGCTCTACACATGAAGAAGAAAATATACTTCAGCAAAAAGTATGTGCTAGGATCTTACTGGATTTTTTAAGGAACCAGTTGAGATTAAAATATTTTAAAGTTGTATTGTTTAAAGTGTATTATTAACATATGTAGGTCTCTTCATTTAAAGAATGAAAAAAGTTCTTGCTGAAGACCAGTAATTCTGAAGACAGAAAGGAACATTCAATTTAATGGCTTAGAATTATGATCAGGGATGTCACCACAGTAGAATCAGAGCACAAGGCATAGTTTTATACATAAATGCCTTTCAAAATTAGAATGCACAATAACCCAACACGCAATAAGCCTTCTTCTACACTTGCATAGGATTAGAAATGGGATATTTAGTTAAGAAGTGTTCTTCTGCTCAATAAGTACTAAGCAATTTCTTTTAAGTGTGTCTTTTCTTACATAACTGTTAAACAGTCCTCAGATTCATGAAAACCATGCTCTCTCAAGATCAATCATAGTGTTCATGTAGCTTATTGACAGCAGTCAAGAAACAGTGTACTCAGTTTGTCATCATATGTTCTTCTAGACTGGTTTGTTAAGACTGATATAAAAATAATCAAATTTGGAACATATTTATTTTGGTCTCCTTAGTTTTGGTCTTTTTGAAGCAATGTCTGCCATTGAAATGATGGATCCCAAGATGGATGCTGGTATGATTGGAAACCAAGTTAATAGAAAAGTTCTGAACTTTGAGCAAGCTATTAAGGTTTGTGTTTCCTGTTTTTGCCTTCTCAGTGGCTGTAAAATAACTATATGAGTAGCTTGCATTTTTTGTTCTTCATATTACTACTGTGATACTAACTCTTCCTGTGAAAATTACCGTAAAATTGTTAAATATTAAGACCTCAAATAAACACATTTTGGAAATAGTTTTGCAAGTCATCCCGCACTTCTTTTGTCTTTTATATGAAAATAACTGAAAGGAAGCCAGCTTCTGTACTCTTTTTGTGATTGTTGGTTCAGTTCATTAACATGAACAGAAGCTGTCAAATTTAACAGTATTCACGGTGATGATTAACTTCTGATGCATGGTCAACATTTGTGAAAGTATGCTGAAAGACTGTTACTTGGGAAGAAGTAATGCACTTGTAGAGGATTATATATGTATTTTTTTAACCATGTGCTTTGAATGGGAGTGGTTTGAAAGGGAGAAAGCTGTGTGAAATTGCATGCATTAAACAAATGAAATTAAAGAAACGGGGTCTCTGCTTTCTTGATCCTTCAACGCAGTAAAATTCTGTTCAAGTATCCACAGTGTAAAAGTAGCTTTCAGAGAATCAGTCCTGCATAGTATTCCTTGTTCAGTCGTTGTGACTTTACATATTGTTTGTGTTTTTAAGTGTTGCCTGTTAACTGGCTTTAAGCTTTTACTGGATAGTTATAGATCAGAAGTTTTATTTTATTGCTTTCTTTGAAAAGCTCTGCGTTGAAGTTGAACACCATGGTGGAAAGTAAGCTTTTTGAGAATTCTTGAAACATTATGAAGCTGGTCAGTAAAGCATACAAGTATTCAGAAGTCTTGACCAATTTGTAATTTTTTTTTCAATTGTACAGTTAATAAGTTGCTTTTTGACATATTGTATTACATATTCTTAATTTTTGTTTCTTGTTTTTTTGTGTGTTTTTTTTTTTTTTTTTTTAAGGATGGCACCATTAAGATAAAGGATCTCACTTCACCTGAATTGATAGGAATAATGGATACTTGCTTTTGTTGTTTGGTAAGGATTTATCTGCTATTAGTGTTTAATGTTCTTGCTTTCAAAATATAATTCCTCAATCCAGATTGAAAAAAGGAAAAGGAGTAGAGCTTCATTTTATACATTTTATTCAGGAAAAAGTCATACTAAGATCACTGTGTGTTTGACATGGTGTAACATAATTCCTCTTCTCCTTCCCACTTCATAGACTGACTTTTTTTTTTCTTTTTTTTCCTTTTATTTTAGAGAAGGGAGCTGTCATCATTTTAGAAATCTTACCATACTGTATTTCATGATATTTCAAGATACAAATTGTATTCTGCGTTACTGAAGGTTTCGCTTTAGTTTAAAAACGTGAAAGTAGTAGAGAGAGTGGATTGTGAAAAGAAACTATGTAGAATATTGCTGAATTATTTCATAGCTGATTTCATTTTTCATACTGGATTTTGTAAAGGAAGCTTCTGTATTCAGTGGTGTCTCAACTTAATGTCATGTCTAAGCCACAGAGATCAGAGCTGAACCTTTTATAAGTTTCCCCTGCACCAGAATTTAGCTGAAGGACTGTGGCTAAAGGTTGAAAAATCTTCTCCATCCCTTTCTGCTAGGTAGAAAGTTGTGATGATACAGACTTCCTTAATGACTCACTGAAGCTCAATAAGATGTAAAAAGAGTAGGGGTGTAAAAGTGAGGACTTGGCTGTCATGAGTAAAACATTTCATTTTCATTTTCATAGATAACATGGTTAGAGGGGCATTCTTTGGCGCAGACAGTGTTCACTTGCCTTTATATTCATAATCCGGACTTCATAGAAGATCCTGCTATGAAGGCTTTTGCTCTGGGGATCCTAAAAATCTGTGATATTGCAAGAGAAAAAGTCAACAAAGCAGCCGTTTTTGAGGAGGTATGTTTCAGCATATGCTGTCGTTAAGTATTCAACATCATTTGTAGGCTCTTTAACACAAGTGAAACACTTCTGGTTAAATTACTGTTTAATTGAAGGGTGCCATAGGAGAAGCAGTTCATGCTCCTGAAAGTGTTACACTTGATTTTTTTATTATGCAATGTTCTTTAAAGGATGTTAATGCTCTTTTCTATATTTTGCTTGAGTATTTGAGCCACATAAATATTACGTTCAGGAAACAGTGCTAATCTTGTGGCTAACCATTTCAAATCAGATTTACATGTGGTTTTCTTTCTGTTTAAGTTTTGATTTTGTACTTTAGGTAGCCATGTTTGTCTGTCTGAAATGTCCTTGTATCAATGGAATGAGAATTTCTTTTTCTGTGATGTTGGTCCTTTTGGTGCCCTTGTGTTGGAGAAATCCTTTGTTTTCTCTGAGCTTGGACAAGTCACTTTTTAAAAACTAGCCTTAAAATTGATTAAATAGTACTGTGCATCCATAGTTTTTGAAACTTATTGGTAGGTTGATGCTTGGTAAGAGTTAGGAAAGTCATAGTAGTATTAAAGATTTATGCAGAATTTTAGCAGAAATATCGCCCATAACGGGATGTATTCCACTGTGTCGAATAAAACCACTTTTATTTTATACCTGGTGTGGTTAAACAACAGCAACAAAAGCAAGCTTAAAACTGTAACTTTGTGTATTTCACTACTCATGCTTCTCTAATTTTCATATTTTAGGAAGATTTTCAGTCAATGACGTATGGATTTAAAATGGCCAACAGTGTGACAGACCTTAGAGTTACAGGTACAAGCTCTGCTTTCTGTGCGCCTTCCTATTAGTCGCTTTCTCTTTAAGCATGTCATTTATTTTCAATCAGATCTAATAAATTAGTAGGATTGTTTTATGTTTCATACTAGTCCTAGTCCCAACCCTGATGATTGGGTAAAAATAGGGACTGGTTATTCCTTCTCTTGAAGAAATTACTTGGCTGTTTATTTTGTCCAATGCCTGAAAGAGAAGTGGTTTAGTAACTGGAGTACTGCATCCAGGTCTGGGGCCCCAAATCAGGAAAGATATGGAGTTTTTGGAGAGGGTCCAAAGGAGGCCCATGAAGATGATCAGAGGGCTGGTGCACATTGGCGAAGACAAGCTGGGGGAGCTGGGCTTGTTCTGCTTGAGGAAGGCTTCAGGGAGAAGTCATTATATGGCCTTTCAGTATTTAAAGGGAGATTACGGACAGGAGGTATATTAGCTTTTTACACAGGTAGATAGTAATACGACAAGGGGGAGTGTATTTAAACTGAGGATGAGAAGGTTTAGATTAGGTAGCAGAGGGAAGTTTTTCAGAGAGCCTGCTGGAGCAGAGGGACTGTGGATTCCTTATCTCTGGATGTGTTTGAGGCCAGGCTTGATAGTGCCCTGAGCAACCTGATCCAGTACTTGATCTAGCTGTCAGTAGCCCTGCCCGTGGCTGGGGATGTGGAACTATATGATCTGTGAGGTCCTTCCAACTTAAGTCAGTCTATGATTCTGTGTGCCAAGCAAATGTATAACCATGGGATCGTCTAGAACTAGGACAGCTACAAGCCACCGGAAGGTACTCTTCATGCTTTCTGCTTCTCTACTTTTCTACTTATTGTCATCTAAACAGATTGCTTCTGAGTAAAAAGCTCTGTAGTTCTAAAGTCGTGGATGCAAACTTCATCACTTCATGCATACATATGTGCAATAGTCTTTCTATGCACTATTACTTATGTATGCTTTAAGCCTTTCCATTAGCCTTCATTTCCTCATAAAACTTTTCTGATTTAAATGATGTAAGTGTACTTAAGAACACTTCTGCTTTTAGTTGAATTTTTCCTTTTCTAGGTATGCTCAAAGATGTAGAAGATGACATGCAAAGACGAGTGAAGGTATTTCTTTTACATTTGCTTTGCTGATTATACTTCAAGTGTGCTTAGCGTAGGTTTTAGAGAGGGAGCTGGATTATGAAGAATAAAATTCTGTCAGTAAATGCTGGTTGTGGGGTTTTGTTCTTTTTTTTTTTTTCCATGTGTGTGTACGTGTGTGTGTTCAGAAAGATTGCTGTCATGGATTGCATACAATGATGGTTCTTTGCCTTGTGGGTAAAGATGGTGAAGTCATAAGCTTTTTCTGAATTCATTAATAGTGATATAATTAGAAATAAGTGGGATGGTGATACGGAGTGTGACATTGGGCTGTGACACAGAAAGCACTATTTAATTTCTGGCTTTTATTGCACATACTTTGCTATAATAAGAATCAATCTTCCTTTGTCAAAATGTTTTTAGAATTTCCCTAACGAGAGTAAATGCACTGTTTTCAGAGTGTACTGAGGCAGATGTGTTTATTTAAGAAACAAGATTATTTAAGAAACATGCTAATGATATGAAATGATATGAAATGAAAAAGAAACATGATATGCTAAGAAGTTTTGAATTTAGAAATGTTTTTTTAGTGCTATTTAACTCGGAAGGTGTTCTATAGAGGATAAAGGGCTTTTATCAGTAACTTTCCTTTGCAGTTTTTAATTAATTAGTTCAAATTCCTTAACCTTTTAGAGCACTCGAAGTCGACAAGGAGAAGAAAGAGATCCTGAAGTTGAACTTGAAGTAATTAATTGGTTTACTTTTTTACTTTCTGTTTAAAGGATTAGTACACTGTCACTTAAATGAGCACTTCAGCTCATGGGGATTGTGTGTCACCATTGTTGCTACACCAGTTGTATATGAACTACTCTTTAAGAATGGCTCTTAGCGTAGCCCCATCTGGTACCTTGTCTTTTAAGTGGTGAAAGAGTTCCAGATTGATCCTGGTGGCAGGATAGTGCTGCTGCAGTGCTGTCATTTTTCTGCTTGCCTCTCTAGAAAACATGATTAGCAAAAGTAGAAAGTCTTAACAATCTTGTGCCTTTTCAACTCATTTCCTTGCAACAGCTTTTACTCCTGTTGATAAACTCTCCATTAAGGGACAATTTAGCAGCAGAAGGTAGAAGCAGTGTAGCTCCTTCCAGAAAGGATCGTAATTAATCTATTTGGTGTGGTTGATATAGAAGGGTATGGCTGTCCACTTAAGCTGAAACTGAAATGGATTTGCATAGGAGCTATAGTGACTATCCTTTAGCCAAAGTATCTTTGTATCTTTTTAAGACTAGAGGGTATAAGTCAATAAATCTATTTATTTTAAAATCTATATTTAAAATCTAATTTTTTAAATAAGTTTCAGGATTTAATATATATTGCTTAGTAATTTGGAGTTTTTTTTAATTACAGCATCAACAATGTTTGGCTGTATTCAGCAGAGTAAAGTTTACGCGGGTACTACTGACTGTTCTAATAGCCTTTACAAAAAAAGAGGTATGTCTATGGTATTTCTGTGTTTGCATTAGGATCCTTTCTCTAAGGCAGTACAAGTACTATGTAAATGTGAATTGATGTTCCTGCAGGGTTAAGTAAGCCGTGAGGGAAGCTGTTGCTCATTTTTCTTTCAGTTACTACAAAAACCACATGAAAGTGCAGTAGCTGATACTAGTATAGCCTTCCAGAAATCACTTGAAGAAATTGTATGAGACTTTGCAGAGTTACCTCATATCAGGCTGTATTTTTATCTCTAGAAAATCATTAGCTTTTCCTTCCATATGGGTGTTGCATTTATATCTAAATTTCTTCAGTCTGAGAAGTGGAAAGTAACAACTTTCCATATAGTTGTTTTTTTAAAAAATACTGGATTTCCTACCTGTTGAAAGGAAACTGCTTGTTTTAGTTAGAATTGCTTGTCACAAACCTTTCTGTTTGAATGACTTCACAGAAGAGTAGGTAACTGTATATTGCTTATTATTTCAGTTTTCATGAAGGTTTTTGTTTACTGGCATGGAGTTGTGCTCCTCCTAGTTTTGCTGTTGAAGTGGTTGCATATTGGATGGTTTAAAAGTCCTTGATTAAGTTAAAATTTAAAGTTGTCAAATCCCAACATTATTGATAAGCGCCAGTGGTAAAGAAAAGAAGTAGCTGAGATGCATTCTGAGCATCTCCATTTGTGGAGCAGAAATCAAATTATGGCATGGAAGTGACATGCGAGCAAATTCTGCTTGTATTAATTGCTATGAGTTGTTTACTTCCTAGCTTGCTTTGATTTGATTTTAGATCTGCTTAGCAGCTTATTCAAGTAGTAGAATTTCAAGAGGACATTTTGCAGAACTGTGGATAGTGTTCAGCTTCTGTTAGCTCTTCAGGGATTTTTAAATTTTTTTTCCAAAGGAATTTGATGTTAAGTATAAAACATCTGAAGTATAAAACATCTTCCTCAGGGACCATTAGCCTAGTACTTTTAAAACAAAATTCTGTTTTTACAGAAAGTTGTTTTAAATGGTATTCTTTCAGCTCGCATTTTGTTTCATAGAATGTCAGAAAATTCAGCATGTCAACAGGTAATGGATGACTATTTCTAATGAAAATGTAGGATTTTCTAATATTATTTAGTAATTTCATTTTGCTTGAAAGCTTTTGTTCTGTCAATACTGTTAAGAGTTCTGCTTTCTTTTTTAATGATAGGTGATGTTTTTTTCATCTTTGGAATACTTCATTTGGCAGAAAAGTTTTGTTTTTTTCTTCTCCAGATCTGCAAAATCAAGAGTGGGAGACATGCATAGTGTGTTCTAGACTTTCAATTGTAATTATTCTTAAGGCTTACATTACTTAAAAATAGTTCATAAAATGCAATATTATACATACAGACATGTAAAATATAAAGAAAACTTTTTTTTTGCACAAAAGTTTGTCTTTTCAGAACTGTTATGTTCAAACATGAATTGTGATGTCATGCTTTTTCTCCAAAACTAAGATGAATTCTGTAGTCAAAATATGTTAGTTTAAAATGTGATTAACTGTCCTGTGCTTTTTAGACAAGTGCAGTTGCAGAAGCTCAGAAATTGATGACTCAGGCAGCTGACTTGCTGTCTGCCATCCATAATTCATTACATCATGGTATACAGGCACAGAATGATACCACTAAAGGAGGTAAGTTTTTTTTTTTCCCATTCTTAAATATGTACCTTGATAAGATTCAATATTTAAATATGTTAAAAAAAAGTTTGTTTTGAGCTAGTACTCTTTATTATACAAACTATTAGAGCTTTGAGCGCTGCTTCTTCTGAAGTGAGCAATGTCGCCTCAAAGCCAGAATTTATGTGAATACTGAATACTGTGCATCGCATTTCAAATCAATGCATATGCCATTTCAGAACAGGAAGCAGCACCTCATTGTCTGTACAGGTAACTGCTGAAGAGTTGAGGCTTTTCTAATAGTAATCGTTATCTCAGTTGCCAGAAGTTAATGTCAGCTAAAAAATTCATTTAGGCTAACTGAATCATTAGTATCATACCTTTAAGTTTAAAGTGAGTTCTGAAAAGTCAGCTTATATGCAGCTTTTCTCTCTCTCCTCTCTTGTTAGATCACCCTATTATGATGGGCTTTGAACCTCTTGTTAATCAGAGGTTACTGCCTCCAACTTTCCCTCGGTATGCAAAAATAATTAAAAGGGAAGAAATGGTCAGTTATTTTTCCAAACTAATAGACCGAATAAAAACTGTATGTGAAGTGGTAAACTTAACTAATTTGCATTGTATATTGGTAAGTATGAATATTTCATATTTATAGCCAAATATAAAATCTTACAATTAGACTTACGAAAAAAATGATTCAGTGCATGCATTGCTGTTACACGCTGCGGAAAAAAAGGAGCTGTATGAATAAATCTTTTGGTATTTTCTGTGTATTTATCTGGTATTGCTGTGTACAATTCAATATCTGCTAACACTCCTGGTACTTCATCTTATTTAATTAATGGATGAAGGCCTTTTTTCTTGTCAAACGTCTAGTTTTTCCTAACACTTTAGATAGTAATTATGCATCACAGTAGCATTAACACAAGGAAAGTAGTTTCTTTGTAACTTCTTTTCTTTGTCTGAAAAGCTGTGTCTGCCATAGCAGAACATTGTCCCTGCTACATTCTTTATCGTACATGGATTCTATAACACAGGAGCACAGGTCTTTAAGCAAGTTATTCCTTGAATAGAAATAAAGCTAAGCAATTGTGTATATTCTCTCCTGAATAAGACATGCTGCCCTCAGTTGCTGTCTACACTGGTTATAAGCGATTTAAATGCTTCTCTGACATACACGTTTTCTCTGACAAGGGAGCCACAGATGAGTCAGGCATTGTTCAAAGACCATGCAAAAATGCTTTGTCTTCCTATCTTCTGTTACATGAGTTATAGCAGTGTTTGCATGAAACACCTGCAACTAGTCAATTCCTGCAGTTTTATTACAAACCTGGTTCAATATTGGTGAGACATAAACAGCTTCACAGTATCCTGTTTTTTTTGTTTAATAGTACTATTTCAGTGTTGTACTGAGAAAAATAAATTTTAAACCTTCTGTTTTGTAAATGATAATTACAGAAGAAATAGATTTTAAGTTCATAAAAGGTTTTTTTATTGTTCTTGTTCCTTTTTCTTACAATTAGTATGAGCTATGCTATCTGCATGTGTGTGTGTGTTTTTCTGTGTGTATTTACACAGTTGTGTGTGTGTGTGTGCATACAACATGTACATAAAAAATACAACCATGTATAAGAGTTGTCATATTAAACTGACTTGTATTTTGTTTTTTCCTTAATACAAATTAGGATTTTTTCTGTGAATTTAGTGAGCAATCACCATGTGTTCTTTCAAGATCCCTGTTACAGGTAATGTCCAGTCTTTGAGCAAAGTAATTAGCTTTCATGACAAATATGGATTCGTCCTCTTGCTTTAAATATCTACATTATTTGCACACCAGTTAGTATAATACAGGTTTTAGAAATTTTCTGGTGCTACTTAAGTATCAGATGCATGTTCTGATCTCATTGTTTTAAAACATTTTTAAAATATTGTTTAGATGATGTTAGTACCTACTGGTTAAAACACGGTGTTGACCTTTTTCCTGTGCCTTAATATTGGCCCTGTACAGGCATTTTTCTGCTATTCTGCATTTGCTAACATTAGTCTGGGACTGATCATATATAAACTATCTCTGCTGCTGCAACAGCAACTGATGATTGGGATACAGTAGAGTTTTGGACTTTGTTTCATTTACCCTAAAAAAATCATTATGTATTCCATAACTCTGAGTAAAATACACTTCCTTATAGGAGGTTTTGATCTGCGTAGGGTGTCCCTGGATGTCAGAACTTCTTTCCCTTTGATCCCAATTAAGTCATGTGTAAAACTGATGGAGATTTACTGGCAAGTAAAACATTCTCATAACATACGTGTGTTCTGACTTTCTACTGCATGGGTGCCTGGCAGCACAATTTCTCCAGTTGCTGGAGAGCCGTGTAGAAAAGGGGCAAAGCACTTACGGGTGAAAGTGGAATGAGCAGCAGATGTGACCAGTGAAAGTAGTAGTATCTGGAGGGCAGAAAAAGTTCTGCATTGGTCCCGTTCTTTTCAGATTTAACTTTATTTGCCTCCAGGGGAACTGTGCAAAGTATTTTCTGTTAATCTTTGGAAACATCTGTCTGATGAATCATACTTGAAGAAAAAGAAATGAAATAATTTTACATGTCCCATCTTATACAACCACTAGAGCTGTATTTCATATGAATTCAATACAAATGAATGATCTCAGTATGCCTCTGTTTTTAAGATTGCCAACTAACCAGACTATCTGAATATTTAAAGCAATTTTGATACATTCAGGTATCTTAAGAGTTCTCTATATATTATTTCTAAAGCATTGCTTTTAACTTAACACATTTCTGAAAGTACATTTTCATTTTCAGACGACTTTTCTGGTAGATAATAAGAAGGTGTTTGGTACTCACCTCATGCAAGACATGGTAAAAGATGCTTTAAGATCTTTTGTCAGTCCTCCAGTACTTTCTCCAAAGTAAGTGTGTCTTGAATTGACTTGCATGTGTGTATGTATAATATGATGAAAAATATTTCTTCTTACAAAGGCAGATTCTTGAAGAATATACGCATTTTGTATTAATTTGTGCTTAATATGTGAAGTTATTCGTACTTATGTTTATTGTTGAATTTTGTGCTGCATAGAGTGGTGACATTTTAAATCCATCTTTCCCTTCTAGATGTTGTCTTTATAACAATCACCAGGCTAAGGACTACATTGATTCCTTTGTGACACATTGTGTTCGGGTAAGTGTTCATTCCAGTTACACTGAATACACTCATATATGAGTACTTTCAAGATTAAACTTACATTTGAAAATGAAACCAGTTATTTTAGATAACTGATGGGAAGGCAGAATTGGAAAACTTGACCATCTTAAAATGGCAATGCTTAGAAAGTCAGAAAGCTGTTGTTGCTTTCTTTTTTGTTGTTGCCTGTATTGTATTCCAGATTTTTCAATAACGCTTTCATTAACATTTGATTTTACAAGAAATCTTTACCAACTGCCTCTTCACAAGGTAGTTTCATACAGAAAGTGCGTAGTAAAAACTGAATTATTTTTACCTTCTCTCTGGTTAAAAAACAAAAGTGAAGAGATTCCTTGTATTGCAGTGACAGAGCAATGAAAATACCAGAAAATACTGGAAGACCTATATCTTACTCTTACTCTTTTAAATCTCTTCCTGCAAGCAGTTGCTTGTGATTACGTTCCTCAAAGATGCTCATCTAAACCCTTGTTGACTTGCATACAGAGAAGTGGGCATTTGCATTTTGCTCCAGATTGCTTGCCTGTTAACTTGCAGGCTTCCTAGGGAGTCTGAAGGACCCTACCTTCTAATGATAGATGTATAAAGCATGCCTAGTACTCCTCCACAAGGTTGTGTTGAAAAATTAAAACTGTGCTTTGTTTCTTTCAGCCATTCTGTAGTCTCATTCAAATCCATGGACACAATAGAGCTCGTCAGAGAGATAAGCTGGGTCACATTCTGGAGGAGTTTGCCACCCTTCAGGATGAGGTAATGTCCTAGGTAGCAGTCCAGCAAACTTTTCTTTCATGGCATATTCCTGCCAGATTGGAGCATATGGTATTCATTTATATGTAAATGAAGCAATTCATCTGTTCTCATGTCTTAAAGAGAATTTCAAAACAAGGATCTCTAAATTGAGACCAAGAAGCATATAGGATGAATCCAAATACTTCTTGTTGGATCTGTTGAATAAAAAGATACTGAGTTTTTGGGTTTTTGTTTGCTTGGGTATTTTATTTATTTATTTTAGATTAACTTTGTCATATCAGTAAACTTTGTGGAAACACACTGTTATGTCTGTAATTCAGCAACAGTTGCACTCCTTGTACTCTTCTGTCCATTTTGTAACTGTTAGTCTGCAAGCTTGTAAGCAGAGACAGATGGATGAGGCAGAAGTCCACAGGTTTCTGAAATGCACTGAAGACTGCTTCTTGCTACAAATCCTCAGCATGCCTATAGGAACAACACAATGCTGAATTTACTGCTGGCAGACTGAGAAAGGATATTTAACACCTAAATACCAGTGGTGGCCTTAGATACAGCTATCATAACTTTGTGAAGATTGGGGTTTGGTACAGTATACTGAAAGCAAGTAATAAAATAAAAAAAACTTTATTTTAGAAGTTCCAACTTCAGGATGCTTAGCATCCAGCTATGAGGGATTCCTTGGTAGGCATCTGTGGAGGTCAAAGAAGCTTGTAAGTGCTGGGAATTATTCGATAACAATCCTTCAGAATTACAACATTCCATCCCCTACAAAGGGAAGGGGAGGAGACAGAACAGGAGGCCGCCCCTCCTAAATAATGAGCTTCTCTGTGTGCTTAAAAGCCAAAAAGAAGCATACAATCTATGGAGAAGTGACCCGCTATGCATTAAGGACTACAGAAGTGTTGGCGTGCAAAGTTGCCATCGGGGAAGCTAAGGATCAAGGCTGGAAATTGCCTTAGATGACAGAAATGAGAAAGGTTTCTTTAGTTACATGAGCAAAGCAGAAGTGCACAGGGAAGACATATTCCCACTGATAAACAGACAGCAAAGCTGGTTGTTAATAATTATGACAAGGTAGAGGTTCTCATTACCTTCTTCACCTGTGACTTTGCCAGCGTAACTGGAGCATAGATCACAAGGTAGCTGTAACAGTACAAGTCTTAACCTACAATCGGTGGAGGAAAGCAAGTATCAAAAGCTACAAGCTACACTGGGAGAAGTTTTGCCTTGATATAAGAAAGCAGTTTTTTTACAGTGATAACAATCATTACTGCAACAACCAATAATGTGATAAAATTCCTATCTGTAGGTTTTCAAGGTACTCTTGCAAAGGATGCTGTATAGTCTCATGTAGGCCCCATTTTCCATTGAAGTTTGGACCTGATGATCTTTGGAGGTCCTTTCCCAATGAACTGTTTTGTGATTCTCTGAGACATCTTTGCAAGACACTTCTGAAAATTCAGATTCATTGCTCTGTAAAATAGAAAATGGCTTTCTTTTTATTAAGTTTATAAAACATGTGTGAAGTAAGTAGTAGTTATTTAGAATACGTACTCCAGCTTGTTTGGGATTTTTCTCCAGACTGGACAGTAAAAGACTACAGGAAAAGGCAAGTTTTCTGCTGGGAATGTTTCCTTAGATAGGCTGAGGTAATGAAATTAAGCATTTTCTATGACCCTCATGCTAAAGAAAACAATCATTTGGAGTTGAGGGAAATTTTATGTGTTCTAGCATCTCTGAAGATGATTTGCTTGAGAGTTTACTGCAATACTGCAGCAAATACTGCTGTTTCGAGACGCTTTTTTTTTTTTTTTTTTTTTAAACTTTCTGATGTGTATAACGGGGTGTTTCATTCAAGACTACTAATAATATTCCAACTGAGAGAGACTTCACATCTTCTATACAATTACATTTTAACATTGAATAGGTCTTACCAATGTTCTAGTTTCTCTGGTAGGCCACAGTGTAAACGTACTTGCATTCCAAGCTTAGAAATATAGTATTTCATTGCAGCCAAGTTTAAAAAAAAAAAAAAATGAAGTAGTGGTTGCAAATACAGAAGGACAAATAATAGTTTGCTGTATTGTCTGAGTTCCAGTGCTCACATGACTGTTAGTAATTTTAAAATCTGAAATTTTAATATTAACAGAGATAGTGCTGGTTAACAAGCTTGCCTCCCTGAATTATTGTATTAAACATTTTTTCCATTCAGTATAATTTCCTTGTGTGAAAAATGTTTCAGATTTTTACCAATTCTAGACCACTGACACAACAGTATCTGGAAAAACATTTCTGTTTTAAATTTGGAGCATAACTTTGTTGGCAGCACTTGTATTCTGATTTCTTTATTTCTGGGAGAACTTCATTGCACTTGCAGTCTTATATTCTTCCTCTTGTCTATTACTGAATAGTTTACCTTTGTTTTTCTTTTTTGGTAGGCAGAAAAAGTAGATGCGGCACTTCATAGTATGTTGCTGAAGCAGGAACCACAAAGACAGCATTTGGCATGCTTGGGCACCTGGGTCTTATATCATAACCTCCGTATTATGATACAATATCTTCTGAGTGGGTTTGAGTTGGAACTTTACAGCATGCATGAATATTACTATATATATTGGTAAGAGAATGCTTTCTTTACAGGTCTTGGGGGAGGGATCCTATCACGGAGTTTTAAATGCAAACATTTAAAAAATGGATTTAAACTCCTTTCTTTTGGTCTTACGCTGGTTCAAAATGCTATTTAGTTTCCTGTTAATTAAATTACAAATGGACAAGAAAAATCTATTGGTCTCTTTTCTGGTTTTACTTATTATTGTACTTCATTTTCACTGAGATAGTAATTGGCTCTCATTTAACTTTCAGAAACAGTGTCTTCTAATGAAAATGGGTGAAAAATACACTGATAAACAGAGAGAACAATGCAGGAGGAAGACAATTTTATATTTTCTGTCTTTGTCCTACCGAGATCATTTTGTTGACCACCTTAGTGTTTTTAAAAAATTTCAGTGTTTTAAGTTGTGGCTGTGGTACTATGTAAAAGTAACATCGTATTCTTAAACGTATTTGATGAGTTACGTGCCTTTACTGAAAATGATCACCCTGTATGAAGTCAAAGTACTTCTTTTTCCTCCACTGTACTTTATTCACATGAAGTTATTTTTCATAGTAGATGACTTGTTCAAATGAGAAAAGATTTTTAAATGGTTCAATGTTTCAATACAGCAATAAAAAATTTAATGTTGATCCTATCTACTATGAAGTACTTCTGTGCTCTAGCAGAGGTTTTGGGGGGTTGAGTTGGTTGAGGGTTTTGTTTTTTCTAATGAAGTCACCATTAAACTTTTATGTAAGCTATCACTGTTTTTTTCTGAGCAGTTAGACAGGTTCACATTACTTGAACTTCAGTGCATTTCATTCTGTTTCTGCTTTGCTTTGTTGATGGTTTGGTGGTTTTTCCACATTATATGGGAAAAGTAATACTGCAGATAGGTAGCAGAAGTTTGCGATATGCTTTCAAGTACTACCTTAGCAGTAATACCCAGCTTTCTGTAACCTAGTGTGCATACCTGCCTTATTTTCCCCTTTGTCCTTTTTAATAAAATCACTTATAGTCTGAGCTATCAAATGAACTGTTTTATCTCCGCACATTAAGTGAAGAAAAAAAGAGGAAACCTGTAAATTACACAGTAATTTTTCTCCTGAGTTATAAATTCTTACAGAGCATTATCTTTTTCTTCATATAGTCTGGATCTATAATTTATATTGTTTTTCTTTAATTCCTTTTGTTCTGAAATAAGATCTATTGGACTGTCTCATGCTCCAGAGGAAGTTTCTCTGAAAGAATTCTTTAAAATTTCTCTTCAAGAATGTCACATGTATATAGTGTGAACTTGGCACTTTTCTGTGATAACACATGAATTTTTAAAGCTTGAAACTTGGTAAAATAGAACACAGAAAAATTTGTTGTTTTCAGCTGTGCACATTTTTTAATGGATTTAATTGCCCTAAAGTTTGTTCCTGTAAGTAAGTTCTTTGAGTAAACCAGTTAGCATTCAGTTAGAAAGCATGCATTATGTTTTATGCTGTCATACTTTACAGAGGGCATACTGTGTTTTCCACAGGTACCTATCAGAGTTCCTCTATGCTTGGTTGATGTCAACGCTGAGCCGTGCTGACAGCTCTCAAATGGCAGAAGAGAGAATAATGGAAGAACAACAGAAAGGCCGTAGTAGCAAGAAAACCAAGAAAAAGAAAAAAGGTATCTGAGATGTAAAGTGATTTGTTGTTTTTTTTTCTCATTTTCTTGTGACCGTGTCAAACTGAAATTAAAAATTGAATCAGAACTTATGTCAGTGGGAAAAATGTCCTGAAGTTTATGAAGGCTAAAAGTAAAGCATTTTAACTGAAATAATCAATCTCTACGTAAGAGTTTTCCATTTATTATTTAAAAAGTTTTTCAAAAAATATCCAAATCTTATTTGTATTCATAGCTTCACCAGTTGTGTTATACCTTAGATGCTGCGAGATGTAGTTAACAGGTCCAGAGCAATTGTCTTTGAAAAATACTACCTTTCCAGAGGAATTATAGACTGTAGAGGTATGCTTTTTGTGACTCGATTCTGTAGCTAGATTCGAAGACCAAACTTTCAATATATTTCTTTATTTTCTCTTAGTCTTCAGAATGTTTCTTAATTTTTAGATGTTGAGTTGTGTTATTTAAATTCAGTGGTAGCAATCTTGTGTAAAATTTTCTTTTAGAAACTTGGTCTTTCTCTGATGCTTCTATGTGAGAGATAATGAGAATTTCTCTTTCACTATAATAGCAGACTGACTCTCTAATCAGAGCAATAAGCATGCCTGCTAAAGAGGCAGCCAGACACACCCTAAGTAGTATTTAATATAGCTTTGCCATACCTAAGTGGCTAATAGTTATCTTAGCATTAACTTTGTGACTGAACACCATGCAGACAATCTACTTCTTTGCTCTCTGCTTCTCTGTGTACGTATATCCTTGTCTTCTAGTCAAGGGGAACATTTGGATTTGAACAGCCTGAGATTATTTCAGCTGAATTTTCTTTGCTCTGGAAGTTCAGAAAATTTTACACTTTGTAGAAAGGTGCCAAATATAAGGCCAGTTGGCAATAGTTATACAGTGGAAGCTAAAGGGGAAGTTCAAAGAATATTATTTCAGTAAAAAGCATTTCTTCTTAAAAAAGCTTTAATCTTCTGCTGACTGTTGGAATCAATTTATTGAAGGCAACGTAACATTCATGTGATTGTAATTAAGTGTGTCTTATGATATTTTGTGTAATAGGAGCCAAGTGAGCAGGAAAAAAGTGTTCCTGTTCTTCATGCTCCAGTTGTCTTTCATTATTTACAATGCAGAAGGTGTAGTCTCTTTCACTGAATAGATCAATCCGAGCCAGCTAGCTTATATCTTTAACTTCAGCACAGTGTGATGCTGAAACCATTAGACTGAAGTCAGTGCAGAACACTACCCTAATGCTCAGAGCAAATAGAAAGGAAAACTAATTCCTGGTCTTAAAATGAGTACTGAGTGAGTCCATGAGTAATTCTCACCTTCTTATGAGAGTGAGCAGTGAGATGCAAGAGAACGGTGTACGTTTTGATTTCTGCTATGTAGGTGAGTTATGGCTGTGTTTTAGTGTTCGATTTTGAATTACATTTTTGAATACCAACAGTTGGCACTCAGCATGTTTACACATTTCAGTACTTAGGCTTATCTCTATTTGTTAGGAAGAAACAGATGCTGGTGATTATCATTATAAGTGAAATTTCTTCCGTTATTTTCTTGGAAGTACAGTTACATACGTTTGCTAATTGCATGGAAGCTCACAGTACTTAAGGAGGGGTGAGAAAATTTAATTGAAGAAGTGAGAAATGTGTTAGAAACAACTTTCCTGGAATATGTGCAATTCAACAAGCAGTATATTGTAATAAGCCAGTTTAATGAAAATGAGTAATCTGCAGAAGCATTTTAGCTTATCATATAATACAACAAAACATGTCATGTTTGGGCAGTGCTCCTGGAAATAATCTGAATTAGGTTCTCTTGCTTATATGGAATTTAAAAGATCTTTATCTAAAATTTGCAGTTCGTCCTCTGAGCAGAGAGATCACTATGAGCCAAGCGTACCAAAATATGTGTGCTGGGATGTACAAGGTAATTTTTACATTTTTTACTGATCAGTGGCTTCTTTTCTTTTTTAATGAGACTTAAGTATACATTGCATGTCCTCTTTGTTTTTAGTGGCACTGAAAATGAATTTCAAGTTTTTAATGTGATATAGTAACTTCTCTCCTTGTTTTGCCCCTATCCAATTAGTGCAGAATTATAGCTTTCATTTTGCTTGTGCAAAAGACAACACAAAGCTGACACTTCTCACACTTCTCACTGTACTCTATCTTGTCCTTTTTAGACAATGATTGCATTTGACATGGATGGCAAAGTAAGAAAACCAAAGTTTGAATTGGATAGTGAACAAGTGCGGTATGAGCACAGGTTTGCTCCATTCAACAGTGTTATAACACCACCCCCAGTGCATTACCTGCAGTTTAAAGTGAGTAATTTTAAAATGCTTTTGTAAATAATCATTTATTTAGGTAGTGTTGTTATAAAAAGAGCTCTTAATATCTCAGAGTTTGTATTAAGGCATACCTGGGCATCTTCAGATAGTGAAAGGGGGTTGAGACTAGAGGGTCATAGAATGGCTCTGTGATCTTCAAGGTTACTTCCGACTCAAAACGTTCTATGATTCTTTAAGTCAAAATTGCAGGAAGTTCTAGCTTTAGTTGTATGCAAAGAAAATTGTTTTAAATTCTTACGAAGATACTTAGATGCTTGAAAATTGGTCTGCTCTCACAGTTTGAAATGCTTGTGTTGATTTGCATGAAAATGAAGTCTACTGAAAGCTCATTGACAGACTTATTTGTGGTAGTTTGTCTAGCAAAACGTTTTTATTACTGGAATAATTAGGAAAAGGAAACAAGGATAAAACTAGATTTCAGTTTTAAATAATGGAAGTGGTAGTTGGAAGTGATATGTGAATGTCTGTCTTGTCCAGTCTTATTCTGAAGTAGTGTTATAGATCAGACCAGCTGTGTCTGTGTCCAGTCAAGTCCAGAAAAAATTCAGTGATACACATTCCTCTTTGGAAAACATGATCCTGTTACGTTTTGGTTTTTTTGTTCCAGTTAGTCTGTGGATAACCTGATTCTGGGCTGCACTATCTGCACTTTCTTCTCATTTACAGTCTAAAACTCCCAAGCTGCAATTAATGGTCTTTCCCCCTATTAGTCTGGTATTAAAGAGGAATTTAAGAGAACCCTTATGGCTTGTATTCAGCTTAGTGTTCACTGTAACAGTGCGCTTATTCCAGTTGGTTGACTAGACTGTAGTGATATGTGGGGTTATTCTGCTTCAGATACAGGAACTTTGAAATTTCACGTTGAACTTTCAGATACCTGTTGGCCAATCTTTAAGCTTTTACAGGTCTGTCTGGTACTGCAACTGTAATATATAGTATGCCAGCCACACTCCTTAATTTAGCATCATGAATAGCTGTTGTGGAAGTGAAGACATGGCTTCTTCCCTGTCACTGAAGCTTCAAAATTGTATAGAATGAAGAGTTAAGTAGTGTGAGTCTTAAACGTTCTTTGAGTAAATAGTGTTACAACCATTTGGCTTTGTATTTTTTGTTCCTTTTTTTTTTTCCTCCTATAATTTTATTCCCTGCTGCATAGGATTAACTAATCAAATGAATGGCAAGTTATTGAGAACAGGTATCATTTTATAGCAATATTTTATAGCAGTGTACAATGACAATTAAACAATGTATTGATGCTTAAGATTTGCCTTTTAAAATAAATGTTTTTAACTTTACTGCTTTTTCTTAAAATTTATCAATCTCAATCAGGGTAATAAAAATAAAACTTACTGGCAGGTGATCTTAATGTGTATTTGTATATTTCTTTTATATGTCAGGAAATGTCTGATTTAAATAAGTACAGCCCCCCTCCTCAATCAGCAGATCTCTACATGGCAGCTAGCAAACACTTCCAGCAAGCTAAAATGATTCTTGAGAATATTCCTAATCCAGACCATGAGGTAAGACTAAAATACTGGAAAAATTAGTAGCTGTTAATGATAGAATGTGCTTGTTTCAAGCTGAGTTTACTTGAGATCCAGGGTACCTTACATGCACTCTTTCAAAATACTGAGTAAAGCTGAATGTTTTTTATTAAGGGCTGGTCAGAGGAGGGTGGTGGTGTTTTACACAGCAGTTCATTTCATCACATTTGATAGATGGAATTTGGATTGTGCTCACCCTTCCAAGGCTCTCTCTGCTGAGCATCTTAAATGACAGGCAGCAACATAGTTCTTGCTTGTATGATACCTGCTGATGTCACTTGAAAAAACATATCAGTTTTACCAGGAAGTTAACATCCACACATTCCTAGCTTACCTGGAGCCTGATAATTTTCCCTGAGAGATGGGAAAAATTAGTTTGGCTGGAAAGTAGATTTCAATCTGGCATTTGTTTCCATTTGTTTTTTCAGTACTAGTTTGTAAACACTTCTCTTCATGTTTGGATCAGTGTATAGGGTAGATACCTAGAGTCGTTCTAAACATTTTTTTTTGGACAGGTGCCTCAGAATTTGTCATATTTTTAACAGTCTTTGTACTTAAGGATGGAAGACAGTGGTCTTATGGTCTGTTGAACAATAAAATGTCCCCTTTATTAAATATCATTAATCCACTTAATGTAATTCTGAGTAAATTCAGAACTCTGATCTCTGGTGAAATATATTGTTAAGAGGACTGTAGTATTGTTACAGTATGCAAGTGTGTGTATTATCTTTGGAATGTTTTTGAAGTCATATGCTTTCAACTGAAAACTACTTGCTGTTTTCTGAATAGGTCAATCGAATTCTAAAAGTTGCTAAACCCAATATTGTGGTCATGAAGCTTCTGGCAGGAGGTCACAAAAAAGACTCTAAGGTAAGAAAATACCAGGTTAAATTAATGTGAAATGTTAGTCTATGCAACAATACCACAGCTGAATTAGCAGATTTAAGCCACAGTTATTCTGACTGTCAAAAGAACTGGGAAGTAACAATTCATGTTCTCTTGGAAACAAGTATGTTATAATTATTTAAATAAAGAAAACTCTTATCTTTTAAATGTCTTTGAAACAAAATTGGAAGGTATGTGTGGGATAACATATACAAAATTAGTCTTCAAGAACAGGAAGGAGTAATTGATAGTGTGCCAGCAACTTGTGTGAACACAGCAAGGAGAGTGACTGGCTTTCAGGATCAGTGGATCAGAGGGGTGGGAGAGGGCCTTCAGACTTTCCTGCTGAAGGGTAGGCACAGAAAAGATGATGCTGAAGAAATGCACTTCACAACTTTGTACCTCCTACCACTGGAGAAATTACTGAAAGATCCAGAACCAGGTTGGAGCATTTTTCAGATAGATAGAAAAGAGCTGGGATTATTTTTTCTATCTCCTTCTGCTGCTTGAGTGTAATATTTGAAATGCCTCCCTTCTAGGTTCCTCCAGAATTTGACTTCTCTCCTCATAAGTATTTTCCAGTTGTGAAGCTTGTTTGAAAGACGAGACTTTGTTAGGATACCTGAAGCATAATCAGGTACCAGCAGTAGGATGGAATATCTAGTATTGTGCCAGCTGAGTGGGATTTCTGGGATAAAAGTGCTGATTTATGGAATATCTCTAGCCTGCCTTCTTTAAATGAACTGAATGACAACTGCTGTTTTAAAGTGGTGTTTTCTGATGTTACACAGGTGAAGCTGATTTTAATCAACTGTATTGTTGACAAATGTTGTACCTTCTTTGATTTAAATAAAGATTTAATCATAAATTACTTCTACAAATGAACCCTGACAGAAAATGGTGTTTAAATACTTAACCCTCATTGCTGAATAAAAATAATGCTCTACAGCAGTATGTCTGATAACAGACACAGCTGAGCTGCTGCAGTTAGAAACAGCTTCCATACTTCTGCCTGAATGCATTGCATTTTGCAAGTAGAACGGCTGAATTCTTTTCTTGCCAAGTCCATTCAATTGAAAAAATCTTTATAGAAATTAAAAGCAGATGAAAAGTAGACTTCCATTTAGCTCAGTGATTTTGTTCCAGATTTATAAGTTATCTTGGAGCAATTTTGCCTCAAATGGGTGAAGTGCCCTTGAAGATAGGGAAGAAGAAACAATGGAGTAGAACACATGAGTTGAAATGAAAACTATTTGCTAAGACAGAAAAGGAAGGAGAAAAAATAATAGTAATGATAATTACATATAAAATGAGATTACTTTGGAAATGAGTCCTGTTGTCTGACTCAATTCTTTCTGGGGGGTCATGTCCCTCCAAGAAATACTTTCGAAGACCCAGGATAGATGTTTCCAGACAGCCATTGGTTGCTTCCACCACTATAAGCTAACTTCCTTGAGTTTTATCTTAGCCACTGTCCTCCATACCAAAGAGGCTTTATCTGTTTGGCTCCCTTAAGGGCAGGGCATGTCTTGCATTCATGGATAACTGTCTGTGGTCAGCTCTACCCCTTGATCCCAAGCCCATCTGCATGTTGCATCTCTTCCTTCATGGCCTGATGTATTTCACATGACATCCTGGTCACCAAATTGGAGGGAAAAATGTATTTGATGGAAGGACCACTTGTTGGGTAAGGAATTAGCTGGATGGTCACGCTCACAGACTTGCGGTCAGTGGCTCAGAGTCCAAGTGGAGACAGGTAGCAAGTGGTGCTCCTCAGGGATGGGTATTGGGACTGTTGGGACTGGTGCAGTTTAACATCTTTGTAGGTGACATGAACAGTGGGACTGAGTGCACCCTCAGCAAGTTTGCAGATGACACCAAGCTGAGTGGTGCAGTTGACACACCAGAGGGAAGCTATCCAGAGTGACCTGGGCAGGCATGAGAGGTGGGCCCATGCCAGCCTCATGAAGTTCAACAAGGCCAAATACAAGGTCTGGCACCTAGGTCAGGGTAGTCTCAAGGACAGATACAGGTTGGGCTGAGAATGGCTTGAGAGCAGTCTTGAGGAGAAGGATTTGTGGATGTCAGTTAATGAAAGATTCGATGAGCCGGTAAAGTGTGCTTACAGCCCAGAAAGCCAACCGTATCCTGAGCTGAATCAAGAGAAGTGTGACCAGCAGATTGAGGTAAGTGACTCTACCTTTCTACTCTGCTCTCGTGAGACCCCCACCTGGAGTACTGCGTCCAATTCTGAAGCCCCCAAAACAAGGAGGACATGGAATTGTTGGAGTGGGCCCAGAGAATGGCCATGAAGAGGGCTACATCCTCTGCTATGAGGACAGGCTGAGTGAGAGAACTGGGGCTGTTTGGCCTGGAGGAGAGAAGACTCCAAGGAGACCTTATAGCAGCCTTCCAGAACCTGAAGGGGGCCTATTAGAAAACTAGGAAGGGACTTCTTATAGAGGCATGTAGCATGGCTTTAAACTGGAAGAGGATAGACTTTGACTGTAAGTCAGAAGAAATTCCTGAGGGTGGTGAGACACTGGAACGGGTTGCCCAGTGAGTTTGTGGATGCTCCCCCAAAAGCATTCAACACCAGGCTGGATGGGACTTTGAGGAATCTGGCCTAGTGGGAGGTGTCCCTGTCTATAGCAGGTTGGAACTAGGTGATCTTAAAAGGTCCCTTCCAACCCAAACCATTCTATGATTATTATTATAGTACTATTGTAGAAATAATTCGCCCATACGTTGCCAAACCAGATCTACCTGAGCTGCTTCAAAGGAACGGAAACCCCAGATCATGTAGTTGCAAAGATGTCCAACTGAGGTACTGTAGGCCACTAAAAATTCATCTGCCTTTTGCTGCCTTGTTGTAAGCAATTACAGAAATCCTTCCAGTCTTCAAAATGTTTAACTGCATACCAGTGGCTCAGGGAAAGCTTTCTGTATTTCTCCAAACGATGCAGCAAATAAGAGAGATGCCAGGTAACTTCTACAACATTCACAGAACTCAAAAGACTTGAATGATCATCTTTTCCATTTCCATTAACATTACAAGTATATCAATAAGGTAACAGACATTAGAGAAGACTGTTTTTATTTTAAAATGCGTACTTAAATGAACCAGACTTTGTTTTTAAAAAACAATGGGGACAAGTGTTAATTTAAGCCCAGAAAAATTAGACAAGCAGCTTCCCCACCCTCATGCATGTAAAAAAATTTGGTGATAAACATTTTGTTAATCACAGTTCCAAGTGAATCTTGTTTTGTTCAACTACATCAAGTCCTTTAAAGTTCCATATAGTAGACACAACAGTCCCTTGTCTATTAAAAATTTATGATCCCAGGTACATTCTTGTAGCACTTGAAGCCACTGAGAGTAGGGCATTATTCCGCTATGTCTGTGAACATTGCTTTTACACAGGTTTTCAGCCTTCCACTGTAAGAGGTACAGCAATTGTGCTTTGTATAAAGGAGGTCGTGTTTACTGGAAGCCACCTAGCTGGCTACCAAGAAGCCTACTCAGTTTTAGGCACTGTACAGAAATGCTGCCAGCTATTTCCTTACCCTGAGAGTGGTTGGACTCTGCCACAGTGTTCCTAGACAGGTTGATGCCCTGTATCTGTCAGTGTTCAAGAGACATTTGGGAATGCCCTCATGCTTTAACTTTTTGTTAGCCCTAAAGTGGTCAGGCAGTTGGACTATTCTAATTCTAAAAGAATTCTCTGGCAATATATTAATTACATTAAAGAACTGTGGGTTTTATTCAGGATTTTAGCAGTTTCAAGTTAAAGTACTTCGTTCAACTTGAATACAGCATTTCACTGTACATTTCATAGCATTAAAATGTACAGTTCTGCAATCAGAAATTCCTGATTAACTTAGTCTCAGCTAAACAACAGTTTACAGATTAAGTCCTAAGATCATGCTCACTTTACTCTGAATACATGTAAACATTCTGATGCCAAAGTATACCATGTTTTACAAAAGATAAAGAATCAGCAATACAGAAATATCCCCAAGTTTTCCAACATCTGTCATTTAGAAGAAATGCTCATATATCCTCTACTGCTTAAAAATATTTGCTTTCACTGTTATTACTGACTGCAATAGTCAGCACAGTAAAATCTGACTTACATGGTGATAATACACAGTAACCCGTAAACAGTAACAGAGGGTAGTTCTTCTCTCAATTCATGTCACACTTGGCAAGTCTGTCAGTGAACCATTTGTGTACTTAGGAGGACCAGGCACCATTTGATGGCCCTGCTTCTTTTGCTGAATGACAAGCAAACAACAAACAAACAAACAAACAAAACAGCCCTCTATTTGCACATTTAGGCATTTTAAGCTACAGGAGTAGTTAACTAACACATTAAAGAATGATAATCTATAACTTAAGATATGAAGTACATTAAGAGGAAGCCATGATAAATGTCTGTATTCTTAAATGAAACTGTTGGTTAGGAAGTCATTTGTGTCTGACTTCTCCCATACTATCAATGTGGCTGTTGGTTCATATTCATGGAGACTGCTCCAAACATGGGGGCTGGTCTTAAAAGCAGACACAAATGCAATCTTCAAAACAGTTGGTTACAAGCAACAAAGGTGACAGTTGAAGTCAAAAGGTGTGTCAGGGGCAGCCATAGGTATTCTAGGCTTAACTTACTTTGGCAGTTCAGAGTGAACTAGTTCAACAAGCTGCAGAAAATCCAAAGATTACAGAATACCCACAACACCATAATGGTGTGTGACACAGCACTTCACATCAACTACTGTTTCAACTGCGGGCGATAAAATGCACAACCTGGTCCGCCTCCTTCAAAAGTCCAGCAGAGAAGACATTTTTTGACAGCTGAATCTGCTGTTCCAGAAGGCAGGCATTTCCTTTCTACTCTTCAGTGAAATATACTGTTCCAGCAGAGGGATGGCAGAAGCAGCACACCCCTGCTGAAGGCTTGTCACATCACAAGTTCAGGAGTCAGTCTGACTGATGTCTGCATAAGCTAGTGGCACTTCTAATCTTGTGAAGAGATGTCCAGTAAGGCTTTCAGGATACACTCCTGCCAATCTCTTAAGAATACTCTATTACTAGAATCTATTTTTAATGCAAAACTTAGGAATAAAACCAAGACAGCTATTCATTCCTGGTACAGATTATGTAAGCTAGAAGTTTCATTTATGAAATAAAGGAAAATATATAATGCCATGTCATATCTGAGAACTACAATCATCCTCTCTAAGTCCACCCACACTGCAGTAAAATGGTGTCAGAACTGGCATGAGGGCAGACTGCAGCATAGGACATTTTTCATGCTTCCCGTGTTTTGCCAAAGTAAGTTAGCTCCTCACTCTGAAAACTAGGGTGAGGATTTCTCTACTGCACTGGTCAGGAGAAAATTCCATCTTTGCCAGAGGACTCTTTCCAACCTACCACCAATCCATGCATAATGTTATTGTAGCATGACTGCACAAGTCAGTTGACTTCAAAGTTACTACAGTGCTTGTTAGCTGGTTTTTACTTTATAATCAGGAGGAAGAAAAGTCTCATTGCAGAGGTCACACTGCCTTAAAACAAGCCTTGATATATATAATTTTTTCACCCTGAAACAGTACTAAGACTTCACAACAAACTACTTCATTTGAGCCTTTATCAAAGCCTCGAAAAGATAATCAAACATCCTTAAATCACTGCTCTGGTCATTACTGTGTTTATAGGAAGAGTTGATTAAGATGCATCATGAATTTCCCTTGTTCACAGCCTCTGATGTGTTCCAGTTTGGTCAAGTGGTTCTTCATATTTTTTCTTGAGAATTTTGAACTAATAAGGAAGAAATAAAAAGGTACAGAAATCTCTTTAAAATTCAGGAGTGATAGGTCTTCATCCAGAAAATTTTGAAGGGACTGTTAGTGCTGAACAGTAAGGCTGCACACACTCCCCCTCTCCACCATTTACTAAAAAGTAGCTTCAGGAATGCTATGTAACAACGCATCATACTAAACAGTAGGAAAACTGGGGAACAAAGAGGAATTACCTATCTGAATCTGCTAAAGTATAACATTCAAAGTAATCATCACAGTACTTTGCAGCATATAGTGCTTCCAGTAAAATATTCTTTATTTATTTACCAGTTTCAATGCCTGCAAGTGCTGCTTGCTTGTCTGTTTCTGATTCAGCTTCATTCTCATCTAAATTGTAGTCAACATCTTTGTCCTCATTCAATGCTTCACGTGCTTGTTGGTCTGGAAAAACATTACAGTTAATTTGTTTTACACGGCACAAAATAAGTACTGCAAAAAAATCGACAATATAATTTATTTTGCTGGTGAATGAATTTCTGTTTAGGGAGTGAGTTTTAATGTTTTTCTTTCAGAATAGAAAACCTTTGCTGTCAACATTGTATTAAAAGCTAGGTAACAATCTTTGGGAATTGGAAGTGTAACAAAGTCCAGCCAGCATGCGAGTGGACAAAAGAAAAGCATTAAGCAATTTCAGAATACATTAAGTGACAGTCTTAGAAGAGTAAAACTTGAAGATTACACTGAAAACCTGACTATGGTGTTGCTTTTCAATGCATTAACACTTCCTCTGAAAGGTATCTCAGATAGCCCCTCCTTGTTTTGGCTTGTCCAGCAATGAATAAAGCTCTGAAGATGGCATGAAATGAACATATGAATATACTAACTTGGCCTTAAAAGTGGTTTTCTATAAATGGTTTTCTTCACTCTGACACTGTCCTGCCCCACATGGCTCCATCTTGAGCAAATTTCACTACCTTAAAATTTCTTATTATTGATTGTTCAGAAGAAAATTACTTCTGACTGCAAGAACCCTACCTTTACTTTTTCAGTTAGTCAGAGAAACCATAATGACCAGTTAAGAGAAGAGTCTCTGGTTCTCAAGAAGAAAACACCAAACTTCAACAGCAACTGATTAGAAGAAGGCTTGAAAAATTTTAGCATTATTTTGTACATGTTCAGAACATCAAAAATACTTTCCAGTAATAGGCCTAACTGTCTCAAGCTTTTAAAAGAAGCTTTAAATGAAAAACAGAGAATGCTCACAGAACGTAGAAGTCCACTTCTGCTTCCCTACAACCAAAGGAATCCACATCATAAGGAATATTATTTTTGCAGAACAATCAAGCATAGAGAATATTGTGCTGTTCCTGCATTCAGAGAACACTGACCTTCCACAGGCTGCACTGCAGGGCTTTCTCTTGCACCAGTTGTTGGATGATTTCACTATCTGCTTTTTCTATACCTCAGTTAAAATGAAACATTTGGCTTGTATAGTCACATCTCCTTGGAGAACTGCCTGCTCTGGTAAATATCTCTTTGGTGCAGTTGGAAAAGTATTACTTTGGCAATGCAGATGAGACAGGTTACTTATCCTTGCCAAATTATCTACTCTACTAATATCATATAATAATGCATTATATAAATGCATTCACTGGATTAGAGAACATAAACAGTACTACTTCTTGTTTGCTGTCCATGCTACTGATTCTACTTTGCATTACTACACAAGGAGGGGTGACACATTTCCCCATTCAGAAGAGCTGGTTGTGAGGTAATTGGGATAATCTGGTGGAAGATGGAAGACAAGCTGGAATGAGTATGGGAAAAGCAAGAAACTGATCCTTCATAGTGCTGCAAGCTTCTACTGCATAAGAAAATTCTACTTTGTTCCATGGAAAAGTTGCTAATGACCACAATTTTAGGAGCACCTAAGATGGAGTTCCTCAAGTTGCTTGGCTCAGACTCTGATCAGGTTTAGACATCACATCAATACTCAGCATGGTGCAGACACAGTCACACATGGTAGAACCAAAAAACTGGCACCTTTGCCAATGACTTTCAATTTGCAGTTTTGCTGAGTCACAGTAATGAACTTCAGATATCTGAAGTCTCAAGCAAAGTTTTATTCATGCCAACATAGTTTATAGCTACCCATTTCAAAATGACAATCTACACAGTATTCTACCCATCGATGCTTTGTACGCACAGTATGTTGCATCATTTCAAAACATGTCATATTACTAAGCACCAGTACTGAAAGGTTTCTGAGAGTGCAGTCCCCAGACACCTTGTGCAGACAATGGAGAGAAGGACAGAACAGCTAGAACAGTGACACACAGGAATCCAGACTGGCAGCTCCTCATTGCACAAATAGAAGCCTCTGTCATTACCCACTGGACTGTGAAAGGGTGCTGAGGATTGATCTTTAGCCTCTCACACCAACACTTACGAAGCCTTGCATTAAGTCTAGCCAACTTCTACCACTATTTCAGAAATTCCGCATCTTTATTCCCTTTCTTGCAGTCTGCAAGGTGTTACTGACCAGCCTGTCCAGGAGGCGAGTCACCCTGCTTAACATCATAATTGAGGAGCTGCTCCCTCTCCACCTCCTCCTCAGCAATCTGTTGTGCAGCTAGCTGTGGTGCCTCTTGCTCAGCTATGTTTTTTCCATCTTCAGCTGGATTCAGTTCTTTCTCTGACTCAGGGGACATCTCCTTACGGCCTGTGTCAGCCATATCCAAACCCTGCGGATGTTTCAGTTCAACAGAGAGCTTCTCCTCTTCTGCTTTGGAGTCCTCTTTTCTGATGGCAGCAAGGCCGTTTGCTCTTTCTGTGAATTATATTGATGATTCCAAATTTTAAAAAAAAAGAAAAAAGAAAAAATATTTCAGTGGCAGCATAAGTTGAAAACCTTGAATAGACATTGCTTCACTTTTCACATTCCATTCTTATTTTTCTTTCAATCACATCAGATTCAAGAAGAAAGACAGAAGATAGTCCAGTCCATATTTTTCGAGTATGAAAGCTGAAGTATAAAACCTGCAAAGTCCAGCATCCACCATCGCCAGATTCACTTTGCTACCTACTTAAATGTTTGTATGTGGAGTTAAAAAATAATAATAATGTTAGGCAGGTGAAACAGAGCAGTGCTCTATTAAAACTTCCAGTGTGCTATCTAAGCATCAGATTTCTGAGCATCATGCTTTGTTATTAACAATATAACAGATCAGGTGTTCAAAGGTAGCTCAGGACACAGTGGATACAGGGGCAGACTTTCAAGTAAATGAAGCCTGTTCTCACTTTTAGGTGTGGAGAGAATGCAGAGGTGGGCTGCTGCTTTCAGCAGGCATTACCATATCATATATCTGCACTTTTAGCTTAAAAATGCCAGGATAAAACTCACCCAAATAAATAAACTAAACAGAGTAGTTGCTTGGAATTGCTAGTTCTCTAAAATTACTCCTAAGCCTGTTATTAAAGATAGAACAAAAGAGTAATTTAATGGAAAGTTGGATTTCTCACATGCACAGTACTTTGTGAGACTAGTACACTGGGACATCCATTCAAGTCAATACTTGTGAGAGTTGAATGCCAAAAACAACCATGGCTTACCTAATCTGATCTCTGATTACCCACTTTGCTCACTGAGACACAGCAAGCGCAGGAACGTGTTTGCCTAATGCTAAACTTTCAGGTATTTGATAGGGAGGGGCAGTGGGCTAGATGTATCAAACTTACTAAACAAGTAAACTCAAAACATACTTAAAAACTTTTGCATGCAAAAGCAAAATATTTTCTCAACAGTAAACAAGTGATTACAAGCATTTTTATTTTGCTTTAGAAGTAACACATCAATTTCAAAACAGCTGAACCAGCAGAAATGGCAGTAATAAAAAAACACTTGAACAAATTACTGCAGCTAAAGGACAGTTTATTACAATTCAGTCCACTGCTGTCATTTTTTTCCTTCTTGGGTACAAAAATATTTTTAGTGTTCATTTAAGTTGCAAACTTTCTTACTCAAGTTGCTAAGATACCAATGATTTTATCTCACCATTAGGCTGCAGAACATCTGTCCTTTTTACTGTAGGCACTGCTTTTGGCACATCTTCATTGGCTCTCTGCTGTTCCAAATCAGTCTGCTTGAACTCAGGTTGTTTTGGAACTGACAGCTGACCATCAGCCTGTAAAGTGAATGCACACAGACATACATTGCTCTGAACACTGAGTCCTGGATTTGGAAGCTGAAATTTAGTCAGACTTCAGTGGAGGAAAAGAAATCTAAATGCACTCAAATAATTGAACTGAAATTTTTAGTGGTGATGGAAGTACCATTAAATCCTGAGGCAGCAATGCTTCTACATAACAGCACACAACATTACAAGAATCTAACACCCTTCCTTCTGTCTAATTTCAGCTGAGAATACTGTTCTTGGTTAGTGTTTCCTGTTATTCAGCAAGGGTCACAGAATCACAGCACCACACATTTCTCTACTGTACCCCTGCTACCACACCAGGGACAGCAGAGCAATAAAAACAGATGGCATTAACTGCTGCTAGTGCAGGAACAGGTAAACTGAGTTTGGGCATAATCAGCCAATCATTGCTGTCCAGAACTGGAATAAATGTTGAATGTAGGTTTTAGAGAAGGAAAAAAAAAACAAAATATCAATAACTAGACAACATTATTAGGAAGACCAAACTTAAGGATGTACTGAATACTGGTACTTGACTGGTCTTGGACTCTGACCTGTCAGATCTGATTAAAGATTAATGGCTAAGATGTCACAGAATCATAGAAACATTATCCACCAACCTGAAGATCTTTCAACTAAACAATTACAATTCTCTATGCGGTCTTTACTCAGATTAGCATTTAATAGCTATCTTAATTCAGTTCACATAAAAACTGAACATGAGATGTGCCTGGAG
This sequence comes from Lagopus leucura, assembly GCF_019238085.1. Lineage (NCBI taxonomy): Eukaryota > Metazoa > Chordata > Aves > Galliformes > Phasianidae > Lagopus > Lagopus leucura. The sequence continues at coordinate 12,889,906 of NW_024962272.1, forward strand.
CCCATGTTGCCCTATACCAGCATAAATAATAAAAAACAAAACAAAACAAAACAAAAAAAACAGACTACAATGTCTGGTTTTGACAGACAAATGACTACAAAGTGCCCAGCTTGATTAATGCTTAGAGCATGTATCCAGGTTGCAGGAGGATGAGAATCTGGATGTGAGCTGTAGCTGAGCCAGCACCTGCAGCCCAGAAGGCCAACAGTATCCTGGACTGTAACAAAAGAAAAGTGACCAGCAGGGACAGAGAGGGGATTGTCTTCCTCTGCTTCGCCCTTGTGAGGCCTCACTTGCACTACTGTGTTCAGGCCTGGGGCTTCCAGCACGCAAAATACGTGGAGCTGTAGGAAAGGGTCCAGAGGAGGGCCAGTAAGATGATCAGAGGGCTGGAGCACCTTTGTACGAAGAAAGGTTGAGGGAACTGGCCTTGTTTAGCTCAAAGAAGAGAAGGCTCCAGGGAGACTTCTCTACAGCCTTCCAGTACTTGAGGGGAGCTTACAAGCAGGAGGGAGCTGACATTTTAAACAGTCCCATAGTGGGAGGACAAGGGATAATGGCTTTAAACTAAAAGAGGGGAGATTAAGCTGAGATGTTAGACAGAAGCTCCATACTCAGAGAGCAGTGAGGCCCTGGCACAGGTTTCCTAGAGAAGCTGTGAAAGCCCCATCCCTACAGGCATTCAGGGCCAGTTGGATGGGATCCTGGAAAACCTGATCTGGTGGGGAGCAGCCCTGATCTGGTGAGTGTTTATGGCAGAGGGAATTGGAACTGGGTGATCTTTAAGGCCATTTTGTGATTCTATGATGATTCTTTTCAAAGATGCAGAGAGAAAAAAGTGTACAGACCTACAGAGAGAGACTTTTTAAATAGCTGGCACTACACAAATCAGTAATGAAAAACTGAAATGAAAAAATGAAAAAAATGAATGAAAAAAAACTTTATGGTGTAGAAAGTCACATCATCCACAAAAATCTTCCTTTTCCAGCTGTTGGTAAACTGTAACTGCTTATTGTCCTAAGCAGGTCAATAAATTACTAGGTTGCCAAATCTTCATGTGATCATTTGGTAAAACGTCTGCAGAAATAAGTGATTGAATAACCAAGAAACTAAAGTTGAAAAGGATGCGTAGGTCACCGATTACTTGGCTATTTTGAAATTGCTTAAGCTCAGTTAAAGCCAGGGAGAGCTAAAGACCTTGGGTCAACACCTCTGAGTCTAACATCAACAATAAACAATTTAACACCTCAGATTGAGAAGTAATTACTACCACAGAAAATTTAGTAAAGTTATTGCAATAAGGGTATTCAGAAGAAGTCTATCTTTCTTCAGTCATTAAAACATAAAGGTACTATATTTAAATATTCCTCTTGGTTTTTTCGACATAACTGTCTCCGCAGTACGAATCTCTAGAGTCTGAAGATGAGACTACTTTCCAGTTTATGCTGGGGCACACATACTTCTGTAAAAATATCAAGCCTGAAATTAATAGCAACAATTCAGCTCTTAATTAGATATGCAATAAGCCTTAAGCTGTATTATCTTACATATTCAACTCAGTAACTTTTAATGATGACATCAAATAAAAGCGTATGTATGCTACGAGTTGAACTGGTTGGTCTTCTGTCTGAAAAGATAACTTAAACTTGTTAAAGATAAATTAATAGACACATTTTATATTCCCAACCTAGAAGTATACATCAGTACTCAAAAGACAAAACTATAAGCATAGCTGTGTATTTATTAACTAACCAACAACCTACCTCCTTTCTCTGATTTATTTTAATACTGAACTTTCTATTACATAAGTATGTGCATTTCAGAAACTCAGCACAAAAAAACCAAATCACACTAGCTGAGCCACTGTGATCTGTAAAAATGGGAATCATTCCAGCTAAAAACATACACAGTGACTCAGTAACTCAGCCTTTGCATATACAAAAGTTGCAATCGTTGGCAAACAAATAACTGAAAAAATTACAACTTGACATAAGAAATACTGCCATAGACATTAGGGAATGCAAGGTAACTATTTTGCCTGAAGCACTATCAGCAGCTCTTGGAGCTGGGGCCAACCCATCTGTAGATAAAAAGAACGACATGTAACCTGTAGCCTTTGAGAAAATACTAACTTTAGACATGAGACTTGTTGGAGAAGAATGCAAGACTTCCTAGCTTCTGGAATTGGTAAGTAGACCTCATCTGGTATGAGTAATGTTGATGAGAATCTGATGCAAGACAATATCAGAAATTCACTTGCCCATCTCTTTAGTATGCTCTTCCCCATATGAAGTTTATCAATGGTTTGTATTTTCCATCATTCAATCAAGCAAGACACATCTGCTCTATAAAGTCTTCCCGCCTGTGTCCAAATGATGAGCTTGTTATTTTTTTGTTTATCTGACACTTCACAAAAATTACTCAGACAAACAAGAACTATCCCTGTAGGAGAAAGGGAAAAGAAGAATAGCATTCACTGTTTCTAATGCTTCATTCTTCTAGCAGCACTCATATAACAGAAGGCAGGAACTACCAAAACTGTTTTGCCTTTGCAATGAAAGCTGGCCATTCAAATAGTCTCTAATGCAATCACATGTTAAAGTTCCTGTCACAAGGCTTGTGGTCTTGAAGAAAGAGGCACCTTAAATAAAATTATTTTAAGTATAATATATTAGTTGCCTCTTTACATGGGGGTTTTGCTGCTTGTTTCCATGGCCATCTGTGGCAAGCTTAACTACTCAAGTCCTATCCCAGATCTAATCCTACTTTACTAAAGAAGTATCAATAATTTACATGCCAAGACAACACAATTGTATGAAATTTATTTTTCTCAGCATTCCTTCCACCCTCCACAGCTCAGGAAGAAAGAGTGGGTGGGCACACAGCCACCGCTGCTGGCACAGGGCCGACCCATGTGGCAAGCCCATGCTATTCCACTAGACTGTTTGTGTTACACACAGCAACACTTCCTGCAGCTCTCTGATCCCGAGAAAAAAAAACAAAACTCTCACTCCTGCTGTACAAGACTGAAATCTGTATTCCTCTGGAAACTCACGGTACTGCGATAAACAGCTGAACCCCAAAGTCCCAGGTAAAGAGCTGTGGGCTACAGGATTGTTCTTCAGGCTTTCTGCTACTCTGAAGTGATTGATAGTAAATTTATCCTCATCTTTAAACATACAACTTCAAAACACAAAGCGATTAAGTCCTTTAACAAAGTCAAAAGGAGCTGTGGGCCAAAGCTCAGCAGCACAAATATTCTTGAAATGGCTTCTCACCACTTTCACTCTCTCATTATCACCTCTCCAATTCTGCCTGTCTCAGAGGACAGTAATAAGGAGAACAATAAAGACCTCTCCAGGATCTATGCCTTGTTCTCTCCCCAGATTCACTCAATTTCACATAAATCAGAAGCATTCAACCAATGCAAATGAAAGTACTGAAAAGTTTAATGAGACACAATAATGTTAGCTGGAGATAGCAAAAAGGAGGAGGAGAACCTCTTAAGAATCACAGGGAAAAAGACTTACGATAAACTACTCCTATCATACCTGGGTGCTTCTTTTTGAATCTTCTAAGAAGTCCTTATTTTTTTTGACCTGTGGTACATTACGGTCTTTTTTTGATATCTCATTTATCCTTTCTTCACATTGTTCTTTTAATTCCTTCATCTGGTTGATGCACTGTGACCTGGAAAAAACATGAACAAGTGAGAAGTTGCAAACTTCCATCCATGTTCACAACTGTCTCCTAAAATTTCATTTTGTAAAATTATTTTCTTTGTTCCTTTGCTCCTCCCTACTTTATTATTTTCTTAGTTTTATTACCTTACACTCCTCTACTCCCTTCTGAGACCTAGTGACTAGCAAATCAGATGAGGCAGCTGTGTGGGACACGGTGTGATGTAGGGAAAGAAAAGCTTACGCAGAGAACAGGTGGACCTTGAGTAGTCCTGATACCAGCACGCTCACACAGCTTTCTGCTGCCTGTTGAACTGAAAACGTGAGATTCACTCAAAAAATAATTCTGCTGTGATGAAACCTGAGGAAAACGTATGTTTTCTGTACCTCCTATATTAAATTTTGTTCTTAGGCGTTACGCACACACAATTTTATCACTGTCTCCTACAGCACAACAGCCAAACTGACTAAAAATGTGCAGTTTGTGTACTTGAAAAAAAGCAAATTTCAATTATACAGTAATTCTTTCTTTGATTTTTTTTGCTAGGCAGAGTGTACTTCATATCCAAGGTGCCATACTCTCATCCATACAATTCCAAGTCCAAGGAAGTACCACACGTTTAGCATCCCTTTCTACCATAAATGAACTTTTAAGTGCTATAAAGCAAACCTCATGAAGATTGTGTAGCTCCTCAACTGAGAGCTGCTTTTGTGGATTACCAAGGAGAGACAACAGAATATGGTGCATCTGCTTTTAAGACTAATGGAAGGCAGACGAGTTGACTGCTTAATCCCTGTTCAGTCCTGTTGGCATCCACGCTGACCCTGGCAAACCCATCCAAGGAGTATGATTTCATCACCATAACTTTATCTCTTCACTCTGCATGCTGTTCCCTCCTGCAGCTGATCCCTCCAGATCTAATCTTCTTCACATAAATGAGATGTACTTGAAAATATTTTATGGACAATAAGCCTGAGTTTTCAGATGTCAGATTTACTACAACAATTTTGTATCGCTTTTCTACACATGTTTATCAATCAATAATTCAACGATTACTTCTCATGTGGAGCACAACTGTACAGCACATACATGCACTTATGAATTCAGTTACTCTTGATGACCTCAGCCATCAAGGAAGCTACCTTCTTATCTAGCTAGCAAAGCAGATGAACAAATGTTCAAGAGTCCCAATTATGTTATGACTCATCTGTGTCAAAGATGTAGTGTACTTTGAGGGGTAAAATACTTTGGTTGGCATGTAAGTGTAATTCAGCTTAATAAAAGGTTGGTACAAACTTATATCTTCAAATTCCTTTTATGTTAAAAGTCCTTAATTATTAGAATTCTGATTCATCTCTTTTAAAAGAGTAACAGTTTTCTATACCTAAGCACAAAAGGGGAGAAGCTGAGGGACAAGAACATTACTAAGCAGAAAGAACCTATAAGAAATTCAAATAGCAGAAATATGTTTAGGGTATACATGTAGGGTACATATACTGATAGGTACTTTTGTTCATCAATCTGTGCCTTACAATTCAGTGAAAAATTTCAACCAAAAAAAAAAAAAAAAAAAGGATAAGTATGAAATGCACTGCAGAACCATAACTCTAACAGAAGCTTCCTGTTTGGCCTCCAACAACTCCATGAGGCACAGCCTCTCAAAAGTATTTCTATATCTTAGTTTTTAAACTTCTTCATTGCTTAGCCTGTTAATGATCCAGTTTCCCCCACTTCTGAAATGAGAATATAGCTACCCTTCTCCTCCTGCACTGGAAGGAAGATCCAGAAGCGTAGAAGAAGCCTATGGATGTTGAGATGCTGTTCATTGCAAGGCGTATGCTCTTCTCCAAGATAAACTCTGAGCAATTTTAGATGTATGCGGTGTCACTTCCACCTTAAAATGGTATATCTACTGATAGTGCTACAGCTGTCACAAGAATTCTTAGGGTTATAACCAAATCACTTACAACTCCGGAAGCATTGTTCAGATAGAACTTACAGGTCATATGAGAATTTTCTCTGAAGGTTAGTCTGGTTTTTCTGAAATCGGTAAACATCCAGCTGCAGCTTTCCATACTCTGTCTGTAACTCTTTCAAGTGTTCTGATCATAATAAAATTAAAATATATATTAAAATGTACGCATATATTTAGCTAGATATTACAACACATATATCAGATAGCAAACCTTGCTATAAGCACACTAGCTCTATCCATTTCTCACGTTCATTACATTTTGCATGCAGATGCACTGACAATTTCTACATTGACAAATGAAAGATGCACAGGATTCAGTAAGACCAAATATCCTCTCGGCTGAATGGAATAACAAAAGCTGCATAATGTAGATTTTGATCTCCTTTTCTTTACAAGGAATATTCTAGCTTGTTTATAAAATCTTTGTCTACTAGGTTTCAGCCCCAGAAGCCATCAGGTATAGGAGAGAGAGAGATTTATCAGAACGTGGTATGAAATAGCATTCATATTGATTAGCTACCAGAAGATGTGTTTACAATTCTTTCCTGAGTAACACAGAGTTTACTGTTACATTCTTCAGGAACCTATGATTTGGAATTCTCTGTTTTTTTAAATATCTGAAGCATCATTATCATGCTTCATCATTATAAATGCCTCCTGACAGAAAGCTTTCTATGAAGACATCAGAAGAACTGACGATATATTTGCTTGTTTATAGAACTTAAGATTTCTTCCTCAGAATACTGGGGCATACATTGTTAAGAACACTTCTGGAACACCAACATGAATTGAAATGAATGAGACTACGTTTTTTTGTTTAATACAAGTTTGCTAATTATCTTGATGCTAAAATACATGACCAAAATACCTCAGGGAGGAATGCAAGCATATGTGATAAAAAGTGCAATCAAAAGCATTTTAACAATACATTAATAAGATAGTTTTATTTTGCATTGTTTTTATATCATTAGCAGATAAGGATCAGGAGTCTATAGCAAGAACTATACAGACAAATCCCTCTGGTACTGAGGCATATGCAGACTGACAGTTCACTGAACCAGAACTGTGTAAATGCAGAACTGAAATCACAGCAGCTCCTGCACATTCCCCACAGCTTGGAGAAAGGCAGCATTTTCAGAAGACACTGGAATAGCCCAAGTCTTAAAAACAGCATATTAAAAAAGAAAAAAAAGAAAGGAAAAAAAAAGAAAAAGAGTGATTCAGGGAGGTATTATGTTCTACCTTGTAGACTCTGGATCAATCGTTCATTTGTTGTGATGTTATTCATCAGCACTGCCTGTAAGGAGCAAAACAGAAAACAATGTTTTAACTGCACTGAGTTACCATTACTGTTATAAATAACACCAATCGAACCACTAGTAATAGGATTTTTAACTTGATAAGTGCTGGGTTACAGATGAAAACAAAAACTTTATTCACTGTTCTAGAGACTTATTATTAAAACCAACGAAGAGTTATTTTAATTCAGATTTCTGAGTGTACAAAGATATCACTACCTTTAAACAAAAGCAGGAGGAATGTAAAGAGCCCGCTACTAAAATTGCTTGCTGCTTTATCCTGGTTTAATCTCATGGTAATAGTTATGGTCAGATTCATTGTATTTACCCCTTGAAGAAAAACACCTATTTTTTTGGAGACTAACACTAATAAGTACCAGTTGATTAAAAGGGAAGTGTTCAATTAATCCAAGCATACACGGAGCAGAGGGGTAAATTTGTCTTTTGTCAACCTTTTAAAAAGTTCCAACCCAAAGAAGTGGTCGTTCATGTCTTAACAAAGAGGCAGTCTTTTTCAACTCAACAAAAGAAATATTCCTACAGCATTCCATACAAGCCATCAGTCCATGAACACTGTTGTGAAATATCAAGAGGAAAGGTCTTGATCCTTCACTGAAAAGAAACAAAGAGAAACAACGTGGAAAGCAACACACTTAGGATCAATCAACTCCTCTCCTTCTCAGTTCTCAAAGGACAAGGTAAAAAAGGTTCTGGATATGTTTTCACTGCTTAATTGCAGAAAGGAGGTTTATGTTTCAATGGAAATGTAAAGTGCTGCTATTGCCTGCTCAGCCTAATGAGACTGCTCCACGATCATCATCATCAAGATTTCCCTTACTGGGGTTAGTCAACCATGGCTATTACCAGAAACTGTCAACAGAATAGAAGAACAAATACTGTAGTTTGCTACAGCCATTTTACATTCACACATATTTACGTTTGTTTGTTTGTTTACTGTTCTTTAGTGAATGCCCCCAGCACTAGAACCATTTATTTCATTTTGACTGTGAAGCACACAAGTGCTGGGTGTTCAGCACCTTAGGCATGGAAAATTCTCCTTAAAATATAAAGCATAAAAAATTATAGATCTTAATCTTTTGGACCACGTGAACAAAATTGAATGAAACTTCCAATTGGCAGTGCCACATCTATCTCTCTGAATTTGAGGGTAAGAATCCAGGAAGGAATCACAAAAAGTCCAGCCATCTGTTTAACGTGAGCAGGATATTGTGCTCAGTAATTTACAGGGCAATGTTCCAAATGCCAGCTCCCTACCTAACTGTATCAATAGCTTCAGGCTTTTAATTCTTCCTCCTGCCAGGCAAACATTAACTAATCTTTGCCTCATATCTGGGAATTAGGCGGGTATTATTTTATCATATTTTTCAAACTGCAAGGAAGCAGTCAGCAAACACACACTGAGATTCAGACCTAAGAGGAAATTTACATTTTAAATCCCATTCAGCAACAACAATACCTATAATCCCTGACAGTGATTATTCAGTTTTGGTGAATTCAGTATCTCACCATATCAAAACAATCTGTGAGAGCACGGGAGTAACTCTGTAAATAGAGCCAGATTGTTGTGCTTGCAATACACCTTGCACAGAAATCCTTGTCACTATGAGGCAGGAACAGTCAGCCTCCTGATTGGGGTCACTGTTACGGACAGCAGATCTTCAGAAACCAAACCAAAAGCCACACAGCTATCAGCAGTGATAAAAAAAGACCTTGCTCCACCTGGACAGAAAACATTTTAATGGAAACTGCCAGAGATACGTATAGTATACCAAAGAATATCTACGTTAAGTCATATTCCACTTTAGAAGCACAAACGTTAAAAAGCATAGGTTTAAAAAGAACACAAACAGAAATACCTGCATGGTGACATTGAGATAAATCATCCCAAAGCACACGTATTTTGAACACATATCCTGAGCTACATCCGTGCACTAAAACACATACTTAGACCAGTGTCTTACACAACAGTCTCCTTAATCACTCTCTTGGGGGGGCTACTAGCCCAGCTCCTTCAGCATGGCTGTCTATGGCTTTTGATACCACCATAAAACCAGCCAGACCCAGCACACTGATGTATCTGTTTTCCAACGCTAACCAAGAATAGCGTATCTACTTACCAGAGACTGCGACAGAAAAAGAAATAGCACAGCAAAGCAGCTGACATGAATAAACATTTGTTTCAGAGCTAAAAGCAGCGGAAAGGGGTTTGGCACCCATAAGGCACAGCTCTCAAGAGGAGAAAAAAGCAAGCAGCAGTATCACTAATCGAAGCTCTGAGACAGAAGCAGATTTCAGCTACCCAGCCTCCCAAACAAAGTGCTGGGAACACAGCAAGCTGGAGGGTGAGGCTTGCACATGCAGAAACTCATAAAACCAGTACTTGTAATAAGCAGGGAGAAGATGGGCAGCTATATCATGACCAATGCAAACTGATCTGTGTCCCTATGGCAGACAAAAGGAGCAGTTTATCAAGCACACTTCCAAGCCAGTAGCCCAAACGAGGGCTTGTTCATGTCTTAATGATACATAAAAATGTCTTTCTCTGTTTCTGCAAAGACACATTCTCTACCACGACATTCTTGGCACTAAATATCTCCAATTCTTGTGTCTTTCTAGTCTTCTTTTTCATCACTTTGGAATAATTTTTGAAAAAGTGGGAACTATTTCAACCAGCCATAAAGAGCCTTTTTTCATTCCAAGGCATCAGATTTGTGGCTAAGCACATATCAGTATGTAAGGAAAAAAGAAAAAGATTTCATAAAAATGATTCCTTATGAAAATATTTCTCTTTTAGGCTGGTCCCTGTGCAAAATGCTCATAAATACTTCAGTAGAAGCACCTCAGTTGAAGAAACCTGAAAAAAATCTTGAGCTTGAATGGAGCAGATATTCTTCATTTAAAAATTTCCTACTGAAATTAATTCCATCAAGAAATTAGATTTTTTCTTCCTTACATTCTCAGCAGGAAAAGCAGCTGAAAATCTGAAGAAGAAATGATGTTTGCAGTTGTGGGGCAGCAGCAGGCAGATTGGAGACAACACTCCTTTTGAAGCTACAGGACTTCTGTAAACACTGCTATGTTTAATTAGAACCCCAACACCTGGTAGTGTAAACTAGTATTCAGAGCTGTTGGGTGCAACACTGCTTTAAAACAAGCACACATAAGCAGCTCCTTATTTCCACTGCAGGCTTTTTTCTCTCTCCCTCTGGCCGCTGCCACTCCTTCTGTGCAGAGCCTGCACTCCGCATGCCAGCAGGTGTTTTGTCTCAGAAGGCTGAGCTGGGAGATGAGATCCTTCTCAGGGGAGTGATGAGAACAGCTGTGAACAGCGTTAAAGGACATCAAGCAACAGTGCCAGGCACTTCTCTTTCAGCAAACAAAAAAGCAAGATGTGCACTTGGGAAGAATTACAGAAATCCAAGCTGCAAAAGCACGTTCTAAGAATTAAACATGAAACAGATTACAAGCATTGTTTTGCTGCTCCACTCTTCAAAAAACTATTGTGGGTGTGCACAACCCAGAAGCCACGAGTTCTGAATAACAACCATGAAGGATATTGTTCTGATTTGAAATTGCTTATGGATTAGAAACAGCCCCTCTGCACTCCTGACTTTTTGTCTGCTGTTACTGAGAGTTCTTGTAAGGCCTCTCGATCTCTTCAATCTACTTCTGTATGGACTTCCAGAAGCCACTGGCTAAATCCTCAATAATTGAAACAGATTTTTTAAAAGAAGCCTGCTGACAGAAGTGTTTTATACATACTCAGACATGAGAGAAACATGATTTCTTCTCCGAAGGAGTAGTGAAGCATTGGAATAGCCTGTCCAGGGAGGTGGTGGAGTCACCATCCCTGAAGCATCCAAGAACCGAGTGGATGTGGCACTGGAGGGCATGGTTAGTGGGCATGGTAGTGATGGGTTGGTGGTTGGACTAGATGGTCTCAAAGGTGTTTTCCAACCTGAATGATTCTACAGTTCCACAATTCTGAGAGCAATCAGCCAGGATTTCATTGCCTCAATGGATGGTGAGACCATGGGATATTTCACACTCCGAGAATCTTCTTCCTTCTGTACCCTTGTTCATAAAGTAGAACAGAGGCAACTGAACTAGAAAAGAAGGCAGATGTAACTAGTGATAGTCACATTGTCTCTGAGAATTACTTTAACCTGGAATGTATATTACTGGTATATTAGTTTAGTACAAAACTAAATTAGTGGCATAATTATCATATGATCAGTATTATGACCATATCCTTATCCATATTATAATCAAAGTAATAAGATGCAGTGATCAGAGATAAAGTAAAATTAAGACGGGTCTCAAATCTAATTTAAGAGTTACTTTTGCTAAGTACTACTCTTCTATATCCAGAGGCTCTATAACTTTACCCCAGAAAAGAGGAAGCTTTCTGACACAAACCAATCACTTCTACAAATCAGCTAACAGCCTTTTCATTTTTCTTATTTAAGGACAACAGTGAAAATTAAGCAAAATCCTGCTTGTCATGTAAAGATCTGTTTAGTTACATTTAGACAGTTGTGTTAACTTGGAAAGAGAGCTGAGACACTCAGGGTTTAGATTTGCATTCATTCCTCCTGGACTGGGTAAACATTCCCTGCTAATCTCCAGAAAGGAAAAATATAAAGTTCAGCTAAAGAAATGAATTTTGTATAAGCAGAAGCGTTGCATTCACTATCTGCCTCCCAGGTATCCCAGATTCCACTGAAATCCATTGAGCCAAAAACCAAGAATATGTGTTTGTGTATGCATACACATTCATGTACATACATGTGAATTCAGAACACAGACATTAGCACATAGATACTTAAATACAAACACTAAAAAAGCTCAGAAACAGCTTTTTGCTGTATTCACATCCCACTGTCATACAATCTCTGACCCTGGAGAGCTTGTTCAGATTAAGGTCCTTAGTGAGGAAAACTACGCTCTCCTCCTCCACCACCACAGCTGTATCAGGAGCACTTGTAATTTAGAGTAAAAGATGCCATGCCAACTTGCTTATGGCATAGTTTTTACAAATAGAGTTTTCCAGTAAAACAGCTCTCCCTACTCTTAAACTGCAGATCTGGGCAGCAAACAACTGTGTGGGATGTCTGTTCACATGTCACAACAAGAGCAAGCGCACAGACTCGCATGCTCGTTCCAGCCTTCAGCCTCCCGAGACTTGTTCTTCTCCAGTCACATGGAACAGAAGAGGAAATTAGTCCATTGCACCACTTATACCTATGTTTCCTACAGCATCAGCTCCTGGGTTTCCAACAGCAAACTTCATTGACTATTCCATTACTGACCACCTGCATTTTAGGATGATGGAAGAGAATGCACTTAAGAGGTTAAGATCAGCTATGCTAGTCCCAGCCCCACCTTGTCCAACCTGTCTTTCAACAGCAGCTGCCAAAGGAACATAAAGGCACCATAAGGCACAGTGTTTTCCAGCAGGAACTATTTCTGGCCCAGGAACATTTGGAGCCAGAAAAAAATCTTATGGGGCAGAGGGCAGGTGCTTCTCCAGTCTGCCCTATTGATTGTAGCCATCACTGACGCCAAGTAATCAGGTAATGCAGATGTCATATGTTTGCAGCCTGAGGAGCAGCTCCTCCACCCACTGCTGTTTTCTAAGCCATTCTGCAACTTTTACCTGACCATTCAGCCCTGCTATAACAATATTATGTCGCATGGCTTCACAATTGCTTTGATAAGTGAGTGTACAGACACTTCCTGTTCTAGGTGTGAATACACTAATTAATCTTTCTCATCTCTGTAATGACTCTTTCATGCAGAAGTTCTAAGAGACACCAAAGGCAAGATTTTTTCATAAGTTTCTCTAAACCTTCCCCAAAATAACATATTCATCCTATGTCACATAACAAGATTGATTTTTTTTAATATTTCCTATGACTTTTATAGGAAAAAATGCAAGACTTGATAAACAATAATTCCTCTAAACTCAAAGGAAAAAAAGCAACTCTACCACAAGAAAAAATGATTGTGTGGTGGCAGTTGCAACTGACTAGTACCATGGTAATTCAAAGGAAAAAGTGCACACTGCTCTTGGCAAAAGAAAGCACTTTTCCATCCATGGAGCTTTCTTAGGACTCTTGGTTGAGTTCTTCTCACTAGCTCTTGATATTTGCCCATCATGCTATCAATGGAATTTTCAGTATGTTGGTAGACATACAGAAATTCTTTTACCTTGGTAAAGGAAATTCTACTAGTGAAAAAGAAGCAGAAAATGCATTTGCCTTTTGAATTTTTTTTTCCCCCTCATAAATGTTCTCTGCTAATTGCAGGATGCATGTGGAATGCAAAAACATGATAGAACAGAATAAAGGGTTTTACCAAGCACTCCTGAACCACAAATTAGACTCTGAGATGCAAACAGTGGTAATTGCAAAGAGGACGGTAAAAACAAACAATACCCAGAACATACAGTAACAATGCCTGCCACTAGAAGGGAGAAGCGACCACAGGTTTGAATATTGAGAAATGATTAAGCAGACAGGGAAATGACGAGACTGAAGTTGTGCTCTGTGTAAAACAAAGGATTGAATGTGTACAACTGTCTTTGAAAAATGATAATAGGCAGGTTGAGAACTTATGGGTGAGAGTTAGAGGCCAAGACAACAAAGGAAACCTCATGTCAGTGTTAACTACATGCCATCTAATCAGGAGGAGAACATCAACGAATTGCTCTTTCCTCAGCTACAGAAAACACACGATCACAGGCCCTATTCTGATCAGGGATATCAACTACCTTGACATCTGCTGGAGAAGAAGCTCAGCAAGCATCCAGCTGACTTAAAGGACAATTTTCTTAATCCAAGTGGTAGATACTGCAACCAGTGGAGGAGCTTCACTGGGCCTGTTGCTCACCAACACAGATAGTCTCATTATTGGAGGGTCAAGATAAAAATTACAGAATCATAGAATCATCTAGTTTGGAAAAGACCTAGTCCTAGTTCAACCATCTACCTACCACCACCATTTCCCAACTAAACCACACCCTTTAGTACAACATCTCAAAGCTTCTTCAACACCTTAAGGGATGGTGTCTCAATCACCTTCCTGAGCAGCTCATTCCAGTGCCCAACCACTCTCTCAGTGAAGAAATGTTTCCTAATATCCACCCTGAACCCCTCCTGGCATTCACGATCGCAAAGCATATAGGCTGGGAGCAAAGTGAAGACCTTTGGAAAAGCAAACTTTCTCCTGTTTCAGGAGCTTGTGAATGCAAACCCTTGGGAAACAGCCTTCTGTGTCACTGGAGCAGGAAAGTGTTGGCAGCTCCTCAAGGATGTTTTTCTTCAAGCACAAGAGCTCTTGATCTCAAGTGTAAGAAATCAGGCACAGAAGGCAAGAGACCATCTTGACTGTATATTCAGTTATGGCTGAACTGAAGAGAAAGAAGGAAATGCATAAGCAGTGGAAGCAAGGACTGATTCACATCTTGGGAACAATTTAGGAATGCTGTCTGAGCATGCATAGATGGGATTAGGAACATCAATGCATAGCTGAACTGAACTGCTGACAAATGGGAAAAAAGGAATTATGGTTAGAAAAAAGAAACAAAGAAAACGTACCATCCTTGCTACACAAATCAAGAGATCTAGTGAGGTCAGACATGAATAAAGCTGAGACTCAACAATTTTTTTGCATCAGTTTTCACCAGTCATCAGTTCTCTCATATCTCTCACATCTCCAAATCTGAAGACAGAGCCTGGGTGAATGAAGTCTATTCCATCAAAGGAGAAGACTCTCTTAGAAACCACATGAGGAATCTGAACATCCACAAGTCCATGCACCACTTCTTCCAAGCCCAAGATCAGTGCATCCCTAAGAGTAAGAGATCAGGCAAATGCAGCAGAAGACCTGCATGGATGAGCAAGAAGCTCAAGAAACAAATCAAATGGAAGAGAAAGTCTACGAGATGTGGAAAAGGGGTCTGCCCATTTGGGAGAAATACAGGAACATTGTCATGGCATGTAGGAAAGCAACGAAAAAAGCTAAGGCCTACTAGGAATTGAATCTGGTGAAGGAGGCCAAGGACAACACTTCTGTATCTCAATAGGAAAATGAAGATGATGGAAAACGTGGGCCCACTGCTGAATGAGGAAGATGGAGAGTCTGGGAAAAGGAAGACTTCCCTTTGGTTGAGAAGGATCTGGTCAGAGATTGTCTAGACAAACTCACAAACCCAAGGGTCCTCATGGGATACAGCCATGAGTGCTGAGTCAGCAGGTAGAAGTAATTGCCAAGCCACTCTCAATCATCTTCAAAAGGATGTGGAAAACAGGAGAGGTGCCTGACTACTGGAGGAAATCTTCAAAAAGGGCAAGGAGGAGGAACTGGGAAACTACAGGCCAGTCCACCTCACATCTGTCACTAGGAAAGTGATGGAACAACTTACTCTGGATGTCATCTCCAAGCAATTGGAAGAGAAGGAGGTTTATCAAGAGTAGACAGTGTGGGTTCTCCACGGGGAAATCACTGATCTGGTGGTCTTCTATTCACAATCGGCTGGGTAGGTGAGAAGAGAGCAGTGGATGCTGTGTACCTTGAGCAAAAATCAAGGCTTTTGACACTGACTCCCGTAACAGCCTCATAGGTAAGCTCAGGAAGTGTGGGACAGGTGAGTAGACAGTGAGGTAGACTGAGAATTGATCAACTGGCAAAGCTTAGAGGGTTGTGATCAGTGGCACAAAGTCCTGTTGGTGGTCTGAAGCTAGCAGTGTCCTCCAGGGGTCAGTGCTGGGTCCGGTCTTTTTCAAGATCTTCATCAGTGACATGGATGAAGGGAGAGAATGCACCTTAAACAAGTCTGCTGATGATACAAAGTTGGGACAGATGGTTGACACATCAGATGGCTGTGCTGCCATTCATGAGACCTGGCTGGACAGACTGGAAAGCGGGGCAGAGAGGAGCCGTGTGAGGTTCAACAGGAGCAAGTACAGTGTCCTACACCTGGGGAGGAACAACTGCACACATCAGTACAGTTTAGGGGATGACCTACTGGAAGGAGCTCTGCAGAGAAGGGCCTGGGTGTCTTGGTAAACAACAGGTTGACTATGAGCCAAGAGTGTGCTCTTGTGACCAAGAAGGCCATGGTACCCTGGGATGCATAAAGAATACTGTAGCCAGCAGGTCGAGGGAGGTGATCCTTTCCCCTTATTCGTCCCTAGTGAGGCCACATCTGGAGTACTAAGTCCAGTTCTAGGCTCCCCAGTTCAAGAAAGACAGGGATCTCCTAGAGTCCAGAGACGGGCCACAAAGATGATGAGGGGCCTGGAGCATCTCCCTTATGAGGACAGCGTGAGAGACCTCAGGATGTTCAGCCTGGAGAAGACAGAGGGGGGATCCTATAATGAAATCAAGTGGATGGGGCCAGGCTCTTATAAACAGTGCTCAGTGACAGAACAAGTGGCAGTGAGGACAAAGAAGTATATAAGAAATTGCCTACAAACATGATGAAAAACTTCTTTACTAGAAGGGTGACAGCACTGGATTAGGGTGCCCAGAGAAGTTGCAGAGCCTCCTTCTCTAGAGATATTCAAAACTTATCTAGACACTTTCCTGTGTAATGTACTGTAGGGAGCCTCCTTTAGCATGTTCCAAGGACTTGGTGATCTACAGGGGTCCCTTTCAACCCCTACAATTCTGTGATTCTGTGACGTGATGAGGTACTACCCAAGGAACTGAGGAACTGGCTGACTTAACTGGCAAGTCACTCTCCGTCATACTGGAGAAATCAGGGCAGTCAGGTAAAGTTCCCCGTGACTGGGGACTGCCCAGAGAGGGGGTAGATGTCCCTTCCTTGGAGACATTCAAGGTCAGGCTGCATCAGGCTCTGAGCAACCTGATCTAGCTGTCAATGTCCCTGTTCATTGCAGGAGAGCTGGAACAAATGTTCTTTAAAGGTGCCTTCCAACACAATTCTATGATTCTCTTCACTTGAATGTAATCTGAATATCCCAGGGTATCTTTTTAACACCTATACACATTAAAATATAAGCAACGAAACTATAACTTGCTTTTTTTTTTTTTTTTTTTTTTAATCAAACGTCTCTCACTTTACTGAGTTTTGGAGGCAGAAGATTTGGAGGCCACAAAATTTACAACGCATTTAGAAATAAACATGAATCATTTATAACTACTTGGGAAAGGAATACAATCATATCTATCAGTGCAGCTTCTTCTCTTCCTGAAGTTTTAAAACGTCAGCGTACAGGAAAGAAAGCCAAAGGTCAAACCAAGGTAGCTCTAACAATAGGAGGCAAAGGTATTCAGAAGTACTATCACTACTAGCTTCTAATATTTCACAATTAAAACCTCATGCAGTGCAGTAAGAAAAATGCAGATTTCAGCTTACTTCTGTTTCTTTCTTTCCCTCCCCCTAACACATTTATATTAAAGTTTTTCTCCATTACAAACACCTGAGCAAATCTTTTACCGCTTTGAGGGCTATAAGCTGCATTCAGTGATAACTTATATATCAAATATTTTGTCACACAAACACTAACTGTAACCCTCATTAGCTGGAGCAACCTTACTCTGTGGCAAAGTATAATGGTTAACCACAATCTCATGGAATAGTGTAGCTAGAAGAGTTCTTACCTTCTCTTCCCAATGTGCTCTGTTGGCATTTTCCATCTGGAAGCTATGCAAGGACTGTATTTTATCAATTTGCTCTCGCTGCTTCTGCAGCTCTCCCTGGAATTCATTCTTCTTGAGTTCCACGGCACCTCTCTCTGCTGCTGCCCTGCGGACCTTGCCTTCCAGCTCCATGATCCGACTCTGAGGAAGCAATAGCAAAAGGCAAAGAGAAACAAAATAATAACAAAACAAAAGAGCTACAAAATAGTAATTATTCCATGGGACTTGAACGCCTTCTAAGGAACAATTTCTAAGAAATACAAATTCAAGTTTTTAGAAACTGTATCTGAACAAGCTAGCCCCTAGTGGGAAAGTGCATGTTACTCATCCAGCATATACTGAAATGGGTCAATCTTTCTTTATACTGAGCAACAGAAGTCACTGAAATGGCAATATGGAAAAATAATTTAGGAAGATGAGCAAATTACAAAGACTCATTCAGATTTAAAATGGACTTCAAGTTCAACGTACTCTGAGAAAAAAAAACTGAAGTAGAAGAAAGCAGCTGAATGTCTACATACGTTTGAGGTACCATACTCAGGTCTTTGGGCTTTGGGTCCCCTTGAACTCCCTACTTCCCTGTAGTATTTGTGAAAATCCCTAAAGCAAGCCAAAGCAAGCTCATCACATCTAGCACAAGCATCCTATTTATTGTGAATTACCTTTGCCAACTGCAGATGTGCATGACCACATGTAGAGCAATAGTAACATTACCTGTAGATCCAAACTGCGAGAGCTTGCAATCCAGTAATTGAAACCCAAAACAATGATGCATGCCAGGAGTGAGGCCACGAGAAGAGGTGGAGACTTCATTTCTCAGCAGCTGTTCCCAAGCTCTATCATGTCAAAAACAGCAAAAAAGCAAAACCAAAGGAATGGAAACTGCAAATTAAATTATGTGCGTTATATTGCATCCCCCACTTAGATTACTGTATGAACACAATCAGACCTTCACTGCAGTAACGCAACAGCTCTCAGCTGGACTCCACTAGGCAAGGAGGGCAGGTATTTCCACCTGGAAAAAGAAAAAAGCCATATCATAATGTTAGCTGTTACAGAAAGCCCCACATCAGCTTTTCAAGAAAATCTCAAATATTCCTAACAATACAATGAAAACCAAAAACAAATAGAATAGACCAGCCATCCTGCTATCATACATTCCCTACAGCAAGCTAATTAACGGCACTGGTCTAGAAGTAAGAGGACAGATTCCTTGTCATACCACTTAGTAATGAACATTAGTAATTTACACCTTGCTTTCAACTGGGGATGTGAACCTAAGGCTAGTTAGTTAATAGGTAAGTAAGCACATGAATACCTTAAGGGTAACCTAAATAAATAAATACGCAAACACTGTTAATTTCAATGGCAAATTATATGAAGTGCTATTTCTTTTGATCTTCAGCTTTCCACTGCTCTTGACCAAATATAAATAACATGCCTTAATCTGTGAGGTTTAGCAAGTGAGCAACATCGAAGGTGTCAGCTGCCACTGAGCCTTGTTTCACTCTGTGAAGCAACCCATTTTCACACAATGTGAGGGCAAAGAGCAACTGCAATTCTGTTTACAATAGGCCATAAACATCCTATGAGTTTTATGAGTTGATAAAATCCGGTCTTAATGAGCGCAACAGCACTTAGCTCAAGGAATTGTCCAACTCCACCAGAAACTTTGGGCACAGTTGGCAATACAGACTGCTCTCTTGCAAACTGAGATCCACTGTTTTTGTTTTTTTTTCCTTTTGGCACTACTGCAGACAAAAACCAGCAAAAATAGTAATGAAATCAAACAGCAAACACCAGTGAAGTGCAAGACACTAACTCAAGGTGAAATGGGTTCATTTACTACTAACACGTTGTGCATTCTCTCAAGGTGCACACTCTTAAATACAACAACTTAGTTTTCCCTGTGGATGCAATTCAGAGGTTGTAATGTATTTATAAGTGAACAAATGGGAGCAGCCCTCAGAGGGTTTTGCACGGGGACATGCTGTGATCACAGGGAAGATGATGATTCCAGCTGCTAGGAAGAAACAGAGATGCTGCTATTATTCTATGCCCATGGCTTAAGTCCTTCAACAGCACACATTCATTTCATGCACATGTGCACCCAGAATAAAGCCCACTTTGGAACACTCCTTCCAGACTTAGTGTCAAACACAACCCCTTGTCACTCTCCCTCAGTAGCATGGCCTCACCACCTCCATCGCACACATACAGACACATAGATGTTTCCAGCACAAAGGTACAGATTATGGAAATGCATGTGCTGCTGTGCAGATTGCCTTCCTGCTGTGCTAAACAAACAGGAATACCTGAGATTTAAGAGCAGATTCCCTGCAAATATAAAACTGTAGAACTCCACAGACAAAATCAAAATGAAATATCAGATTTAGTGGCTGGTAGGGGGTTGAAGCTAGATGATCTTTAAGGTCCCTTCTAACCCAAGCCATTCTGTTGAGTCTGTGATTCTATGAAACAGAGACAACCATGCCAGCAAAGGACAAGATGATTTATTTACTTGTGCTTACCAAAATAAAAATTCCATTTCAAAAACTGTTTAACAAAATCTGTCTGAAGTCATTTGTATCCTGTTCTTCACTGGTACTAGCTGGTGTACTTGGAAAACATGGAAAAGTTACTAAATGTAAATTGCAAGATTACAGCGCATCATTTCAAGTGCTGCTTTCCATGCTGTTTTCCTCCTGGAAGTAAGAAGTACACAGAATCATAACAGTGGGAAAAGACCTCTGGCATTATCTAGTTCAATCGTCAACTTATCACCACCATGCCACTGAGTATGTACCTCAGTGCTCATTCACATGGTTCTCAAATATATCCAGAGACAGTGACTCCAGCCTGTTCCAGTGGCTCACCACTCTTTCTGAGAATAATTTTTTTCGTAAATATCCAATCTGAACCTCTGCTGAAAAGCATCTACCCAACATCCAACCAACAGAAAGCTTCCATTTCATCAGCTTCAGAGACTTGCTGGAAAGTTAACTACTGGGTTTGCTGGTTAGCTCAGAAAGTCATGGAGGTAAAGCAGCTGCACAAACACACGTGACTGTCTTGCCTGGAGCACAGCACCACAGGACTGTGGATACCCCAATGTCATGCTGCCTGAGCTGTCCCTGTTAGAAACAAGTGGGTGAGCAAGCACTGATTTCACTGAAGTACTCCTCACTTGATTTCCACAAATTTTCCCCTCTAAAATATCCAGTGTGGCTTGCTCTTAGCTGATTTATGTTAATTGGGAATATGTCTTATAGTCAACAGAAAGAGAGGAAGGAGAAGGAATGAAGGGACAGGTCACACCTTCCATCCACCCAATCTGATCCAGTGCACAACCTGTCAATGCTTTATGGGCTGGTCTGGCCCGGTTCCATGACCAGCGGGGTGGAGGGATCTGCAGATCCATGCCTCTGGAAAAGGGAAATAGGGGACCCCAAAATAATTGAAAACAACGGCAATAATCTGAGGTGGAACAAATGATTTACTAAATATAGTATTAGTAAAATACAATGAGAGAGAGAGAATGTGTCTGAATGGTAGACAGACCTCACCACAATGCTGAGGTGAGAAGTGCAGTCCAGTTGAGTGAATGAAGAAAAAGAGACAGCAAAGCGCAGACAGCAATGCGCAGATGGCGAAGCAGGCGAAGAAGAAGAATCAGGTGACCTTGCACAGAGTTGTATCTCCTCGCTGACCGCACAGCCTCCTGGGGAAATGTGGTTCTTCTCCGTCGGACAAACATTCGGAACTCGAGCATCAGAAGTCAAACCCCCCAATGCATTACCTGATGTTATGGTGTGGAATACTGATAACCAAAAATCATAAAACCATGACACAACCCCAGCTGCAATAGTGGCATTTCCTCCCACTGCAGCTTAAAAAGAGAAACTGTATGGCTTTCTCCTGGGGAGACACGCATCCTGAAGGAAAGATGCAAATCAGCTTAGGGAATACATTGATATGGAAATGTATTTGTGCATGCTGTCCTCCAGGAAATATCTAGCTTGGCACAGCTATTAAGTCAAAAAGAAAATATGTTTCTGATTTTATGTGTAACAATGTGATTTCGCTGAAAATGAAGGAACCCATCTCTCATGCATGTTTACTACAGCTGTGGAATGAGATGCTCTGCCACATGCATCATGTTCTACGTTTGGTAGGACACAGAACTCCTGACCCCTGAACATTCCAGCCCTCTGATGCCCACCCAGCAGTGCTCCATGAGGGAGGTGGTGGATGCTTGAGCCAGCTAACGCTTCCCGTTTCTTGTGCTGCTGTACTGCCAGCTAGAGCAGATCCCCCCCCGAGCAGCTAGGACCCAGAAGCCTCACTAAGGACTGCCAACAGAGACACAGCCTTCGGGATAGCCATAACAAGTCAGAGTAGGTAAGGCCACATGCCACCATCTCACCTGGAGAGCCATCTCCTGCCCACAGGGCCTCAGATATGAAGCCTTGAGAGGCCCTGAGTCACTGTTTGTCCAAATTATCACATTACACACTCCCCAGGAAGGGGCGCAGCTCTTGGCCAACAGGTTCTGCAACTGCATGCTCATCATTCTCAATAAACAACACTGCTCGAAGACCAGTCTGGACCTCAGGACTTCCTTTCCCAATGTGTATGTACACACAAATAACAGATCAGAACATGAACGGATGGAGAAGGCTCCTGCTAAGGGAGTGGCTGATGGCTACCACCACCTCACTGGCTATTTTTCAGATCAAGGCCCACTGTGCACTGCCTCTTAATTAATCCAAAGGAGAGTTCCCGAGCAGAGCTATGGTTTTTGACACCCCCACATGACTCTCAGGCAGCTGTGGAATCCAGAATACTTCCATATAAGAACAACACCAAGCAAAAAAAGTTACACATGAGAACAGTTCACTGTTAGCCAGATTGCTAATTTCTTTTAAAGGATATGGTTTGTCTTAGGCACGTTTCCATACAAAATGAAATATTTTGAAATTATCAAAACTGAAAGGACCCCTGCTTGCCCTTAAAGATTAATAAAAGGAAAAGGAATAGAGTAAGCTTATATGTACAGCACAGGAACCACAATATCACGTCACCCCTTCCACTCCTGTAAAACCACAAGTACAGTTTCACTGTAAAACACATAACCCCACACTGGAAAAACAAAAACAAAAACAAAAAACAAAAAAAACAACAGAAAATAAACAAAGAAAAAAACCACATATCAAGCAGCCATTCATCAAGCACAGTGCGATTAAGACACGCTTGGACTGGGAGAGCGGGACTGACTGGCAGACTGAGCAGCAGCCCGAGCCGGCACAGGGGCGGGCAGTCCCCGCCGCAGGACGGCGCCTCCAAGCTCTGCCGTCGGGCTGCCGCCGGAACCCGTCACTGCCACCTCACTTCAATCACAACGTTATCCGGACCCCACTGCAGTACGCGGAGCTACCGAGGGGCCCCGGCCCATGCAAGACCCCCGGGACGCAGAGGCTGCGGGCACGGAGCAAAGCGGGCCGCCACCCGCGGCCCCGTCCGGGGCAGACTCCCTCGCCTCCCCCCGGGCAGGAGGGGTCTGGCGGGGGGACCCGCAGGCACAGCCACCCCCAGCACCTGCCCTCTCCGCCGGCACGGCCCCGCGAAGCCCCGCTCCGGCCCGGCCCCGCCTGCTGCCGGCAACCCAAGCTCACCTCACCGCGCTCTGCCGCCGAGCTGCCTCGGCCGGAGCAGGAAGGCGGCCGCTGCCGCGCCCCCCGCAGCCCCCGGCGCCTCCCGCGGGGAGGGCGGTGCTGGCGGCCGGGCGGGGGGCAGGAAGTGCGGAGCGGGGCGCGGAGGAAGTCTGGCGGGCAGCGGGGCAGCGCGGGCGGGGACTAACTTCACCCAGCGCCGCGGAGCGGGGCTGCGCCGGGCTGGGGGGCGGCTTCGGGCGACCGCGCACTGTGGGTGGAGGACAGCGGCTCCCTGCTACCGGTCCGATCGTGACCGCAGTCGGTGGCGTGTCATATGCGGAAAGCCAAAAGCGGAAAGCCAAAATCGGAGCGAGGTGAGACTGGGCAGAGCTGTTCTAACCCGTTTACGGGTGGTTTTTGCTACCAAAACGTTGAATGGTTGGAGAACATGTCTATTCCATTGTTAGTCATTCAGCTGAACGCTTTCCACCGTCTGGTTCTGAACATTGCTTTTGCCCGTTGGCTTCTCTGAGTGGAACATAGCTGAGCGAGAGCAGAGCACGGAGCTGCAGCAGCTGGTTCACGGGCTGTACGGGAGAACTTCTGCATCTCTTCAGCAAAAGTTACTATTTTGAGATAAATTCCCTTAATGGGCTGGGTGCAGTAATTTGATTCGTACAAATACAGTGACCGTAAGAAAGTGGCTCACTTATGTTAGAACAGAAAGATGGTAAAAATAAACACCAATAAAAGTACTTACTAGGAATCGTTGTGCAAGCAGAAAATAGAAAGGCTGCCTGCAGCTGGAAGTATTGTTTAATTTTCCCCATCTTGCTTACAGCCAGAAGTTCTACAGAAATACTCAGTTACTTCCCTGCCTCAGGAGATTTTCAGCTCTTCCCACAGATTGCAAATACAAGGTCTCAGACACAGAAGTGGCTGTTGTATCACGAGCTCACTGACAAAAAGCTGTCTTCAACAGGAACGTTGCAGGTTCAGCACTGTCTGCAGTGTGGATCCAATGAGAATAAATTACTAGAGTTCAGTTGCTGCAGCATATGCAGTCTGCACAAAGTGGTCCTAAAGACATTGAAGTACAATGATGGTAGCAGAACTAGTTCAAAATACTTATCAGTACTCAACACCTGCTGGTGTTTTAGGAAGTATCAGTAGCTGATACTGACAGAGAGGAGATTATGAATAGCTCAGAGCTGCAGAGCAACGACTCTTGTGTAAAAAAAAAAGGTCATCATAATAAATCCTGTTCTATTTATTTATTCTGTCTACTGATGGTCATCTTTACTTTCTCTGTTAACTAACGCGTAGGCTGCAGTTACAAGTGTTGCATAAAGGATGATTGAACATTCAACATTAGCAAACACGTATCATCTTTTAAATGAATAGGCATGCATTTTAACAGAAAACTGAGAAAAAGGGAAGCCTTGCCTTTAAGTTTTGTGATAAAGCAAAGAATTCTTGAAAGAAAATCTCTCATTTTGGTCTGCAAGAAAAAATGGATGGGACATAGCAACAGAGAGTTCAACATAGTTTCCCGATTGCAATATATGCACAATGCTTCTGTGGTCTTTCAGAACTGTATCCTGATTTCTTTGAAGCCAACAGCAGCGCATGTCAATGTTAAGCTGCAGAGGAGTTCAGTAACAGCAACATTGTTCTTTCTAAGAGGGATGAGCTTGTTAGGCTTAGGAAGGTTGGGGGCAGCTTGGGATGTAGCAATCATGAGGTGGTGGAGTTCAAGATCTTAAGTGGAAGAAGTAAGTTAGCAAAAAGTAGGACTGCTGCCCTGGACTTTCAGAGAGTCAACTTCGACCTTTTTCTAGACCTACTTGGAGGTATCTCATGGGTTAAGAGTGCTAGAAGGTAAGGGGACTTGTGAGAGCTGGGCATCATTTAAACAGCACTTCTTCTAAACTCAAGATCAGTGCATCCGTAACAGTAGGAAATCAGGTAAGGGAGGCAAGAGATCTGTGTGGATGAGCAAGGAGCTCGTGGATAAGATCAAAAGGAAGAATAATGTCTATGAAATGTGGAAAAAGGGCCTGTCCTCTTGAGAAGAGTATAGGACTGCTGTCAGGGCCTTCAGGGAAGCAACAAGAAAGGCTAAAGCTCGCCTGGAGCTGAAGCTGACAAAGGAGATGAAGGATAATAAGAAGGTTTTGTTTTGTTTTGTTTTGTTTTTAAGTATGTTAATAGTAAAAGGAAGAGTAGGGATAATGTGAGTCCCCTGCTCAGCAAGGGAAGTGTCCTCATAATGGGGGATGCTGAGAAGGCAGAGATGCTGAACACCTTCTTTGCTTCAGTCTTCACTTCAGAGACTCCCCCTCAGGGCTCCTGAACCCTGAAGGGAAAAGAGAGAATCTGGGAAATTGAGAGCTTCCTTCTGGTTGAGGAGGGGGAGCATCTTGGTGGGATCAATGTACACCAATCCATGGTCCCAATTGGGATGCATCTATGTGTGGTGAGGGACTTGGCAGGGGTGATTGCCCTCTCACTATCTGCTCTCTATCGTCTTTGAGACGTCTTGGGGAATGGGAGAGGTAGGTGCCTGAAGATAAGGATAGCCAGTGTCACCCTGGTCTTCAAAAAGGGCAAGAAAGAGGATCAGGGAAACTACAGGCCAGTCCATCTTACTTCTGCCCTGGAAAAGTGGTGGAACAGCTTGTTCTAGATGCCATCTCCAAGCAACTGGAAGAGAAAGTTATTAGGGGTAGTCAGCATGGGTTCACCAAGGGAAAATTGTGCTTGACCAACTTCAGAGCCTTCTAGGATGGCTAGGTGGGTAGGTGGGGAAGGGCAGTGGATGTTGTCTACCTTGACTTCAGCAAGGCTTTTGATACTGTCCCCAAAAACATCCTAATGAAGCTGAGAAAGTGTGGGATAGATGAGTGGATGGTGAGGTGGGTTGAGAACAGACTGACTGGCAGAGCACAGAGGGTTGTGATTGGTGGGGCAGAGTCTACTTGGAGACCTATGACTAGCGGTGTTCCTCAGGGGTTGGTGCTGGGTCCAGTCTAGTTCCATGTTTTTATTTATGACCTTGATGAGGGGATAGTGTCCACCCTCAGTAAGTATGGTGATGATACAAAGCTGGAAGGAATGCCTGACACAGCAGAAGGCTGTGCTGCCATTCAGCAAGACCTGGACAGACTGGAGAGTTGGACAGCAAGAAAACAGATGAAGTTTAACAAAGCAAGTATAGAGACTTGCACCTGGGAAGGAATAACCACAATTATCAGTACAGGTTGGTTTCTGCCTATTTGAGAGGAAGTACTTTTTAAGTCACACAGCTTTGCAGATACTCCTTGGAAAATGAGTATATTAATGCCCTCAACCCCAAGAGGTTCACTCACAAATTTGTCTACCTTTGTCTCTGACCTTTATTATGATAATTTGTACATACCTGCACATACACAGGTAATACATAACTACTATGAATACATTTCCCATGGACGCTGTAGCATTCCTATTTGATCAGGAAGAAGAATGCAGAGCTATTGGAAAGGGTCAAGAGGAGGCTGACAAAGATGATCAGAGGGCTGGAGCACCTCTCCTATGATGAAAGGTTGAAAGAGTTGAGTTTAGCCTGGAGAAGACTGAGGGGAGAGCTCAGTGAATCTTCCAGTACTTGAAAGGAGCTTAGAAGCAGGAGGAAGACCAACTTTTATGCAAGTAGATATGGGGGAATTACTTTAAACAGAAAGAGGGGAAATTTCAGTAAGGTGTTACAAAGTAATTCTTCACTCAGAAAGCAATGAGGTACTGGCACAGGCTGCCCAAAAAAGCTGTGTATGCCTCATCCTGGAAGCATGCAGTGCCAGGCTGAATAGTGCTGTGGGCAGCCTGAGCTGGTGGGAGAAACAGCACTGCCCATGACAGGGGTTTGGAACTGGATGATCATCGAGATGTTTTCCAATCCAAGTCATTTTATGATTCTGAAATTCACAACGATTCTGTGAATTTATCTCTCTCACAAATTGTTAGACATGAGCTGCATTTCTCAGGTCATTTCTCAAATACTTCCAGAAGTAGAAATTTAAAAAATATATTAAGAGTCATTGCAACATTAGTCAGTCAAGAAAGCAATAGTCTAGAGGGAGTTAACAGATTTTAAATACTCTGATTCTAATCGTATCCTTGCCATTAATTTCTGTGAAGCCCTTGGCACATCATTTAAAATCTTAGGTTTGAAAATAAGTCTCCAACTCATAGTCAAGGAAAAGATGTAGATATGGTGCAGATATGTTATGGCGTTCACTTTTCTTCTGTATATAGTACAAGAGGCCCTTGGTATTTTTTAAATGAAATTAAAAATCAAACGCTTAGATGTCATTTTAACCATTTCTAATAGCACCATGTACCGAATGCGTATCCTATATTTTACAAACCCATGAACTGGCGTTATCTTGGGTGATATCTTACATCCTTGCTGCAACATGAGGATTGAAAAGGATTTGTTTTTCTTGTGGACAGTTTTTATAGAAAGCTTTTTATGGAAGTTTTTATCAGGTAGTAATTGAAAGTTGGTATTATTTCTCATTATGAAAACACAATATATTCATATAAAAATATATACCACAATAACTATAAAAAAATTGTCTTACAATTATAAATGTAGAAGAACTGTAAGTGTAATACCAGTTTCAGGCCTAGAAGAAAAGCAAATCTTAGAGCATTATTCACTTTCGACTCATTTTTTTGGTCACACACAGAGCATCATAACAACGAGCTTATTCAGCATGTCCAGGTTGAATGCAGCTTAAGCATAATTCTTCTCCTGCTCCTTTCCCCTCCAAAAAGGAAAATAAGACAACAAAACAAAACAACCACAATGAAAAAGAACTTAGGCAGAAAGAAGAGTGCAAGGAAAATCTGTTGAAGTAGATCCTAAGCTTACAGTGGGATTCTGGAATTTAACTGAAACTGTTGAATTATGATGTCAGCTGGGCTCACTTTTCCTTCAGGTAAACTCTATCCCTCCATTGTCAAAAGAGTTTGGTCTCTCATTTTAAAGTCTGAGATTTCGTCTTGCGTCCTTTCTAGTCAAAACATCTTCAGTAGAGACAGTGGGAAAAGACCAAGAAAAAAAACAGTGCTTCACTGTGCTAGAGATGCAGATTTCATTTTTTGACATCAACACTCTTGTTGCTGTGCTCTACTCCCTTTCGAAATCAAACTGAGAATGGAGGATTTAAAATCAGCAAAACAGTCTACATCTGTGCATGTCTTACCTAAGATGTTTAATACTGTCTAATAGTAACTGAAGTAGATCTGACTTCTTCAGACTTCCTCGTGGCAGTCCTACATCCCAGTTTCTTTTCTGTTTCACCATCAAAGACCTTTTTTTTTTTTCTTTTTTTTCTTTTTTTTTAAATACTATTTTAGATTTCCTTATATCACAGAGAAATAACAACTCTAAAGATTTAGGAGAGAAATAGACTTACTTGAACCATTTGTTTATTTACTCATATGCTTTTCTGCCAAATGGCAAGCTGAAACAATCCAACCGTTTTTATCTTTTTCGTAAAAAGAAAAACAAATTAAAATAGAGAAATCAAAAACATCAGGCTGCTTCTTCCATTTCTGAAAACCTCCTGATAGAACAAGATCTTCAAAATCAGTCATGAGATCATCTTCTGGAAACACATTACCAAAATAATGTCTGGTCATCATCAACCAGCAGAGCCACAAAGTTTCAAATTATTGGAGAAAGGCATTAGCCATATTTGGATAAGAGTAGGTTTAGTCATTTTTACCATACTATTACTCCCAATGACCCCAAACAACAAAAAAACTGGGTGATATCCCCTGCCTCTTCTCTCCTCCTGTCAAGGAAGAACTTCTAAAATCCAGGCTACATTTTTCAAAGGTGTAGTGATATTACAAGATATGAAACACCACATTTAAAACACATTTGCCAAAAACAGATAGGAAATAGTGTAATCTTCTGCACAGTGTGTGAGTGTGCATGCATACATTTTTTCTAAGTTCTTACTGGCTGATGGGCACACTCAGGGTCTGTTTTTATGCAAAAAAAACCACCACCAACAACAATAACAAAAGGGCTTTCCAGTCAATGTATGCTCTTCTATGGCCTACATTTTGCAGGACATACACTTAATGTTCCCTCTAGGAGGAGGCAGGGACACATGCCTCCAGACCAGTCTGCTCAAAGTCCCATCCAGCCTGGCCTTGAATGCTTCCAGGGAGGGGGCATCCACAACCTCACCGGCCAACCTGTTCCAGTGTCTGACCACCCTCACAGTGAGGAATTTCTTCTGACTTCTAGTGTAAATCTACTCTCTTCCAGTTTAAAGCTATTTTCTCCTGTCCTTTCACTGCCTGCCCTAATAAAAAGTCACTCCACAACTTTCCTGTAGGCCCCCTTCAGGTACTGGAAGGCCTGTATAAGGTTTCCTCCAAATGTTCTCTTCTCCAGGCTGAAGATCCCCAGCCCTCTCAGCCTCAAAGGTGAAATGCTCCAGCCCTCTGTTCACCTTCTTGGCCCTCTGGACCCAGTTCAACAATTCCATGTCCTTCTTGTGCTGGGGGCTCCAGAACTGGACACTGTACTCCAGGTGGAGTCTCATGAGAATAGCATAGAGGGGCAGAATCATCTCCCTCATCCTGCTGGTCACAATTCTGATGCAATTCAGGGTACGGTTCACTTTCTGGGCTGCAAGTACACATTGCTGGTTCATGTTGATTCTTTCATCAACTGATACCCCCAAATCTTTCTCTTCAGGACTGCTCTCAAGCCATTCTCAGCCCAACCTGTATCTGTGCCTGAAAATATCCCAACCCAGGTGCAGAATCTTGTACTTGGTCTTGTTGAACTTCATGAGGCTGTCACGGGCTCACCTCTCAAGCCTGTCCAGGTTCCTCTGAGTGGCATCCCTTCCCTCTAGCGTGTCAAGTGCACCATTCAGCTTGATGTTATCTCAAACTTGCTGTGGGTGCACTCAATCCCACTGTCCATATCACCTACGGAGATGTTAAATAAAGCCAGTCTCAACACCAATCCCTGAGGAGCACCACTCATCACCAGTCTTCATTTGGATGCAGAGCCACTGACCACAACTCTCAGTGTGACCGTCCAGCCAATTCCTTATCCAGCAAATGTTCCATCTGCCAAATCCATTTTTTTCCAATTTGGCAACCAGGATGTAATGCGGGACAGTGTCAAATGCTTTGCACAGGTAGATGATGTCAGTTGCTCCTCTTTTATCCACTGATGCTGTAACTCCATCATAAAAGGCCACCAATTTGTCACGCGTGATTTGGCTGTACTTGTGAAATGGAAAGTAGGAAACAGAACTATCTAGCAACTGAGGGCTCTGAATGCAGGACTATTAGCAAGACAAAAACAAGCAAACAAAAACAAACAAACAAAAAAACCCCTATGTTCTACCAAAATCACAGAAGTTCAAATGACAAGTTTCACATGGTTAGTTGCTCATTTGAAGTCAATGCTTTGTTTTGTGGAACTAGTTCCTGTGAGACATCGGTGTCAAATGTGTAATCTCATGGCTCACAAGAGCAAGCTAATAGAGAATGACAGCCTTACAAGTGATTTAGTACAAAGACAAAGCAAAACATTTATTTCCGCTAGGGCTGATAGCTAATTGTCCACACTTGCACTGATGCTGCTGCCAAAATTAGCTCACTGGCTACTTAAGTCAAATCTCTTATTGCTATCAGCAGTTCAAAGATGGTATGTACAGAATGCCACTGAAACTAGGAGAATGAGGTGACTGCACTCCCATCATAGCAACGGAAGTAAGGAAGTGTCACCTTTGGAATGTGACACATTATTCTAGCTTCTGTGCTGTACAGACCTGGGTACCAGAGCAAAATCTGAAAATTCAGCCTAAGCACAGCCCTTATGATAGTCTGTTACTTCTGCAAACCTGCAAGAATTGGTGCTGCACAACAGGATTAAATAGATAAATATATAAAAATCAATTGATTCTGCATCACTGTTATCTGAGGAGGTGAAACTGGTCAGCAAACAAGAATTGTAGTTTGTGGAGATAACCACCAGGTGGTATTAATCACACAGTGTGGGTATCTGCTGAATTTTCTCTTTGGGGGATTTCTTGAGGTTGTTAGCATTCACTCATGTTTATACCTGTGAACAGGATGAACTATACAAAACCACATCAACTGTGAGCAACTGCTCAAATACTTCTACACCCAAAACACCAATGAGAAACATTCTCCAGAGTCACTGTTCCTGTTAGCAGGACATTCCCTTTTTGTTCCTTTTAATGAACAGATGTTACAAAACTAGGATGTTTGCAAAAATAAACAGTATTTTTAGAAGTACTATTCAATCAGCTGGTTATTGTATTTTCAGATTTGATTTTCAATCTCAAGTCAAAAAGCCTATGGTGCTTAATAAACTCTTCGCTTGAGATGCAGTGCATGAAAATCAAGGTCTGGGTGAAGGCTGGTAACAAGCTGTGTTCCCTAGGGACCAGTTCCCCAGGCACCAGTCTTGGGACCGGTGCTCTTTGACATCTTTATCAATGACATCAATGATGGAATTGAGTGCAGCCTCAGCAAGTTTGCTGACAACACCAAGCTGAGTGGTGCGGTTGACACAGTGGAAGGAAGAGATGCCATTCAGAGGGACAAAACAGACTGGAAAGGTGGGCCTGGGTGAATCTAAAGAGGTTAAACACAGCCAAGTGCAAGGTTTTGCACTTGGGACAGAGGAATCCCAGGCAAAACAGACTGGCAGAAGCAATCGTTGGGAGTAGCCCTGCAGAAAAGGACCTCGGGGTCCTGATGGATGAAAAACTTAACATGAGCCAGCAGTGTGCTCTTGCAGCTCAGAAATGGTATCCTGGGCTCCATCAGAAGAGGGGTGGCCAGCAGGGACAGGGAGGTGATTGTCCCTCCCTACTCTACCCTCCTGAAGTCCCATCTGGAGTACTGCATCCAGGTCTGGGGCCCCCAATACAAAGAAGACAGAGAGCTGTTGGAGATAGTCCAGAGGAGAGCCACAAAGATGATCAGAGGACTGGAGCACCTCCCCTACGAAGACAGACTGAGGGAGCTGGGCTTGTTCAGCCTAGAGTGAACAAGGTACGGGGTGACCTCACTGCAGCCTTCCAGTACCTAAAGACAGCCTAGAAACAGGAGGGGAGCCAACTCTTTACAAGGGTAGATAACAGCAGGACAAGGGGAAATGATTTTAAGTTGAAGGAAGAAAACTTTAGGTTGGATATCCAGGGAAAATTCTTTAACAAGACAGTGGTGAGGTGCTGGAACAGGCTGCCCAGAGAGGCTTTGGATGCCCTGTCCCTGGAGCTGTTCAAGGCTGGGTTGGATGGGGCCCTGGGCAGCCTGGTCTAGTATTAAATGTGGAGGTTGGTGGCCCTGCCTGCAGAAGGGGGGTTGGAGCCTGATGATCCAAACCAACCATTCTCTGATTCTATGATTCTATGAAAATATGGATAGCACACTGTCCGTGGTTTATGGGCTGGTTCTGTGACTAGTGGGGTGGAGAGACCTGCAGATCTGCGCCCCGGAAAAGGGAAGCAAGAAAAAAGAGAAAAAGGGTAGAGAGATCGGTCTAGAAAAAAAGCAAACAGCAGAAATGATCTGAGGAGAAACAAGTTAATTTACTACATAACAAAGGGCAAGATAATGTGCTATAACACAATATAATACGATATAATTAGAACTGGAGCTAATAAATCAAGTAAAATGAGAGAAAGAGTGTCTAAAAACTGAAGGCCTTACTCTGATGCTGAGGTAAGACAATCTGGGGAGCTCACACACTGTGGGGACCAAAAGGGAAAAGGGTCATGAGACCTTGCCAGGGGTTTTATCTCCTCTCTGAACACAAAGTCCTCTAGGATATGTAGTCCTTCTTCTCTTCTGGGACAGGTACCCGGAACTGGAGCATTAACTCTTTAACTCCCAGTGCACTACATGATGTTATGATGTGGAATACCAATAACCAAAAATCGTAAAACCATGACATACACACTACAAGAATGTTTTGAGGATATTCATTCACTACTCTAGCTTAATATCTGCTGCTCACTATAGCAATGGTGAGATTGAGATCTCCAGACTGTTCTAGACAAACCTGAAAATCTGCCCTGTCGCACTGAAAAATAAATAGAATTGTAGAATCATTAGGATTGGAAAAAACATCAAAGATCATCTAGCTCAACAATCCACCTAACGCTAATATTGCCCTCTATATACAAATACATAGATCCTAATCTGATCTTACAATTCTTGTGTTTCAACTGACTCTGATTTACACAGCTACAGAAAATGCATCAGTTGCCTACAATCCCCACAAGCATCAGAACATCATCTTCAGGAAACTGAGTGAGAGTATAAGAGTACAAGAGCACCAAGTTTTCTGGGACCTTCCTCCACCATTTCTTTCTCAGTTACCACTGAGAAGAAATGTTGTTCAATATTATGTACTGTTTTTCCCCTAGATTAGATTATTTTAAGGGGACTGCTGATACACAGAGAAGCAGTGGTAGAAAGAATAATGCTTGCAATGCTAAAACTATCACTGAATTTGTTTAGGAAACAGCAGGCAAAAGGCTATTCAGAGCGGCAATCACGAGGATATGGTGCACGACAAAAGATGCGGTCCTGTTGCTTTATGTTGGAAGGAGCCATGCAGTAGAAGCCCTGCTATGGTCAAGGCTCTGCTATTTTGCCTGCTTTTGGCTTGCTAAGACTAACTCCTGGAATTCATTTGTATTCTTTTGCACAGCCATGGACTACTTTAGTTCTGATGCTAATCCACACACAAGCACTTTTCATAAGCTGACTGCTCTTTAGCACATAAAAGCACATACAACCCAAAATAGTCTCAGAGCTCATCTGATCTGCATGTCAGCCCATGCACCAGCCTGAGCAGCAATTTGTGGCCACCTCTTGTAGAAAGCAGTTGGCTCTAATCCAACATTCATAGGCTTCTTTAGACTAGAAGGCTCTAAAAATAATGCGGTTGAAACAATACACTGAAGACTAGAATGCAACAGCCCTTTGAAGAATAGCTCAGCACAAACTGTCTCAGTGCCTGAGAAGCAGGGGACTAATTGCACTGATTATTTTTCATATGCTGCCAACAGACTTGTGGCTGCCCCCAGAATCTTCTAGGATGTGGGAGAGAGAAAATATTCTCACTTATTTTGCGGTGGTGGCCCAGCAGTACTCCAATCTGTGTGCCATTCACCCCAAAGGTTTGTTAGCTAGCTCTGTTACATTTTCCTATACCTCCTGTGAGTGGCTGCCATTTCAGATGAGAAAGAGGATCCAAGACATCTCCAGGTCATTACATCTGAAGATTTCTCTTTCCCCTTTTCCCCAGTACAGAAGACAATTCAATGAGGCATTTGGAAGAAAATCTTCTTTTGTGAATCTCTGTGTATCTGCTGTGATTTGTGCCGAATCTCCAACTTCTGTTTCAAGATGTAGCACTTTTTCAAGAACTGGGATTCATTCCTATACTTTGTAGCTCTCCCAGAAAACACAGACAGGGCCTTGCATCTGCATTGCACAAGACTTATAACTGATAAGTATGATAGTCTTTTATATGTAACCCTATTTATATATTTAAGGTTCTATGCCTGCCTTTTAGCTGCTGATGTCCAGTGTGTTCATGTGTAACATATAATGCAACAGAAATCATAAGCTACCATGTCAACAAAAATAGAAGTACACTATGAAGCTACAGCTAGCAAGACAAGAATATTTACCTGTACGCTGGGAAAATAACAAAAACTGACATGACATCATAAATGTTTTTGAAACACTGTGCTTTAAAGCACTCCCCTGTTCACTGTCACAGTTTGAGTCACTGCACGTTTGAGAATAACCACTGAAAGCCATGCTGCAATTTCTGAGCAAGTGCGTGAATGTAGCACAGCGGCGCTGTCAAGCTTCACCTAAACAATTGATGAAAAATCTATGGAAACTTGCTACATGCCAGAACAAATTGCTACACACCGTAACTTCTTAGACATTTTAGCAAATCTGTACAAGGTGAGTTGCTATTTCACTGCATAACAGAAGGAAACTTCTGCTGCATCATGCCACCACTGCATGTTATTCTTGCCTGATAATGCAAGCTTTCAGTAAGGATAAAAAAGCTCTGATGGGATGGGCAACTTCCTTCCAAGATCGAAATGTTCTTGGCTTTACATTTTATATGCAATTCAGAAAGAACCTTGTCCTCTGTTCCCTCCATGATATTATTGTATGGTGAAGCTGTGCTCCAAATGTGTGGGTAAAAAAAAAACAACGCAAAACAACAACAACAACAACAAACCATTACCATAGTACAGCCATTTCTAATTAAGCAAGCTGTTACAGTGCTGGTCTTGGATCAAAGAAAGCTGGTGTTGCCATGTTATTAGGTCAGACATAGGCATCTTTAAAAGTACAGATCTCCCCCATGCTTTTTGTTTGAAGTGTTCTACATGCCTCAATGAGAACCCATGCTGTTCTTTTAAGCCTGAAATGTCAGAAAGCTAAAGAAACTTCATTAAAGTGACCTGAGGGGTTGAGGGGAGTATAATAGATGACAATAGGAGAGGTTTAAGATCAGCTTTAGAGATTTAACTTCTAATAATCTTGCTGCATAGCAGAATTCAATGATGCACATTAGACTGCAACTTTCCCTGTTCAGTGCAGTGGCAGAGTGAGATGAGCCAGTTTCAGCACCTTGAGTGGCATAGAACACTTCAGAATTAAACATCCACTAACACAACCATCATTGATAGTTGGGGTCTCACAGCTTCTAATAGGCATAACAAAATAAAGTGTAACAGCTCCTGCCTATTACTACCCAAAAGATGTAGATGTTGAAAGCATTAACAAAGATATTTCCCCCACGTAGCTTTTGGTACTCAGTTTCAGTAGTGATGCTGGAATAATTTGTACCTAATTCCTCACTATAAAAAACATTACATCAAAAACGTTGATACAAAATGCAGTTAAGACTGCCTTCCTCCTCTCATTCCTTTTCCATCCAATAATTTTTCAAAAGCCATTTAAAGATACAACTTGTTTTAGCTCATTGAAGAATTTTAATCATCACAAATAAGGACAACCTAAGTGGATCTTCTTTGCATTATGAAATGTTTGTTTAGTACAAACAGATCTGTCCTCCACAAGTTACAGACACTGAACCATTGTGACAGGAGTGAACCTGAAGCAGTGGCACTGTAATTGCTGTTTGCTTTTGCTTTAAAAGTTTTTGTTTTGATATCTGTGTGAGCTTTAATTTATGATACAAGCTCTGTTCCAGTACTGTGAAATGGTCTAAATCAAACTTCAGTTTTTGAGTGTGTTACTCAGGAGTAGAAATATAGTATGTGCCTTATCATCTTCAGTCATTTTCTGAAGGTTCGACGTGTCTCTAGTGTGACACCACCACCAGGCATGCAATGCAAGGTTTTCCAGAAGCTGATATAGTCTTGATTTTGGGCAGCCTAGGCCTTCTTTTTAAACAAAATAGCAAATTTCTATTATCCTTCTTCACTTAGTATACTTTTGCATGCACTTTTTCCGAAGTTGTGCCTTCTCCCAGCAGCATGTCTCTGGGGAATCAAGTTATGTGTCCTTTCAACCTGTAACTCAAAAGCAGGGACAGCTATTATCAGAAAATAGCCAGGAAACTCATTGAATAGTGATCTTTCGGACATCAGAAGAAATCAATTTCATGGTTTATATTCCTAGTCTTCCTATTGAAGCTTGTAAGTTTTCATTAACTTTGATAGGTTTCAGATCAGATATTTGAAAAAGAAAAACAAAGTAGTGCACTACCACCACCTGGCAGACAGCCTCTCGGTGAGGATACAACAAAAGCTGTGCAAAGTAGAAGCAAGCTGAGTATTTCAGTCAGCTCTGTGGGAATCAAATGTTGTTTCTGCATTAGAATTGTATAATATTATTTTTATTTTATAATCTCCGCTATCATAGTTCTTTTTGGGAGTCCTTCTACTTAACTTGGGGAAGATCACCTTCCCAGGAACGCATACTCTGTATATAGGTGTATATATGTATATTTTGTCACATACACTGCAAGAATATCCTGCACGAGAGCAAACCAAAGAACAAGTCATGGCATGCCCGAGGAAGCGCCTGAAGAGACATTGGGAAGGCCTGACATCATCCCCCAGTGCTCTTTGTTTAACGATGATGACTTTAAGGAAAATCACCATATCAATAGGACAAGGAGAGCACCGAGACATCTTGGAAACAACAGGATGACTACTGACTGGCACCAGATAACACATAAATGAACAAGTAAATAACAAATGTAAACCTTCTGATAAGATTGTGAACCTGGAGTACCCAGCCATTGGGGAAACAGGGGAGGGGGAAGGCAAGGGGGAGAAAACAGGGTATAAAGGCTGTCATGTTGTGTCCATAGGCGCGCTCCTACTTGTGGGACGCCCGCCATTGCAATCGCGAATAAATTCTGCTTTTATCAGAGATACCGTCCTGACAAAATTACTTGGATTATTTCCAACAATTTGGGGGCTTGTCCGGGATTATTATCGCCTCTTTGAGAGTTTCCCTACTGCCCTGCACAGGATAGGTGCACCCCGCTGATTTCAGCGGTCCTGTCTGGGTGGTGGGGTGACTCCTTGGTACGGCCGATAAAAAACCGAGACTGTTTCATAAAGGACGGACTCTGTAAAAGCCAAGGGGCAGGTAGGCACGGGTGTTGGCCATTGCGACCCGGTAACTTCGTGCACGGACCAAGGTAAGGGCATTGAACTCTTTCCTTGGGGGTCGGTTGAGACTCTTGAGTGTGTGTGACTGAGACGCGCTGTCAGTGCGAAGCGAGTGCTGAGTCCCGACCTGCGGTTCCGCTGTCCTGGGAGGGGCACGGCCAGGGACGGACGAAGCGGCTGTGTTGGTGAAAGGAAGCGTCTCGGGAGGGAGCTGTTGGTGTGCGGTACCCTGTGCACTTGACGAAGTGCCAGCAGTACACCCCTATTAATCCGAGATAGGAGTGTAGTACTCCTGAGGGATTGGGCCCAAAATCCGAGAATCAGAATGTGGTAACCTGTGAGCTGGGGAGTTCACAGTAGCATTCTGGAGGGATGGATAATAGGAGTTCCCGAGAGCAGGGGAAAAAGGTCCCCGGAATGGTGCCTAGAGAGAGCCAGCCCCTTGGGAGAAGTATTTCAAAATTGGAAAATAATCCCAAAACTAGGAAAAGAACAGGAAAAAAAAAAAAAAAAAAAAATTAAATACTGTATACAGTAGAGAGCCACTACAGGGAAAATCATTATTTTGACCAAAATAGGAGTCTGAAGAAAATTGGGCCTATCAGACTTTGTATTTATATGTAAACAGTAAGACTCCTTTTTCTGAAACAGAATTGGCTTAGGTCGCTTAATGAGTGCAAGAAGTAAAGAAATGTTCCTCGCGAGGAGTCCAAATTCAAAGGAAATGGGAAAGAGAAGCAGAAAGATCATAAATGGGATCCCTTAGATAACTTCCCCCCCTTTAATTTCTAAAGCAGTGCAATTTCTAAAGCGGCGGTGACCTCTCCAGAGGAGGAAAGTGGGTGCTGCTGATCTGTGCAGGGTCCTGGAGAGAGGATGCGCTCTCAATTACTGAGGGAGTTGGAGTAATGCGAATGGGACCTGGAGAGTTTTCCTTTCTCTAATACTAACCTTACTAATACTTCACTTTGTCCTCTTAAGGCAGTCTTAGGTAAAAGGGAAATAGGGTATGGTAATGCCTGCTGTTTTTACTAGAAGAGAAGTTAGGAGTTGCAAGAAGAATTCCTTAACTGAGGATCCTATAAGTGTAGCAGAACAATTAGATCAATTTCTAGGGCCTAATTTGTACTCATGGATGGAAATGATGTTTATCGTTGATATGTTGATTATTGGAGAAGGAGGTTGGCAGCTACACAAGTGTGGGAAATGAATACAGAGGGAAGGTTGAGCTCTGGAGGAAGGCAGAGAGAGGAAGGATCCTGAGGATAAATTGTACTGATTATTGTCACTGTCTTTGTGATTGTTAAATGTTTATGTCCTGAAGGTGTTGTGTTATGTTATGTCGTGTACGAGGCTGTTATGGAACAAGGGGTGTCTAAAGTGATATGAGAAGACCCCTTGGGTTGTATTTTGGCTCACTGGAGAAACATTGTTGGTGAGCCAGGGGGAATATTGAATAAGAAACCAGGAACGTAAATGGAGTAATGGGACCAGTTGTATAATTGAGTATCCTAATCATGAGACCAAGTGCTGGGTGTTTGTGGAAGTTGAGGAATTGTGCTGTTTGATTTGTGGATTTTGAAGGCACTAGGAGAAACTGTCTTAATGGTATGTGGAAATTATGTGGAAATGCAGTTTTTAATGGGATGTGGAAATTATGTGGAAATGCAATTTTAATGGTATGTAGAAATGCAGTTGTTATTTTAATGGTATGTGGAAATTATGTGGAAATGCAGTTTTTAATGGTATGTGGAAACGCAGTTTTAATGATGTGGAAATGCAGAAATGCAATTTTATTGGTATGTGGAAATTGTGTGGAAGTGCAATTTTAATGGTATGTGGAAATGCAGTTTTTAATGGTATGCGGAATTGCAATTGTTAATGGTATGTGGAATTGCAGTTGAGGGTACAAATAGTGGAATTGTGGAAAAACAAACAAACAAACAAAAAAAAAAAAAATGGCAAAAAGGTTAAGGAAAACAGTGAGTTTGGGATATTAGAGTTGGGCCGGCACGAGAACACATCCCCCGCACACCCCCTCACTGCGGCTTGTAAGAACAACTTGGAGTGGGAGAAAGAACTGGGGGCCGGAGCCTCCCGCTGTGATGTGAAGGGTGCAGTGCTTGTGAATGGGGATGGGACGGACATTGGAAGTGAGAATAGCCGTCATCTGCAGAGCTGGGGAAACCCGACATCCAGTGTGAGCACTGGAAGCCTGGGGAGAGAAGGGGGTGAAACTGAAATACAATGTTAGTAATGTCTGTGATGATGAGAGTTTGGAAGTGAAAAGGGTTTGGGAAAAACAAACTGGGGAAGACAAAGTTGAGCAAGGTTAACAGGGATGTCCTTACCTAGAAGAAGAGGTAAGGGGAGCCTGGAAGGACTCAGGGAGAGTTCCACCCTGCCAGGACCGAAAGCAGCAGGGGAAGCAGGGTGAAGAGGTTTATTTTCTGGTACCTCTGGGTGCCTCTTATCTGTGCTACATCAAGAATTACTACCTGTAGATGATTTTCGCAATAGTTGTAGCAGCTACTGGCAAGAGAAGTTTACTTTTTTTTTGGACCAATTAAATACAGGCTAGAAGAACAAGTAGGAATATATAAATTCTTGTACATGCCAGGTTCTCCAAAACGATTATTTGGGCATGACATGTTAGAATAGTTGAATGTAGAGATCAAATTCAGTAGAGACAATTGGAGCTACTTGTCAAGCAAGAGCAATGGACTGAAAATTTTAAGTCTGGCTTTAACACAAACTGGGAAAAGCAATGTTGTACTCCCAGAAGTTACGTAAATCCTAAATTGGGTATACACAGGATTGCAGGCATCAGGGATGCCTGACAGAATCTAAAATGCAGCCCAATGAAAGTTAAGTTAAAGATGGGAGCCAGCCCAACCAGGGTAAAGCAATGCCCTTTGAGAATACAAGATTGTAGGAGGATAAAAGAAATAAAAATAACTTTTTGGATTTTGGATTACTAATTGGATAGAAATCCAAATACAACACCCAATCTTGCAAATGAAAAATTGGATGGCAAGAGCTATAGTTTGGTACAAGATTTGAGGGCAATTAATAGAAAAGTTGAATATATACAACTCATGGTGTATATTTTTATTAACCAAGCTAAGGAATAAGCAGGTGGGGTTTACTGTTCTGGACTTGAAGTACACCTTTTTCTGCCTGGTTTTGCCAAAGAAAGTCTAAAATTATTTGCCTTTGAATAGGAAAACTCAAATATGGAGAGAAGAAAAAAAAATAAATTGAAAGTAATAATAATAATAATTCAGTTAACCTGCACAGTGATGCCCAGGGTTGTGGGAACAGCCCACTGATTTTTGAGAGCTGGTCAACTCGTGAGCCTTGAGATTTGGGTTCACCATCTCACAGTGGAACTTTACTGCAGTACGTGGATGCTACAGTAACAAAGAGCTGTGTACAATGGACTGTGAGCTTGCTGAATTTCTTGATTGAAATGGCTATCAAGTTTCTCAATAGAAAGCACAACTGATCAAAGAGAAGGAAGCAACTTGCTGAACACCCAGAACACCAACGCAGAGCTGCCTCCAAGCCAGCAGTGTGCGACTGCATGGAGACTGTCTGTGCCAGCTGGTCAGACCTACAGGAGGAACCGTTGGACGATGCTAAGGAGTCCTGGATTCATCGATGGAAGCAGTTTTGTGAAGACAAGGAAACTGTAAGGCAGGACATGCAGTAACTGCTACTGACAAGGTAATTGAAGCAAAACCATTACCTGGGGGGACTTCCACTCAGAAGGCTGAAATAACTGCCTTGACAAGAACCTTAAATATATGGACGGATGCTAAATATGCTTTTGGGGTGGTTTACACACAAGGAAAACAAATTCAGCATGATGTAAATCTACCAAAGAACATCATGGCTGTTATACATTGTAAAGGACATCAGAAGAGTGACACTGTACAGGAAACTGGAAATATGATGATGGATCAGGGGGCAAAACAGGCAGCTGAAGGAAAAGAAATTGGTGAACAGCTTTAATTCCAGACGGTAAACTTGAAATACCTGAACCTTAGTTAGAACCTATAAGGTACTCTAGAAAGGATAGGAAACTAATTAATGAAGGGAAGAGGGCAAGCTGACAGATGGGTGCATACCCAGATGGACACACTGTTGTACCCATTAGTATTTTATAGAATTTGGTTCTAAGGGAACATAATAAAACATGGCGGGTACAGACAGCAGAAAGTAACTGTACAATCCTAGTACCAGGAACAGGATACAAGTGGGGCATGTTGGAAAGGGAACCTTCCAGGACAACAATTGCAAATTGATTTTTTTTTAACTGCCAGGAAAAATGAGGGTTTTGATATATGCTAGTTCTAACCAATACCCTTTCAGGGTGACCAGAAGCATTCCCTTGCAGGACCAATAGAGCCAAGAAAGTAACCAAGGTACTTTTGCAGGAGATTATTCCAAGGTTTGGGAGTCCTGCAACAATACCCTTCAACCAGGGAACTCATTTTATTGCAGAGATTGTCCAAGAGGTCAGCAAGCATTGGGAATAAATTGGCAATTGCACACAGCACACAGACCACAGGCGAGTGGTCAGGGGGAAAAGATGAACTGTCTAATTAAATCACAGGTTGTAAAACTGGGACAGGAAGCTGGACTATCCTGATCACGGTTGTTGCCTTTGGCTCTCCTTAGTACCAGAACAAAACCTAGAGCCAAAGAGGGGTTAAGTCCTTTCAAAATACTGTACAGAAGGCCTTATGTTGTACAAAAGGGAATTTCTACCCAAGTAGGGAGCAAAATACTAACTGAGCATGTGATAAGTCTGCAGGAATAGCTTTGAGAAAAGGAGAAACTGGTTCTAGGAACTAGAGCCCAAGGCCTTGATGTGGCTCGATAATATGTATGTAACAAATCTCTTCAAGATTCGCCCCTGGAACCAAGGTGGGTAGGTCTGTTCCAGGCGCTGCTAACATCCCACACAACAGTGAAAGCATTGTGGATACATCATACTAGAGATAAGAAGGTCCCTCGAACACAATGAGAACTGAAATCAGCTGGACCCTTAAAACTGTGAATCTAAGG
Organism: Lagopus leucura; assembly: GCF_019238085.1. Lineage (NCBI taxonomy): Eukaryota > Metazoa > Chordata > Aves > Galliformes > Phasianidae > Lagopus > Lagopus leucura. The sequence goes on from NW_024962272.1 coordinate 12,933,035, forward strand.
ACAGAAATGTGGACTCTTGTAACTGTTAGAAATGTTGATTTGATGAGTGCAGCATTTTATGTATCTCTTGTGACAAACATCATTGCATATCAGTATTGTTTGGTATGTGGGCAACCTAAGGATTTAAACTTTTCACTTCTTGTTGTCCTTGATGATTTTAAGCTGAGAAATCAAACTGTTGCAGGGTTTGAGTCACTGTCCTGGTGGGTGATGATCAACAAGAATGTAGATTGGGTTAACTACATCTGTTATAATCAATGGAGATTTACAAATGATACAAAGAGTGCAATAAAGAGAATTGCAGGACAGTTATATGCCACAAGTAGGGTGGCCTGAGAAAATAGTATCTCCTAAGATATGATAAAAGAGTGTATATGTACCGCTGAGTACCCGTTGTTGCACCTTCATCCCAATAACACAGCTCTGGATGACATAATAATGAAGGCACTGCAAGGGCTTGGTGCCACCCTTGTCACTGAAGTGGCAGAAAAAAAAAAAAAACAAAACAGGAATAGATACTTCTGTCACTGGATGGTTGGAGTTCTTGTTTGGTAAATGGAAAGGGGTGACTGTATCCACATTTACTTCTTTGATAGTAGCAGCAGGAGCCTTGATGGCCACTGGTTGCTGTGTTATCCCCTTTGTGAGGGGACTAGTAGAGTGACTGATAGAGAGAGCACTATTGAAGCAAGCACTAAGGGAGCCATTACATTTGGAAAAAATGTTGGTATTAGAGGAGATGGGAGATAAAGAAAGTGAAGACGAGGGCGATGTCTATAAAAGTGAACCTTAAAAAAGAATTGCAGAAATCAACAATGTATAAAAAAGAAAAAGGGGGGAATTGTGGGAATCAAATGTTGTTTCTGCATTAGAATTGTATAATATTATTTTTATTTTATAATCTCCGCTATCATAGTTCTTTTTGGGAGTCCTTCTACTTAACTTGGGGAAGATCACCTTCGCATCCTTTTATCAGAGATACCGTCCTGACAAAATTACTTGGAGTATTTCCAACAGCTCTTTCTCACAAGCCTTATGCAACTGGGAGAAATAATTTGCAGCATTAGAATAAGTCTGGAATACTTACCTAGCTCTAACACAGTGGGATTTCCATGAGAATGACTACGGCAGGGTCGCTAAGGCAACTTCACCTGTTTCTTTAGGTAACTCTGTAAACACCATCTGGTGCAACAGCAGGGTTTCCATGCTCAGCATCTCATCCATGAATAAATGGCTGTTTTCGTTTTCTGTTAAAACACAATGTCAATTGTAAATACAACGGTCACCTGTATCTCCAGGGTATAACTTGCTTGCAGAAGAGAAGACGGAAGAGCACGTGAGGCAATGGAAAACTAAATTGTCATCTGAAATCCATGAAGAAATCTCTAACTCCATTGTGATGTTACAAAGTGGCATTCCTTTATTCCTCACGATGCACACTGGGCAAACTGACAAGAAAGCGTGCGCTCTCAGAGTTCAGGTTCTACATTTATACAGCTAAGATACACATACGCAGCACTTTGGCAAACGTACTCACTCTTTTCCAAGGTCTCACAGACATGTACTAATGTCCCCTTGGGCATGCTCAGTGGTATTTAGGGTGGTTGAGTGCCCACCTACTTCTTCCCCTTTTTTTCAACATCAGCTTCATCACTGAGCCCTTTGACTCACTTCATTCACTTTTCCTCAGTTTGGAAGATTTCCATTGCTTAGGCCATAGTGAACCACTTTTTAAAACAATGTCTGTGGAACCAGAGGAAAATGTCCTTGCATGTTTTGAGGCAAAAGATAAAAGTATTCCATTGTGACTCCAGTACTTCTATGCAGCTAAATCATTGAGGCAAAGATAAAAGTATTCTATTATGTCCCCAGTGCAGAATTATTGAGGAAAAACATGACTGTTCACCCACTAAAGTTGAAATGGGAAGTTGCAGAACTATCACTTATGGATTCCTTTTGCTAAACTATTACATTGGTTCTTAAAATAATGTACTAATCCCTATTGCTAAGCAAACCAACCTATATCAGAGTAGCTTGAGGAGAAGAGCTGACTGGGACAACTGGAAGACAGGAGTTTTTTGGAAAGGCTACACCACTGGACAAACTCATTAGCAGTGGCAACCAGGAAAGTAAAAGGTGTTGCTAACACTTGGAGACTAGTGGGTCTGGCAGAGCCATCTCATTCATAATCAGAATGGAACGAATTTGATCATAAATGAAAGGAGTCTGATGGATGGAAGGAGAGTGGAAGAGGGGGACAGAATACAATCAGGAAGCTGACCCCTGATGTAAAACAAACGGAAAGGAGGACTGCTCCCTGAGCATTTGCAAGCAAAGACTGATTGATGACTGACAAGAAGAGGCATCAACAGCAAAGGTGATTTAAAAAGTACCTAAGAATTTGTGTGATTTGAAGAAAAAGCAGAAGAGAGTAGAGAAGTGCCAAATTAAAAAAAAAAAAAAAAATTAAAAAAAAAGCAGAGAGAGAGAGAGGTATAAAATGCAGAGAAAGAAAGGATAGATAGATTTTAGTTCCTTACTCTGGGCAGGGCAGAGTAAGGTAATGCCTTACTCTGACAGCAAGGTAAATGGGCTAATTTACCTAGAATGTGCCTATTCCTGGGAACACCCTGACTGGGGTATCTTAGACAGCAGTTAGCTGAGCCAGACTCCCTAGACTGAGAATTACAGTTTACAGGAAAATACATTATGTTTTTACATAAGCAGCTACTTATTATGCTCCGGAACAGGCAGAGAAATAAGTGAACTTTGTTTTCATGAAGACTGACATTTATATCCTGTACCACATTCATGGAGAAATGAAATCTTTGGGGAGAAAAGTCAGCTTATCATGTTGTGTTTGTACAGTGCGAGAATGTTATGCTTCAGGCTCAAATTCAAGCTACTGTTACAGACTAAAGAAACACTAAAAATAATGATAATTTTTTAATTGCCTAAGGCACTTGCAGTTTTATTTGCTTCCTATTTTGAGCTGCAGTTATTCCCTTTTGAATTCAAGACGTAGAACAGGATATGCAGGATAAGCTGACAGAATTACTGAATCTTTAAAAATCAAAGGGAGGTTGTAGTGTGTCTTCACAGCTGTTCCATCTAGTATTGTAGAAATTCCATAACTTGCTCGTCTCCAAAAATTTCGGCTGGACTTCTTCCTCTTCACCATGCCTTTATACAGTTTCCATTGCAGTTCCCTCAGGTTATGGAAGACGATGTATGGTATTTCTGGCACTGGCAATAAGGTATGTATTATGTTAACATACATGTAATAGAACTTCTTCTCTAAAATAATTAGGAGTACACTGCAACAAGGCATGAACACTGACATCTGCATGCTGTAATTTAAGCTGAGTTCTAGGACCCAAATGATCAACTGATCACTGCCAATATTGTTTGGTTTTGTTGTTGTTTTTAAGAAGAACCAAACAAAATGAGTAAGTCTTGTCCTGCTTCCACTTATATGTATAGAGGGATTCTTAAAGATTACTAAGTCAAGAGGAAAATTATTTCACATATCATCATCACTGTTGGACACCCATGTTGCCAGCCACATTCACTAGGCCAAAAATGACTAGATGTCAGTACTTAGCAGCTGCATGCTCTCACAGATGTGAGTTGCTGACAGATTAGTGAAGACATGTTCGTACTAATGCTGCTGAGGTTGCACGTCTTGTTTGAGCTGAACAAAACAGTTAGTTTCATCCTTTTCCACATTAAAGTGTCTTTGGCGATCTAGGCATCAATTTTGTCACTGCTGGCCAGTGAGGAACATCTCAACAGATAAAACATAAGAACCAACTCAAACTAGTTTGAACACTTGTCTGCTTCTTGAGGGCTGTAAAGGGGTGGATGCTGTGACAGTCCTCAGCTCCAATCTGATGCACCTAGAAAAATGTTAACAGTGGAAATCATATTATCTCCTTCAAGTCATTTCTTAAGAGACTTGAGGCTATTATCTGAGAATCCAGAAGATGTAAAGATGGATTTAATTTCTCCTTAGTTATCCGGGAAGTACCATTAACTAGTGTTTTCCAGAGAGAAACACACACAAAGATAGGAAAAACTAGTACGAGGCTGTAAAGTACATTAAAGCTATGACAATGGAGAGAAGGGGTGGGATATGTGAACAGCGTCAGCTTGGTTCACATTTTGTATTCTGCCACATGGGAGCAAAGTACTCTAGTGTGAGATTCTCCAGGCAGAATGTTTACCATGTATGCAAGCCATGAGATGTAGCAAATCCATAAAAACCTTGTTATTATACTTCAAAGCAGACGTAAGGTTAAAAAAATATAAAAAGTAATTCAAGAGTTATTGAACCTGTTACTGAGCAAAATCCACTGCTTTGTTTAAGTGAGGAGAAAACAGTTTCCACAAACTCAACTTTCACAAAATCCATGCCAGAATTCCCACTGAATTCAATTCAACATCGGGAACAACTAAAAAGCCTGTAAGGACCAATTACTAATATTATCAAATGTGCCTGCATAAATAAATGTTTGGTGTAAATTAAGGTAGCAGACTGCCTTCTTTTGCTTTAGCAAACATTTTTTCCATGTCCCAGATATTCATGCTTCTATTATTTGGAAATTATTTCAGAGTATAATACCTGAATTTTCACATTCAGGAGCCTTATCTAGAAATTCAGTCTCAATTATTTTCCTCTTTCAATTTTTTTTTCTTCCATGGTTCTTAGCTATTCCCATTTGAGCTATTCTGAGCCATATATAAGTACCAGTACAGACTACGCACCTTCAGAAGCATGTAATTTGGAAACAGGAGTCTCTGATGCTGGCGTGCTCCTTTTCTCTTTCCTTAAATACTGTATTTTGCATAATATCTCTCCACTGAAACATTTGTCTTGGATCAAAGAAAGTGGCATAGAAAGGCAATTTTTGATCAAAAACACGTAAGGGAAAATATATTTTTGCAGTGAGTCACTAGAATAGTATTTTTTGTGTCCTCCAGAAACAGATACTTCTGGCTTTGATTTAGACAGCTGTCTGGCATCTTCAGATATGGAGCTGTCTGCACTTATCATTCCTATTCTTAATGACTCAGCATTTTCCTTTGCAATACCTATTTGTGAACAACTACTACTAATAGATTTCTTACAAAGATAGCTGCATTTGCTACGTGCTGCAGCATCCCAGTCATTAGATCTTACTGCTGACTGTATGGTATGGAAGAGAGAAATGTGTGTTTGCTCCAGAAGTGAAAGGTAATTTTGCCGCTCATTTTTGATATTTGTGAAAGATAACAACAACTCTGACACCTGAAAAGAAAAAAGAAAAAAAGCAGGGAAACTTTCCACATTAATGAAAATACTCAGAACTATAAAAATAAGTTCTGTGGAGGACTAGGATGTCTTCTTTTATTAATACTACCACTGTTTATAGACTACAAGTTTTGATATGCGTCATAGTTTGGTAGCTGGTGATCTTCATACAATACAAAACATCCTTCCCACAAAAATCTTACAACATCAGCATACCATAAAAATTATTTATAGAATCATAGAATCATGTGAATTGAAAGGGACCTTTAAAGGCCATCTAGTCCAATTCCCCTGCATTGGACAGAGACACCTACTACTAGGTCAGGTTTCTCAGAGCCTGATCCAGCCTGGCTTTGAATGTCTCCAAGAACAGGGCATCCACCATGTCTCTGGGCAACCTGTCCCAGTGCCTTACCAGCTACGATGTAAAAAGCTACTTCCTTATGTCCATTCTGTACCTCAACTATCAGTTTGAAACCATTTCCCCTTGTCCTATCACAACATACTCTGCTCAAGAGTCTATTCCCTTTTTTCTCGTAACCCATATACTCAGTGACTATAGATGAAGATAAAATCAAGACGACTACGTGAGAACCAACAAATGGGATCCCAGCGCTTCACAATGATGACAGTTCCCTTTGGACTGATTTGCATGAACATGCATAGAAGTTTCTTTTCTACTGTTTGGAATGGGCTGTAGAAGACAATGTGAAAAATCCTCTTATTTTTCACTTCATGCCTCGATAAATAAACCTGCCCAAAACTGATTTTGAAATGTAGTTTGATGGGAACAGTGTGTTCAGCTACATAGGCTATGTGTATAAAACAGATCACTAGGAGTAAATAAATGAATCTAGTAAGTAAATGAGTCTAGGGAATCTGTAACCTTTTGCATGCCTCGGCTTATGTCCAGTACCTAAGGCCAATCAGTTTATTACATAGGAGGTTGCAAAGATGATGCATCAAATAATGAAAAAGATGTGCTGTTTTTTTGTTGTCATATACAAAATGGCCAGTGCATCCAACTATTATGCATTGAGTCATTCTGTTTTACTGAAAGCTCAAAGAGACTGATAATTTCTGCAGAAAAGTAAGTAGCATCACTCAGAATAAAAATTACTTGAGGTAAAATGCCTATTGTTGGAATTGCAATAGCTTTCTGTTTTATTCAAATAGCACTCAAAATTTACAGAAGAAAGCAAGAGAGCTGCTTCTATTAAGATAAACATGTATTAAAGAGCATATAATGTAAAGGACAAAGCAGATTAAGACACCTTGCTCTTACTGGTATTCTCATCAAATGCACTGATGCACACAGGACAAATGAGAAACAAATTCATCTTTTTGATTTACAGCATGAACAAATACCTCTTTCTTTTCAAGAATGGGAACAAGTGACATAATTAAAACACTATTCATATGCTAAATACTGATCATGAAATGTTCAACTGCTGTGGATTCTGGTACTACTGTTTTTTTCTTTTTGCTACAAAAATTCAGCACAAATGTACTTGTGATGCTTAAAAAAAAGTTTCTCTGTATTTTCTTGCAAAGCACCATTCCATTAAAGCCAAGCATGTCTTCTCATTCTGTCAGTCCACTGCATATAGCAAAGAGCATTTCAGTGTAATAATATAAAAATAATAATTTGGTACCAGGTACCGTAGAATACTTAGGGAATTCTTTGGGGGGAAACAAAGAAAACATCAACAAGGGGAAAAAAACACAGCAAAACAACCCTGAGGATAAAGGAAGTGGGCAGAGAAAGCCTACAAATGGTCTTTATACTGTTACAGTTCTCACTTTCCAGCCCACAGAGGATGACTGCTTCTGATCCGTATCTTCTGGCAGCATACTGTCCTCAGTCTGATCCATTTGCCTTCACTACACTGAAAAAAGTAAAGCAATTTTAATTAGAAATTAAAAGATGCAAAAGTGGGGAAAACACTTCCAGGGAAATGCAAACACCCAAAATTCACTCCTTACTTCCCAGCAAACTGTGAAGTAACAATGGAGCTTCTGCATCACGCACAACGGTGCTCTGCCTGCCGGTCTAAAACCTCACATAGGGCAGCATTTCTCACAGTTTTTGCAAGGTGATTCCCAGGCCAAGAAATTTCCATACCAAATCCACCCAAAATACTATATATATATATATTTTTTTCCTTTGCTGGCTTCATTCTTTTTCCCTTGCTTTCCCTTTTCCTACCACACACAAGACCCCCTCTCTCCTGCTGCCCGCGTCCTGGCAGCAGAGGTCCCCTCAAATGACCGCCTGCGGGCCGCCACAGCCCGGTCACACACCGCACATCAAACCGCCTCCATCCCGGCACTCGGAAAGGCGGAAGCGCGGCGCCGAGTGGAACAGCCGCCTGCCCCCCGGCTGCGCTCACCGCTGAGAGCACCCTCGTCAGGCTGCGTTACTTGTTTGTTAAAATCGATGGAGAGTCCACTGGGGCATAACCCCATGGATCTCCCAAAGTACCAGCGGACGCAGCCCCTCTTTTACCCCTGTACCCCAGTGCCAATGAGTCCTTCCCTCTCTACCCGCTGCCTGAGGTTCTCAGGGTTCACATTCTTCTCAGTTTACCTATCAGCCGTCCCACCCAGAAGGTGTCCTCTCGCCCCTTCATTTCCTTTTTCTGTACACTGTAATCTGGGCTCAGTTTGTTGTTTTGCTCAACTAGAACCACCTCTGTATCTCATGAAATCAATCACTCTTTGTTCTGTCCAGCAAACCAGATTTAGGCGCAGATGCTAAGCCAGCATCTCCAACCGTATACTTGCAAACAAAGTTTGCTTAACCAGATCCGCATGACCCCCCTTCTGGGGAGTTAGGAGCACAGTGGTGAGTTGTAGATTTCCATTCCACAGCAGGTAGATCATAGGGAAGTTTCTTCAGCTGGTGGAGCTTGGGGTGGCGGCTGAGCAGAAGCAAAGCCATCACCTCCACAGTTCCACAGAACTTCCTCGTGCAAAGCACAGCGCAGACAGCTTCCCACCAGATTGCTATTTTCTAGAAAAGGTTTTTCAATTTAATAATAAACCAAGAGTATTGTTTTCAGAAGTGCTACATGCAAAGCCTCTTTATTGAGTCATAGGGGTCTACTCATAGCATAAGGCTGTTCTAGCCTTATGTTTCATGACAGCCAAGGTAGCACAAATTTCATTCAAAGGAAGGCACATGTGCACTTAATGTGAACAGTTTTCCTTGAAGTGATCAAAACCTGGAGTTCATGACAGGTGTTCTGAGACTTTATATACCGCTTCACAGTTCTGGACCGTACCCATAATGAGGATGGCAAAGATCTTATTGAATGTGCAACAGCCTCTGGATTTAAGGATTGCACAAACACTCTGGATTAATTGCAGAAAACAGAGGTTGTTCATGCACAGAACAGGGTAGAAGGCACCGTACCTCATAGCAGGCATTTCAGGCTCCCTATAGGATATGGGCAGATATCTCTGGCTATCACTTTACCTCTGCTTATTGCTGTATTGCGGCTTTCCAATATTTCAGCAAGGGAATATGGGTTCCTCCCTTGTACTGACAGGCAAAATGCAACTTGTTAACACAAACTCAGCCTCACTAGTTGATGTTCAGTCACTCGTTCACAAATTTGCAGTAGCAGTAGCAGCCTCAAACAGAGGATACAAATGTACCAGTAATTTCTAAAAGCACTTCAGCAAACTCTGCTACAGCTGGCCAATTTGGTTGAACTTCCATTCATAGCTTGAATAGCAAAGGAAGAAATTCATTTCAAGGAAAAGAAGCACAATTTACATTCTCAACAAAGTTTCCAAACAGCAGTTTTGCACTGTCACTATTCACACCCAAGCACTGGATTTTCTATTAATTTATTTAGTGAGGGGGCATTATTCGTTAGATATTCATTAGAAAACAAATTCTGACAACATATTTCAACCAGCTCTAATTTGAAAAAGGGAGGATCACACTGCACAAATTTATTGTGAAAATGAAGGACGACAAGGAGGGACTATTTCTCACTCCCTACTACCTGTGCTCTTTCTAAGATCCTACAACATTAAGTTTCTTAGCACCTTTCTCCTTATTTTAATACTTGCCTGCATTTAAGCTTTTAATATGAAACAACTGCAGTGAAAAATAATGAGTATAATTAACAGCAAAATTTAAACAGTTTTGCTTCTCCATACAACAATTTAGTATTGATTTAGAATATCGTGATTAGGAATTAAAGGTCTACATGGATGACTCACTATGAACAAATTAAAGATTAAAACACACAGTCAAAACAAGGATATATCTGGCTGGAAATCTGTGTAATGAATTCAGCTATTCAGGTTATTTCAATTTTTTTTGGAGGCTCTCCCATTTCATTAGCCAGGGGAACTTATTCTTGTTGTCTAGATTTAGTTTCAGTAAGAAGGAACTTTTGATTAAAACCATGTGTAATAAAATCACTGTGCAATAGCTAAAATCCAGATAAATAAGGTGTAGAGGATGAGAGTACCGTTGTGAATGGAGATTTAACTATTACATGAGATTCTTCATCCTTTTGGATCACACAATCCCAGCATTTGGAGGTTAAAGCTGACAATCAGAATATATCCGCAGAAATTTGTAGTTAGATATAATGTTAATCAAGTACACTAGCACACTACTGGCAAGGAGACAAATGGAAAGAAAACCAATAGAAAAAGCTCGTTGGCAAAATAAATGCTCTGCTCTTTGTTATTTTTTGCATCAGGAGGTCTTAAAGTGATTTGGTATTCTGCTTACCTGCACCCATCTGTATTCTTCAGAAACAGACAAGAAAAACAGAACAGAGCAGAAATAAGGGTGAACAACACAATCATTTCCATCAGTATCAGCAAAAAGTACTCTATGAAATACAAGAGGAAACAGAACCAGGGAACCAGGCAGAGGCAATTCTCATTTTGAATGAACAGTAATTGCAGTAAACTTACTGCCCCCCTATGGCAGTAACTATCTGTTCCCATGAAACAGAGCTGTACGTTTATTAAAAGAAGCAGGGGTTAGGACACTGTGGCTAGCATTCTTAGATTTGATCTAGGAACACAGATTCCACAGTTTGAGAAGCACTGCTACCAGAGAAGATACACCCAGGTTAAATAAACAACCCACTGAAAGGGACAGTAAGAGATGATGGCAAAGAGCTTGCTTCAATTCAGCAAATAAACTTTCCCTTAGTGAATCTTTAAGGAAAATGCCATCTCCTGCTGAAAACAACTACAATTAATGCCACTCAGACCTAAGTGCATGTGGAGCTCTGCTAAGTCCTTGCATTTTAGCTCGCCTTCACAAAGCAGCATTCCTCACATATCTTAAAAGAACAAGAAAGGAAAAGAGAAGGCCAAAGTTCTCACTGTATGGCTTTACATCTTTATCTGTAAACTGTGTGTTTACAGATAAAAAGCCAGTCATGCTGAAAAGTAATTTTTCAAGTAATCTTTTCAGAGCTCTTCTGGAACAAATACATAAATACACACTTTGCCACATGAGACAACTACAGATTCCTACAGAGAGACTGCAGAATTGTAGTAACATAAAAGAATTACCTGCTTAATGAAAAAAAAAATATATATATATATATTCTACATATATATATGCATATATATATATATATACATATATATATATGCTATATATATATATATACATATATATATATGCTACATATATATATATACATATATATATATAATATATATATATATATATATATATATATATATATATAGTGTTAGCAACAAGTGGAATAGTTCAGGAATTTTTCTGCTAGTAAAGAAGCCTGTTTAAATAAATGGGAAGAATAACAATTACAGTGATAAACAAACATAATCAGCCTGGCAGATAGGATTCCAACACACACAGAACAATAATTATTTGACATTAGATTTTACAGTCCTACCACCTGTGTCTTACTTTTTTAGTTCAAATTCATTTTGTGCTGTCATTCGTTGCCAAAATGATTTGTACACTGAACTGTTTAAGGTTTTCCTGAACATGCTGTCCTCCTTCTTGAGACATCCAAAGAGAGCTACGAAAAGGAGTGGATCAGGAGGGACTTGGTATGCAAAAATTTTTGTTTGTTTTAGGGTTTTGCTTTTTTCCCCCCCCCCCAAGTTCTGTTTCTACAACAGAAAGACAGCTGCTGCATTTCCAGCCCCCTGACTGTAAAAAACGACTTGGTTCTTTCTCTCCAGCATTGTGAATACACAGTTGTATCAACAAATTCTGAGAAGGCGATGGAGACTGTTCATATTTCTTAGAATTATTAATTCAGCTAATTAATATTGTATCTATTTCATAATCCAGGCATACAAGTCTTAATTCTCTGCCAAGTCCTCTACCCCATATTCATTATTGTAAACAGAATCATATCAAGATAGAAATCTTTCACATTTACCAACAGGCAAATATTTATTATTGTAACTCAGAACTCTACATACAGTATTGCACAAAATTGTATCAACTGACAAAACCATGTGCCTACGTAACAGTAAACAGCACATAAGCAGAAGCTTATTTTAACAGACTGTGCGTTATGTGTCAGTAAATTAACACGTTTTAAAAGATTATTTCATGAGAGTACGAAAAAGCAAATTTCCATTCGAGGCATATACACGAAACACATGAAGAAGATTAATGTGTGTGCACAGGTCCAAAAACATCCCCAAAACCAAATGCACACCAAAACAAATGAAACAAGTAAAGTCAAAGCACTCTTAGCAAACACCAGTGTTACTACATTCATAGTCGTATCTGCTAGCAAGGAGCATAGAAACGTAATCTGAAGAAACACCCTTAGCTTGGAATTTTAGACATACTATCACATTAACCAGATTTTTGTTCGGCAAGATGAAAGGATTTACGGCACTATAAATTCACTTAACCAGTGTTACACCAGTTATTTCATAACGTAATTCAGGAGAAAAGTAACTGTGTACAGTAGTTGACTATTAAAAAGAGTTTTTATATCAGAAGATGACATAGTATACAACTAAAATTCAAGCATCTAATATTAAACCATAGCTCTGGAAATTCTGGCCTCCAATTCCTACGCCGTACATACCAAGAATGATTTAAGTTTTTCATTTTTATTCTTGCCTCTACATATTTTCTCAAGCCAGATCTAACTGGCTGCAATTCTACATCTGTAGCATGCCACAACTGACAAGTTGTTCACAGGCAAGCGTACACGATGCTAAGAGCCCAGTCCCCAGAATGCTCCACTTTCTATTCCCAGTCTTTTGACTAAGTGTTCAGGTTAGTTTCCCAGATTAACAAGTTACTGTCTTGTCTACCAAAGGGAATAACTTAGCTGCACAGTGCCCTCTTTAGACAATCAGGGAAATTAGAGATAAAAGGATGGACCTGTACTTTTCTCCTATCAGCTTTGGGAAGGACGAGAGAAAAGCTTACACTTCTGCCTGATTTCCAGTGGAAGATCATCAGCTTGAAAAACACTGCTTCAAAAAGGGAATTATCTGACTAGGAATAATCTGATATATATTTTTTTTAATTACTGACAATTATTTTTAAAACAATTACTCAATAAAAGCTTTTTTTTTTTTTAAATGATAAACAGTTTCCTGTAACTAAATTAACCCTTGGCTAGCTGTTACATACAAGTTACTGTAAGCTTTTAAAGTGAAAAATTCTAGTGCTACATAGTTACTAAGCAGAGTTTAGAGTTCTAACAGAATGAGTAGCACACCTGGTTAAAAAAAAAAAAAGAAGATTCCTCTCGCAGAAAAAGCAGCTTATGGCTTTGGTAGACAGATAGCATGGTGAGAATACAAACATACTCTGTGAACACAGAATCAAAATTTTGAGTTTTAACACCTCTGCAATTTAAGCCACAAAAGATAAACAACAGAAATGTGAGGAACAAGGGCTGTATCCTGCTTCAGCATTCCAGTACCTGAATATATTTTATGTTTTTGAAAATCACTAAGTACAACATAGGCTGTGACTTCAACTAGGAAAGGAATGGGATTAAAATTTGGTTAGAACATTTTTAATTATTTCTACAAGCAGTACTACCACAGCCTACCACTACACTAATATACAAACTTCTTTTTGGACTTCCCTGGATTTAGAGGAAAGTAAGTTCCAGAAAACCTACACATAAAAACATGAAAGTATCAGAAATCTAAGAAAGGAAAGTAAGCATTTACATAATCAGTGAACTTATAAGCTGAAGACTGTATGCCCGTGTATATAAAACACCTATAAATGGTGATTTTTTTTTTCCTCCCCTAAATCAAGCCAGAATACTGGCAACATACTTTTGCAAATTGCATCAGTTTTGGATGGGGAATGAGCTGAGTGAACAAAGAAAACTGCAAAGGAAAAGAATAGCAGTGTTTTATTTCCTTGGCATGTAAAAGCACAGTGACATTACGATAGCACTTACTGTTCTTACCTTATAGATTCCAACTCATCACAAGTTACAGCATAAATACATCAGTGCTGCAATTTAACATACAATTTACATACTCAACACGACTCAATTTTATTTTTCTTAGTGGTGTCCAGACTTCACACACCCTAGATCTGAAGAAAACTGATCTACTTCTGAAAGCCAAAAAGCAAGTGTCCTGTGATGTTTAAAGTCAAAGAAGTAGTCCTGAGATTTCAGATGTTAAAGCTTTCTCCACAGCCACATGTTCCTTTAATGTTTGGATTATTGAAGACAAACTCACTGGACAATTTATCTTCTACATAGTCCATTTCAGTTCCTAGAAGTGTCAGCTGTGCTTTCTTCTCAATAAACACTCTAACCCCTTGAAGACAACAAAGAAAAACAAATTTACATAGAGCAAAATCATTCATCGTTTACTTTGAGTTGTATTTCAAATGAAAGGGAAATTGTTAACTTTCAGTTTTCTCGAAGCAAAATTTGAAGACCATCAACACAGCTTCTTTTTCCTTAACCTGTGACACTCTTCCATTGCACTTTCTATCCTACTATAAAATCTGAATAACAGTCTTAGTAGTAGTTCATCTTATGAACCAGAAAGAGATCCCTTTTCTAAGGCATGCAAAGCTGTGAGTAGGTTGCTTTAGCTGTTTATAGAGTAGAAGATAACAGAAATAACATCAGTGAACAACAGCGAGAACTGGTTAAGTTATATAAGCAACTGCCAGAAAGCTGCTCTATTACAGTGAAAACTTAGATAAAACACACTGTTATAACAACACAAGTCCGCAGGCAACAAAGTTGAAGTTACTCCAAACAGATTTTCAGGGAAAATTTTGATAGCAATTAACACAGAAGGCTAAACCTAATGCAAAATTTTACAGACCTGATCCCTGAAGTGGTCACTTGCTACCTAAAAGCCAGAAAATTTGGGCTGAAATCCAAAACTACCAGCCTGATGAGTACAGAGCTATATTAAAGTCAAAGCCTTTAGTGGAAATCAGTCTAGAAGCAGCCAAACAAAACAGAAAGCAGAGACATCTGAAATACTCTCCGTTTTTGGACCTTGAAGTCTCTCTCTTGACTGAGGGAAACATGAACTGCTTTTATCTTCCTTAAGATCCAAACCAGAAAATGTTTTTTCAACTCTATAAAGCCAGAGCAGCTCTGAGTCAAGCAGAGGTAACTCCAGAAGCAAGTTAAGTTTGAAATCAAGAGGCACTTGCAGAATTACGTGGCAGTCTCGATCTCAGGTGCTCCAGTTCAGTTTAGTCATTTGTCCCAACTACTTCTTTTTGTAAGAGAATGAAATGTATTGGTTGGTTGTAGATATCTATAACACAGCTATAACCTGGTCTCTGCATTGCAGAATACTATTTGTAAGGAAATAATTGCAATATCCCACTCTTATGCATATCTCCTACTTTTCTGCCAGATTCATTTTTCTGGACGTAAATACAAGAGAATTCAGTAATTCTCAGACAAAACAAAAGAAAAACCAGAGGAATATTTTAGAAACCTCTCGAAAACAAACATTATATGGATTCTGTAAAAATCCCTATTTTACAGGACCACAAAGAAAGTCTTCTGAGTGCTGGACAAAACTATGGAACTTTCAATATTTTAGCAACACACCTGTTATAGCATTCTCAACAAAATTATCAGATAGCATGCTTAAACATCAGCATACAAAAACAATTTTCTAAGTAATGCTTAGTTAAAATTGTAGAAATGGTTGTTACAAAACAATTTGAAGATCAAAAGCATGAACAGATTAGAAACAAATTACAGATCAGTGAAGAAGATGACAAGTTAGAGAAGACTTTTCAAAAACAAAATCCTTATTTTGCCAACTCTGGTTTTAGGCATGCTGATAAAGTATCCCTTTCCTTATGCATTTTTCTATTTTTTTTTCTCTAAATACCTAGGATTAACCACCTCCAAAAGCATGAACAATTGGCTACACTGGTTATTCTGCGCAGCAGCCTCTGAACTACAGATTGCAGAGCTGCAGGTTTTAACTGATAACTTCAATATGGAAACCAATGCAGCACCAATTCCAGTATCAGGAAGCTAGGACCTCTTGTTATAGTTTAGTACTCAAAACAATTTCTAACCCGCCTTTCTAACCACATAAGATTGCTCTACTGCAGCAGAAACTCACCATCTTGAACTACTTCTTCATCAGAGTCTCCTTTAGACTTTGTATACTCTAGTGTATAAGAAAGTCCATTGCATCCCCTTGTACGAACACCTACTTTCACACCTACCTGAAAAAACACAAAACACAAACATACATGACTTTTTTTAAACCTGTTCTTCAACACCTTGCAATAAAAGTAGGTGGGATAACAAAATGACGACATCTATTCTTCCCTACCCAAAGCCTAGAACTAGAACAGAAGTGAACTAGCTCAGTGCATTTCTTTTCCTTTTACAAAATTGATTATAAAGGTAATGGTAAGCATCAGATATTTGCTACTTTGCACCTAGCTCTAATAGTTCTTAAAAACAACTTTTGAAGTGATAATAAACTACTGCTACTTCTGTGAGTGCCCAGTCTCATAAAGACAGTAGAATTTCAGAATGTTGTGACTTCAATTTAAACTTCATTCAGATGCTAATTCAGGCACTATTTTAAGACTATTATAATTAATTATGAAGCTGTGAGGGCAGGCCAAGGGCAGTTGCTAGATTTCTACACTCTTTCTCTAATGACCATCAGAAAACTACTTCAATTCAAAGTTCTGAAAGAATTTACTTTGATTTCTCCATTACTCCTGCTGCCTTTTGTCCATAAAACTCAAACTCTACCTTACATCAAATATATCCATTTGCTTACTACATTAATCCATGTTAAACCCAACCCAGTCAGTGTATTTGTAATCACTCACTGCTTCTCATAATGACCTTCTTTGTTTGAGAGAAAAAGAGCAGCCATAGAAGTGAGGAGCTAAGAAAAAGTGGTATAGAATCAGAAAGCCATTCACATACAATAAACTTCCAAAAGTACCTATTCCATTTTCAGCAAACCACTATTTCTTAGTTAAACAGAAGTACACTGTATACCTGTATATTACCTGTGTTACAATAAAAATCCACCAGAACATTACCAAATACCACCACGTGGGACCTCAGACAAACTGTGTGATCTGCTCTGACTAAGCACCTCTCGACAGGAAACACTAGATACAATGCAGCATGCTGGAAAACAGGAACACCATTTATAACACAAGGATGACTGATCAGCCAAGCTGCGGGCTCAGGGCTTCCTTATCATCATTTGTGTTCTGAAGAGAAAGCCTGGTTATTTACAGATGTACAGGAAGAAAAGGAAACAATGGGCATTGTACTGTAGTTAAGAGAGAATATTTCTCTTGAAATAGTACTTGCTGTAAAGCAAAATTAAAGACAGTGTTTGTTTTCATAGTGGTTAGAAAGCAAGTTTGAGCTTTCCTCTGAAAAGCTCAGTTATTTGGTGAAATGCTGGCAACTCACAAAAATGAATGTTTTGACCAATAGATAATAATCTAACATGACAGCTATATACCTCATAATGACCATTCCTACAAAAACTGATTACTAATGTCTTAAAGCAACAGTTGAAGGCCCTAAAGTTACCTGAAGTCACCACTGTGCCACATTAGAAGAATTCATTAAAATATAACTTAAAAATAAAGCTCAACTTCGTTTCACATTTTATCATCTCAACAGTAACTGTACAGTGACACATCATTACAGCAAGCTACCTTCTGCATTTAATTCTATAGAGAAACAATGCTTAAAAAACATTTCTCTCCAAAAAAGCCCCCAACATCTCTAAACTGCTGGGTGTTTATTTCAGACTTCTAGGTTAGTGAGAAGTGCTTTGTGACCGTCTGCTGCACAACACGACAGCCCTAGTATGCTTACATGCTCAGGCTGGTCTTTAAGAAGTTGTTTTATCTTCTGGACGGCTGACGGGGTCTGAAAAACAAAAACACATCATTTCTAACCGTTACTTCTTGTTCATTTGCAGAGAGTGCTTGCACAAGCATTTCACAGAACTGTGTTACACACAGCCCTATTCTGACACTGTGCAACACAGTTATGCCTTACACTTCATCCCGGCACCCCATTTGCACGGTCACCTTCGGCACCTGTCACATCGCCAGCCCACCTGCTGCCGACCCACTGCCTGACCTCAGCAGCGCCTCGTGACTGCAGTGCCGAGCAGAGTGCCTGCCGCCTCCCCACAGCCAGCAGCTCAGATACGTAAGCCCCTGGGGCTAGCTTTCCGTTTTCAGACAGTCTCTGTGCACGCAGCGCGCTCCTCGCTTTCTGCACACAACGTCTTTACGTTTGTCTGTAGGCACGCAGGCACTTCGCAGCCCGTGACGCCGCTCCGCAGCCGGCTGCCCGCGGTCCCCCGGGCGCGGCGCCCCCCCGCCCGCGCCCGCATCAACAACCGCACCCGCACCCAAACCCTTGTTCTCCTTTCCACCCCGGAGGCCCAGCGGCGCTCGGCCTCGCCCCGCCCGCCGCCTCCGAGCCCGCTGTCACCCCGATGCCGCCCGCCGCGGGAGCAGGCCCCGCCGCCCGGCCCGACTCCGAGAACGCCGCCGCGGGTTGTAAACGGGGGCCGAAGGCGCTCGGCCCGGGGCGCTGACCAGGGTGAGGGCAGCGCGGGTGGCCTGGATCTTCCTCTTGCTGACCGCGCGCACCGTGGCCCGCACCACCGACGATGCCATCACGCCCCTCCGCCCCGTCCTCTGCCCTCTGCCATGGGCACCACCGACGTCACGCCGCGACACCGCCCCGCCCGACGCGCTTCCGCCATCCGTCCTCATTGGGCAGCCGAGAATGACGGGCAGGCGGTCCGGCCCGCCCCTCCGGCCGTGCTGCGCCGAGGCCGCGTGCGCGCGCCCGTGGGGTGTGTTTTGGAGGAGGCTCCGCGGCTTGTGCGCGGAGATAAGGGGCGTGCGGGGCCCGGCCCTGCCTCCGGGCCGCACCGTCCGTGTCCGCAGGAACGACGGCCAGGGGATGCAGATACAGCCCGATGGAAACAGGGAATGGCGTCTCTGCAGAACCATAGAGTCACTGTGAAAAAGACCTCTGAGATCACCGACTCCAGCCGTCGACCCACCATCGCCGCGGCTTTCAGTGCATCTGTGCCCTTCTTGAACGCCACCGGGGCAGCCTGCGCCAGTACCTGATCACTCTTTCTGAGAAAAAAAATGCTTCCAAATATCCAAAGTGAGGTACACAGCCCTCTGCAAACGTGGAATATGTCAGCCGGGCTCTTTACAACTCCCTGAGAGGAGTCTGTAGTAAGGCATAGGTCGCCCTTTTTTCCCAGGTAATAGCAACAGGATGAGAGGGAATGACCTCAAGTTGCACCAGGGGAGGTTCAAGTTGGATGATTCTTCTCTGAAAGAGTGGTGAGATGTTGCAATGAGCCGCTTAGGGGGATGGTAGACGCTGTCCCTGGGGGTATTTAAAAATCGTGTGGATGTGGTACTGAGGGTATTGTGCTTTTATCCAGCAGATGACTGAGCACCAGGCATTCATCTGCCCACTGCCCCCTTCCCAAAAGGATAGAGAGAACTGGAAAAAAAAGAAAGTAGTTTGAGATCGAACTGTTCACTAAGATAGAGAAAAGGATAACACTTATGACTATATATACGTATATTTATATATACATGAGCATATACAAGAAGTGCTGCACAGGCAATTACTCACCACCCTCCGACCCACGCTCAGCTAGAGCCCTGAACAGCAAAAGCAGTGATGAATTTTCATAGCCTTCAAAACTCTTTCCACGAGGCCATACACTACAAAATAATCCTCTGTCCAGTTTGAGTCAGCTGTCCTGATTCTGCACCTTCCCAGATCCTTGGGATCTTTGCTGGGAATGGCCTTGGCTCTTTGCAACACTGCTTAGCAGCAACTATAAGTATCAGTGTGCTATCATCGTTTTTCTCCTAGAACCAGGTGCTCTGAAGAGCTCCATCCCAGCTCAAACTAAGACACAGGGACATGGCTATTGGGCATACTGCTGATGTTGGAATTGATGTTCTCAATTGGGTTGATGGGTTGGGTTGATGTTGGAATTGGTGATCTCAGAGATGGAAGGCCTTAGACGCTCTATGAGCCTGAGGCCTTAGTCAGCAATGCTTGTTAAGTACAAGCTGGAAGCAAGTGTGCAAATGCAACCAGTTTTTCTGTCAGTACTGTTTACTTTACCTCCTTGTATAAAGGTGCATGACTGAAATCCTTCATGCAGAAAAATGCACCCACTGACATTCAGCAGTGCTTGCTGAATGTTTATGGAGACCAGGCAGTGGAAGTGAGCACGGTGAGGCATGTGGTGTATTTCAGCAGTGACAACAGCAGGCCACCTTTGCTGGTGCACATCTTTATGAGCGCAGCGACAAAACCCTGCTTGCCAATGAAAATGCACAGTTAATGACAGTGACTTTTGACAAGAGTGTTTTGTAGCTGAGAATTTCTCTATCAAACAGTGCTAATGTACTCTTTGCTGTAGTTTCCACAGAAGTAAGAGGTATTTTCAGAGTGAGTTGGAGGTTGGAAGTGTAATCTGTAGGATTTAGAACTGACTTTAGAAATCTCACACTTGAAAGCTTCACTATAAAACTAAAAAATATCTCAATGCGAGGGTGCTGAGTAGCATAAATGTGATCTATTTAGTTTTAAAAATATCTTCTATCTATAACATTATGCTGTAGTCTCTTAGAGGTGTATATATTTTGTTCTCATCAACAGAACAGAAGGCTAAATAAAATATATATGAGGCATGCAAATGTCCTGCATGTGAATTTTCTGGGTATGAATGTGGAAGTATAGAAGAAAATCTCAGGGAAAAAAAATGCTTAAAATTATATGAATAACATGCTATAGAGGACAAAATTGGAATGGTTTTCCATTTGTGAAGCTGGCTAAGATTGAAAATAGGTAAAGAAAAACAACATCTTTTGGGAGAAAGATAAAACATCTAGAAATATAAAGATAGCTGGCTTCATGTTGATGAAGGAAAAAAAAATAGGAGTTAGCTTCCTAAGGTCACTTTGGAAATTCTAACCTTCACCTTTAGCGAAAAACAGGTGAAGGAAAAAAAAAAAGCATAGCATTTTATAAAACAGATCATTCCAATAAATTAATGATTCATTCCACATTTAAGTCAGGAATACTGAAAGCTACAACTTAAGAAGAAATACAGAATCGTAATTCTGGATTTTGATTTTATTTATTTATTTCAAAGTCATAAATAACAGTGGTTTCAATTTTACCATGTAATTATTTCCTGAACAAGACAGAGTACACTACCAGCTCTGGAAGGACTTCAAGTAAAGCTCAAGTTGATACACCTACTTAAATTCTTGGCTGGTCCAAGGATCCCATTCACATTTTATGAAAATGCACATGTGTTTTCCCCAGATGCCATATATCATTTCTCTATTCCATAAAGCAGTTATGTCTGTATCCCCAAGATAATGAAAAAGATTCTTAGCAGCATCAAACAGGACTGACCTGTTTCTTAGTTGTCTCTTTTTCTTTTTTTTTTTTATTTTTTTTATTTTTCCTCTCTTCTCCTTCCTTGTACACAAGCACAGCAGCAAATTAAATTTCATAAAATCAAAGAAGGGGCAAAAAACTAAAAATCTCACTGGTACTGCTTTACTGCAGAGACAGCTTTAACATATGTTTACTAGTGACTGTGTTTTCAGTCCTCTACACGGGGAAAATAAAAACACCACAAAAACCTGTTTGCAAGCACAGTCTACAAGCATTTCAAACACTTTTACACAAATATTCATTAACAATCAACATATATAAATAATATTTGCTCCTTCAAAAAAAATCATATTTTGAAGAAAATACACTTATTTGGCCTGCAACAATTTTAGTGCATTTTAAAATGCTCAGGCTGAATGACAAAACCTTGGTCCATTTTCAGTACCTGCATTTATCTATATGATTTACCTAGTAAACAAATACAAAACATCATGGCTTTCTATTAAAATGCTCAGACAATCTATTTAGGAGCAAGGGGTCTATGGTATGACACCATATTAAAATCCTTTATTAGCAATCTAAAGTAAGGTTAAAGAAACATGGGTGTTTTAAGTTGAAGATTATTTATGCTGCTGTCCTGTGAATCCAGATGCTTTAGCCAAAGTAAGTTTTTAAGTATAAGAATGAAGTAAATTGCAACTGTATTGCAATTTAACAGTGCTTCATATCCCTCATGATTCTTGCTGGGTCCTCTTCTGTGAGGCTTTTCCCTGAGTCATATATCTATTGGAAAGGCTGCCTGAGATCAGGGGGGGAAAAAAAGCATCACACTTTAAAAGCTTAAAGGTTTCAAATCAAAACAAAACACAAAGAAATCCCAACCCAATAACCACCTCTACCACCACCACAGACAGAAACAAACAAACAAAAGTAAAACAAGAAGAAATTACTGTTAAGTTGAACTGCAACGAAAGCACACAAGATCAACTTTATAATATCAGCTGCTAGAGGACAGTAGGAAATATTATAATACAGAAAAGATTACTTTTTTTCCAAATAAATGCCTGGGGACAAACTGCTTTTTTTTTTTTTAATTTCCCAAACTCAGCTTCAAAGAAGTCTTGCAATGACTTTTTTTCCCACCCCACGTAAAACTGAAAACCTACAGAGATATTTAATAGCAGTTTGCAAAGACTTCTCAAATCTCCCTTCAGATGCCCCAGAAGAGATCTATGGAAAAACCCAAGCTGCTAAATGGTTTGCACTTGCACACAAAACTCAAAGTAATTAAAAAACAAAAAAACAGTTACTTGAAAAATCTTCATTGTGACAGTTAACAAGTTAAATGTGTGAAATTTCTGTAAGGAAGCTGCAGTGGCAACCATGCATCTAACACAGTGCACAAAATGTCTCTGATCCAGAGAGCGTATACAAAGGCCTTTATGTCATCGTCTGTCTGCTACTTGTAAGTGTAATTTTAACTTTCTCGCATTTTGACAGATCAAAGGATGTGCTTTCATAGTCTCTCTTAAGTTAGCTGATCATGTGGAATTCTAGATGATTATTCTGAGGAAGCCTCACAAGAAAGTGCTCCACATGTTGCTCCTGAAGAGAAACACAGAACCCCATGTATGCCAAAACAGAGGGAGAGAAGAGAGAGATTGATAAAACACCAGATCCTTCTGCAAAATAAATCTATCAGAGTTAAATAAAGAACAAATGGCTGACAGAATTGACATGCCTTATAAGTTTTGTTCCCAAAACACGAATAAAAAAAATGCGCTTTTCCAGCTTAAAAAAAAAAAAAAGAAAGAAAAAGTGGTTTCAGAATTATCTGGCAACCTGTTCAGACTACTGCTGCGTTCAGCAAGTTAGGCAGAGTTTCCATACGGACTGAGAAAGTAAGGTGAAAACGCATGCTTTCACACTGAATTTCTGAATTGAAAGAAAGAGATACAAACCTGTCTGGGGACTCAAAAGTACTTTTCCTTTTTGTTTCTTTTTTTCTTCATGTGTAACCATTCCCTATAAACAACACATATATACTGATGAACCTACAAAACTGAATTACATATTACACATGTTCTCCTTGAAAGCTTAAGTAAGAATAACTTTAAGTTCCTTTACAAGAGTTTCAGAATATTTAAAGAGATCCAGGAAGAAGAGCACTTAACATTTACCTGATTCAATCGACCAGCATGTTTGGCAGTTGGAGGTAAAGGGGATCCACACAACATTTCTGGTTTTGAACCTCCTGAAAAAGTTGTAATATAGCAAAGACTTACTATTTTGAAACTACTTTTCATCTCAGATATCCTAAGGTACAAAAACTAGAAAGATACTTGCATTCTACCTTCATAGCACAGAGAACTTAAGACATTTCTGTTTTCTGCCTTTATATAATATACAAAAATGGGCACAATGAAATGAGATGCATCCATAGTTAAGCATTTAAGCTAGAAACCCCAATTCCCAAACCTACACAAGGAGACCTGGAATCTTCAGAAAATGAATGATGATATGGGGTTAAGTGAGTTGACCAAAGTCCCACAAAGTGCTTGTGTATAGCACAGTAAGTCACAAAACCTCTTGGGCCCAGAGAACTATAGAGAACACTTCAGGCACCAGACAAGCAAAAAAGTCCATCCTAAATCAATTCTCCTTCTCTACAAATATATTGATTCCCAAAGGATTCCTGTACTTTATTTTGAGATGTCAAGTAATGAGCAAACTGTACAGCTTTTTTCTGTAGTGTGTATATAAATGCTTCTAGATTTACTTAGGGGGAAACTGTAATACTGTGTTCGTTTGTAAGCTAGATGAAAGTACCATGCACCATGCCAAGAAGTTGCATTCTTATTAGAGTGATTTTCCTACAATAAAGATGACTACAGATCTGTCTAATGTGAAGGATGACTTAGATACTGCTTAGCAGTTCACTGTTTTCAAGTCTGTCAGTCAAGTTCTATCTTCAGGCAATTACTGTAGTTTCACGTGTTTTTTTTTAAATTTTATTTAACTCAAAGTTGCAAAATAACTCTAAGAAAAATAAGGCAGATTATTTTATCAACCATATTACTGAGTTAGGAAGGACATTCTTTATTTCTTCCCATTCAAAATATTTTATCTGAGCAATTTATTTTCAGTGATCTTGAGGTCCTTATGAAAGAGGTCTATTTTACATGATGGGAAGGAGCTATAAGCTTTTACTGCTATTACCAGGTGCTGAAATAGAAGCTGTATATTGAAACGTTAGCCAACTTTAGCAGTGAAGGCAACAGAAGCAATTTCAACACAGCAGGCACTCTCCACTTTCTACTGTTACCTCCTGGCCTGCTAAGAGAAACCATCTCTATTCTCAGGACACAACTGTTTTGAAAGATAGGTGAAAGTAAAGGGGAAACTGATCATGTCTGACTCTATTTTTAAAAAGTTGGCATTTATGTGAATGCCATTCAAAGGAAAAATATTTAGCCTTTAATGAACTTTGTAACCACAAGTTCTGCTTAAACTACTCAGCTTGATCAGTTTCATACCTGCAGCTACCTTATACTGTGGGCATTCCTTTTTAATGTGACCTTCTCTTCCACAGATAAAACAACGTTTTTCTTTTAACTCTCTGTCTTCTTGTCGCTTCCACTTCTCTGCTGATTGCCTGGGAGACCGTTCTTTTCCAGTTTCCACTATTCCCCTTGCGACTTTGCTCTTTTGAGGTGTAAATAGATGCAATTTCCCCTCCTTGACAGAGCTTTCTTTTTCTGTTGTTCTGTTCTGTATTTCTTTGTCCTCTTTGCTTTTCTCTTTGTTTTCTGTGTACCTCTGGTTTTTACTATCTTCATAATCACGTCGTCGCCTCAGTCTGCAAGAGGAAAAGGCTGCAGATTTCATATGTCTTATATACATTAAAGATAAAAACACAAACACTGCATATAGCCTATAAATGGACTCAATTTATTTCTTCAGTGGGTTAAATAAAGTTAAATGCCTTTGGCTCTTTTAAGAAACAGTTCTACACTGTTATGATATATATATTATTAACTTCACAATTTGATTACAATACACCTGAAATTCTATTTTTTTTCCCCTCTAAAATACGAATGCATCAACGTGAAGATCTTGTTGCTGGAGCTGCAATGACAGTGGAAGAAAAAGGACACCAAATTAAATACTAGCACATAAAAATAGAGCTCTCATTCTACTTCTTGTACCATTCCAGGAGAAATCTACCTTCCTTCCAAAATGGCATATATTCACTCTCTCTACAAATCATGTATAAAGGAAGATGCTTCTAGCATTCAAAGTGACTTAAAGACGTATCAGTGAGGACCTGGGTGCCATTACTGATCTGGTTTCATTTTACTTGTTTATTTATGAACTGGAGAAGGAACAATCAGTGTCTGATGATAACAGACTCCTTTGCTCAGTCAGATGCAGCACTAATGACAAGAAAACTGAAGAAACTCACAAAACTGAATAAACTGACAAAATGATAGCAGACGAACTTCACCATAGATAAATTGTAAATAATGCATCCTGGCAAAAATAATCTAGACCATGGCTATACAATATACAAAGGAAAGCTGGCAATTAGACCTAAAAATAGACCTGAAGTATCTTGGAATCATTTTAAAGAATTACTAAAAAAAAAAAAACCCAACAAACAAAACCCCCACCCCAATACAAACAAGAAAACAAGAAAAACTGACTAACAGTAGTAGCCAAGAAGTTTACCAGAATATCTGCATCATCAGGTAACATATCAAGAACAATACAGAAAGGACTTTTTTTTTGTGCTGTGTAAAACTATGGCGTGCCTCCAGCTATGTACTTTGTGTTAGTCTAATGTGAATACTTTAAGAAGGAGGTAGTACAGTTACAGAAAGTACAGAGAAAGGCAGGTAAAATGAAGGAGCAATTACTAAAAAGGGCACAGACACTAATTTGGCAAGAAGCTACAAGATGAACACAACTGTGACTTCAAATCTCATCCAGGCATTATCAATACTCATTAATCCTCCTATGTAGTGCTAATGAAACCAAATGAATGCAAGAGAAGAAATCCCCAGAAGACAGCCAACTAGTGTACCTGTCATAAAGAGCATCTGCTATTGCAGTGGCTGGACAAAGGACTGAAGAAATATCAGTCTTATACCACTTATTTTCATAAATGCAGAATTTCATTGATTTCTGCTCTATGGAATGCTGTATGGAATATAGCTGTGAATGCACAGCTTTAGCATCCCTGTTCTAATCTTCCTTCTAAGGAAATATATCACAGAGATCCCAAAACTATACTCACTTTCTTCTCATGGGACAATCTTTCATGAAATGGCCAATTTTACCACAAATTCTGCAGCATCTATCATTTGGTGCCAATTCTCCTTCTGTCAGTACCTCTGGATCAAAGAAGTACTCCTGAGAAAAAAAAAAATGATGCATATAAATTACAAGTTCATACACTGGGCAGTCAAAACAGATAAGTAAGTTGTTGAAATTTTGCTTATGTACAGTTCTGACAGATCTAACAAGATAAAATCGTCCTCTGCTTCCTCTTCCCCACAGGCAGCCGGCTGACTACCAGGTGTGCAACATTCTTTCTTAAACCAGTCTTAAAAAACCCTAAGCTTTTCTGAAGGAGGCTGAAATGTCTAAAAGCCTACATAATGAATATCTCCCTTGATCAGTATTTTGTATGCCCCCACATTTTATAGGCAAACAATATGAAAAAAAGTACTCAGTAATAACAGTTCAAGGATTTATAACAGCACTGCTGAAATTAAGAAAAGCATTAAGAGACCATAACCATATTCTTAAAAGCGAGTTACACAATGAAAAACATGCATATGATGCCCTTAGGAGCAGCTTACCATTTTTGATGGATATTCTTTAGGAAATATTTTTACAGGAGTACCGAATACTCTTCTGCCATTTATAAAAGCTTTCATTATAAAGTTTGTCACTAGGGAAACACACACAAAAAAAGAGAAAACATCACGTGAACATCAAACAAGCCAGTAAAACAAGAATTGTCACTTAATATCCAAGTTTTTCAACAGGAAACTTACTTTTTCTTGATAATCCAGCTCCAAGATTGTGGTTCAAATCGAAGGGGTCTGTATGGAAAGCATTAGAGACATAAATATTTATATGCACATATATACACACATACACACACAAACAACCCAAGACAACTGTTTTGAAAACAGAATTAATGCACTAAAATTAAACTGTTTGTGAATTTCTGGAAAATAAATTAATTTCATGGACAAAGGATCACGTTAGTGAGATGAAAAGTGAACGAAGCAGCCCCAAGCGCATTAGGCACAGTACAGATTGACAGTCAAGGGAAGGAATTGTTCCACTCTGCTCTGCAGTTTTGCAGCATCACCTCGAGCACTGTGTGCAGGTTTGTGCACTGCAATATAAGATCATAAAGCTACAAGGGAATGTCAAAAGGAGAGCTATAAAGGTGATGAACGGCCTGGTGGGCAAAGTGTATGAGAAGTGACAAAGGTCCCTTCGATTCTTCAGTCTGGAGAAGAAGAGACAAAAGAGAGGCCTCATGGCGACCTACAGCTTCCTCATGAGGGGAGCAGAGGGGCAGATGATGATCTCTTCTCTCTGGTGACAGCAATAGGACCTGAGGAAACGGCATGGAACTGCATCAGGAGAAGGTCAGGTTGGGGATAAGGAAAATGTTCTTCACTGGAGGGTGGTCAAACCCTGGAATCTGCTCCCCAGGGCAATGGTCATGGCCCCAACCTGCCAGAGTTCAAGAAGCATAAGGAGAATGCTCTCAGAGATAGGGCTCGAATTCTGGTAGGTCCTATCTGGAGCCAGAAACTGGGCTCTGTGATCCCTATCATTCCAAATCAGAATATTCTATGGTTCTATAAAAGAATATGCTTAAGTTGTATGTGGAGCAAGACAGTAGAAGTTCTTTCTGTGAAAGTCACACGGCCCAGAAAATGACTTACGGAACATTTCTAAAATGTATCACTGCATTTTCCTAATAGAGATCTTAGCATTAACAGTGTAATACATATACAACATTAAACTGGTCATTCAAATATGAACTCTGCTAACCTTACTATTAGTGGGAAAATCTCACAAGTATGATTTCTGCTTTGCAGCTTTTTTGCAGGTGGGAAGAAAAAGAATAATTTTTAGCTCCACTGAAAATGAATGGGAATTTTATGAAGACTTAAAACATAACAAAATAGCAACTTGTAATCTATTAATAGAAAACTAAATAAGCCAACACAGAATGACCAAGTTTTTCATGTGGACATTAAAGAAATTCCATATAGGGATGTACATTATGTGATTTTACCTTCAATAACAATGTATTTGGATGTCCACTGCTTCTTGAAAGTTGTAAGCAGGTTCTTTCTCCTAATGCAGATGACATGCTCTTTAAAATCAAAGTCTTCAGTGTAAAAACGAAGAAGTCCCAGCCACAGTTGCCCTACAGATTCAGTGTTTTTGCCAAAGTCAGGCCAAACAACTGGCTGAAAATGACAGAAATACATTTATTTTCTACACTTACACTGGAGAGAATAACTTAATAACTTTCAAATCCAACACAATCCAGTTACTCCAGGATACTTTCTTTCTAAACTGCCACTAAGAACCCAATTATTGATTTTATAATAGCATGTCTTTAAACTTCAACAGAACTTTTAACATCAGGTTTTGCCTTTATTAATTCACTGTAAATGCTCACTTAATTCAAAATTATTCAATAGGTTTAACCTACTGTGGCCATAAGCGTAATTAATATTTAAAAGAAATTCTCTGCTCAGTAACGTGATGCACATAATGATTAATCATCATCAACATCTGAAAGCAATTTATTTTAAAACTACTTTTTTCAGGTTATGCAGTGGATTTTTTTTGTTTGCTTCTTTTTCAATGTACAGATGCTTGCACTGCTGGGTTGAATAGAACCATGTTCTTAAAAGTTCACATTTCAATTTATAAAGCAATAGCTACTTCAGTTCCACTACTGTGTTCAATCAACATGTCTGAGAACATTTCTTAAAATGAATTCTTTTTCATTTTTTACTCACCAACTCTTCTATCTTATCAAAGAAATAAACGTTCCAACCATCAACTAAAATTTCAGGCTTTTTTGGTTCTTTGTAGATCTGAAAACATAGTATTAAATTCAACAGAAAAGCCTTTAAGACCAACACTAACATTCTTCTGATCAATACTGTGTACAGGTACTGGTTTCTTTATTGATATACTGTACCTCTTGAAGAACAGGGATGACAGGTGGATTTCTCTGTTGAAGAAAATAAAGCACCATAAGAGTATATGCATAAGAAGAAAGGCTACCACGAGATGCATCTCCAATGTCGCACATCTACAAAAAGGAACACAAATTACATTTTTTTAATGATCATCACCTCATGGTGCAGGTACTACCTCATCCTGAATGCCTGAAAAACTCACCTTTGTAAAAACTTTCATTGTATAGCACAGATATTTCACTCGAGGATCAATGGCTGCATATGATGAAAGAAGTCTTGTATTATGCAAGGCCTATGAAAATAAGAAATCCATATATGAAATATAGGAGGCCTGAAGAAGTTGAGGGAATGAGCTGAAAACACATAAAATGTTTTTAGTCAAGAGAAGACAATGAATGATTCGGAGCACTGTAGATTCAGAGTTCACATGCATACTTCTTCAATTTTAATTTACTTAATGAGTTTGTGTTAACAGCCTGTAGAGCTGTGAGCTCAACAGTTAAGCCCCGCATAGTAGAATGTATATTGAGAAAGGAAACATTCAACAGTGAGGTTATCACTACTACTCTACTGAAAGGCTAACAAACAACTCATGATTCTCAGAGTTGCTATAAAGCAGAATTCACAGAACACTACTTCAGAAAGTGAAGTATTCATCTATTACTGCATTTTCAAAATATATGGTAGGAGGTTAATTCTTGAATTAAGATATTTCATTCCAGAAAAGTGAGAGCTATTAAATTACCCATGGGGATGCAAAACTTCAAGTACACACTTTTAGATTTTGTAGTTGAGGTATCCTTCTCTACTTGGGCTCCCCTCAGACTCATACAGAAGCTTCAGAAAGCTTAATGCTTGGCTCTAAAACTCACTTTCCTTCAATGCTGCAAGGAGCTGCCTATTGATGTACAAAACATCGGAAAAAAACAAATGATACTTCTTTTTAAAATATTTGGCCAATGACTTTTTCCTAAATTGTGTTGTATTCTAGTCCAGGCAAGCTGGATTCCTGTTACTATCCCAAGCCTCAAAAGCTAAGTATGACTTGTAATGGGAATTGAGGGATGGGAAAAGTGAAGTTATATTATTGTCCGTTTCACAGAAAGAATTAAACACTATCACTTATCATTACTGAAGAACTACTATCTTGTCTTACAGATGTATTAACACTGAAGTCTTGACTGCACAATTGATTGCACCACGTCAAAAATAACTCATCTGTGCTTGGAAATTTAAAACTGGAGTAGAACTGGAACCACTTATAATTGAACCTAGACAAAACAATCATTTCATTCCTAAGCAGCCCCGCATTTTATTGCTAAAAACCAGATAACCTTACCAGAGTGTTATATAAACTGATGTCTACTTCAAGACCACTTCTGATATGGAAAAATTTGACAATTGGGACTTTAGCAGTTGTTATAGGCAAGACATTTCGTAGACCTAGGAGGAAATATTTCATTACTAAATGTCTACAATACAGTCATAACAGTATGGAATACTCTCCAAATAATCCCAAACTGTAGTAAGAATGCTACACAATAAAATCTTAGTTTATATCAAAATTGTATCAGTAATACATGATTATCAAATGACTTCAGGCATTTGCCAAACACTTTGAATTATGAATACTACATATTACATATGCAAATATAGTTATGCCCTCAGCCCTCAATAAAACAAAGATTAGTCCAAATGTAACAGCAAAATAAACTTAGGAGGTTGTTTACGATTCACTCTATTTATGTTAAAGTCATGCGAGATAAACCAACACAAGCACTGTAAAACTGTTTCTCTTGTAGATCAAGCAGGACTACTTCAAGCTTGTATTAGGCTACCTTCTATCATTACATTACTAGGCACTAAATGTAAAAATACAATATAGCTACTAACATGAAGCCTCAACCTTCAACTTAAGGCTCACTTTTACACATTAAGGTTATGAATCTACAGTCTGCCCAATTCAGTTGCAGTTTTATAATATTATAACTCAGAAACCTACACATACAAATAAATACAAAAGTCCACAACATAATCTCTTAGTTATCAATATTAAACTCATACAACAATTTCATGACTTTCCATCTACAGGGCCCAAAATTTTCACGTATCACCTGAAGTCATAAACAGAATAACTTATTTCAATGTTTAATTACCTGACTGTTTCTTGAGAACTTTTGCTAAATCTTCAATAATTTTGATACAATCAAGTCCCTAAGACAGTAAGAAAAAAAGTCAAAACTCAAATAATACCTGCTACAAGTGTTTCAAACAAATCTTTTATTAGTTGCCATTTAAGTTTAAAGTTACGTAACTGGGTTTCATATAAAACAATTAGGTATACACCAGAAATTGTTTCAAAATAGCACTTGTAACCTCAGCACTAGACAGACAGTACCTCAATACAGGCTTCTTAAAAGTTTTGTTTTATACATGAAAGACTCATTTCATGTTCCACTGTTTCCCATTCATCGTTGTTCGTGCTACAAAAAATGTTATTTATCTGCACAGCTAATACTAGAAATTATGCTAGCACCCTAATTCAGAAGAAAACTGTTTATGAAGAACTGAGGTTCTTAAACTCATGCACAGATCAATAACAAAAAAAGGTAACGCCACCTTCTTTTGTCACACCTACTTGTGTTTTCCTCTATCTGAAAAGCTTTCATAAGGCTACAACATACATACAGTACAAAGTTTGCATTCACTGGAAAAAAAATCTTGTCAAACTACCTCAGCAGTTTCCAACCCATCCATCGTCATACAGATATCAAGATCACTTTGTTTGAAACCAAAGCCATTTTTTGAGGAGCCAAACAAATTCAGCTTCGTTCCTGTAAGAGATGTGATGGGTTATAATCACATGTTAACAAACAAAAGCTTGAAACCACTGTATGCTTTTTAATACAGGCATGAAAACACTAGTGATTTTTATGTTACTTTAAAACTTAGTTCCTATCAAATTCAAAATGATCTCTGCTTTTATTAGCTAAAGTGAGAAGTCTGACAGAAGCAAATTTGGTGTTTCCAAGTTAAGCATTCGGGCCAGGACTGAAACCAGATTAAAATAGGATTGCTTTCTACAAGAGATCTTTGAGATAAGGCACCTCTGAAGTCCAGGTCCTACATATGTAAGAATCCAGAAAGAAAACAACAGTTTCATACAGCCAAGATCCGAGAAAAAGCCAAAATTTAAAAATATTTCAAAGCCGATAATCTGTAGCAGGAACAGTATGGATCAAATGCTTTTGTCCCTATAAGAAATTTAAAGAAGTATATATATGCAAACATATAGACTAATGTATGTATGCAAGTGCACATACATATAGACAGACAGACAAACTTTGAGGCATTACCAAGTTTTCCATGTCTTGGTAAGTATAAAGAGAGTAGTGACGAAAACACAGAAACATGCATGTAAACTAAAAAATTGTTCTTTAACCTTGGAATCAAGACCCCTACCAGAATTCTTAAAAACAAAAAAGCTTTTTTTTTTTTTTTTTTTTTTTTTTTTTATTAAAGAAGATATAATGAGAAGCCTGGTTAATGAATGAACCTAAAACAGCTATCTTGAAACTGTCCTACTGCTTTTATTTTCTCTTTAACTTGCCCTTGTTCCTTTGTACAGATGCATTCTTATGCATGATGATAAAGTCACAGAAGGGTTAAAATAAAATCTATGGGGAGGCTATTGCTTTTCTTAGTCTCTTTAAGCAAACAAACCACACAACTAACCTAGTTTTCAAGTCTTTCTTCTTTGTTAAAAGAAGTAAAATTCATATCAACAGGAAGAAAGTCCAGGGCATCATACACAAAATTGAGACATTAAGATATGTTAATAATATGACCATTGTAACAGAAGATATACAATAAACAACAATACAGATCAAATGCTCAAAACTAAAATGTTTATTATGCTGACTTGACATGTTTTCTTGGAAAACACTTAAATATGAACCCATCAAAGCATGAATATAAAGGCAGAACTTAATCACCTGGGAATTCCAGTCTAATGAAGTTTTCCAGGTTTTGTCTTATATGTTCCCGAGCCTGATCCTCTATAATATTTGGAGCAAAATCCTCTTTAAAAATGAACAAACAAACAGTTAAGGTAAACTGATCTGTAAAAAGAGTCAACAACAAAGATTGAAATGAAAAAAGGAGGGGAGCATAGTAAGGGGGAGAGAAAAGCAGAAGATTCAAATGTGAGGGAACGATAACAAGGATGAAGTAGAAGGGAAATACCTGTTCAAAGAAAAACATTAATTAGACAAATAATGCATTTTGTCTGGTCAGAAATGGCGAGAGAGAAAGGAAGAAAGTTGGGCCACTCTGAAAAGAACAAAAGTGGAGAAGTGTTATAGAACAAAAGTGGAGAAATGTTATAAAACAGTATTCTGATTTGAATTTTTCAAGAACACTGAAGTCTTGTTGAGAATCGTTACTTGAATTTTTAATGTCAAAGCACCAGTCAAAACACTCCACCATAAAACAAACTCTTAGATTTATATTAAGATTCCTAAACTAGTTGTCAGACAGCCATTGCCACAGAGGCAAACCTAAATATTTTTTATTTCTCAAGATATAAACTCTAGACACAGTCCTACCGTATTCTTACAAATCTTATAAAGTACAGTCATACTGTAGCCAGTGCAGCAAATAAACTAGACACCTTTATAATAATAGCTTCTGGTTATGTCATTGATTTTTGCAGTTGTTTTTCTTTTTTTCTTCCCCATAATAGCATGTAAAGGAGAAAAACTTACGGTAACACTGGACACAAACTTGATCTAGAATAACTGAAAACTTGGGTGTCAGAGGTGGCAGTGGGTCCAGCTCAATTTTCTTGAAGTCTTCTGGACAATCTCGTTTTAAGTGACCTTCCCGTTTGCACAAGCTACACACTACTGTAGGAGACTGCATGAACAGAAAGCAAAATTGGTTTCAAAAAGCATAACCCCTTAACGAAGTTGAACAGTACTTTCATATAACTGATCAGAGAGCATAAACAACATGTGCACATTCTGTTAAAGCTCGCTTACCTTGCCTTTTGTAAAAGCTTGTTTACTAAATTCATAAAAGAGTTCAGATTCTAAACACTTTTCTACCACTGCATTCTCTTCACAAAGATCTCCCTTCTCAGTAAGATCCTCTTGACTGAAACTGATCCTCAGAGATCCGTGAATGTTGTCTTTGAAACGGTTTTCTTCATATTTATTAATGATGGACAAATCATCGTCTTCCTCAGACAGGGCATTCTCATCTCCAGATCCAGGGTATGTATTGTCTAGTTCACCTTTGGTTGTTAGGATACCACCACATGCTGCCTGGTTTAGAAGACTCAATTCTTCCTCCTCTTCCTCCTCCTCTGAGTTAATCACTTCAGCCAGTTGATTCTTTGTTGAATGTATGAACTTCTGGAGGGATTCGTCAAGTTCATCAGTACCTTCAGTACTCTCCTCATCAGCATCGATCTTGTTATCCATTATGCCCGTGCACTCCAAGCCAAACTCATCACTCTCTGTAAGTGCTGTTATTTGAAAACCTTCCAAGTCTGAAGTACTGCATGTCTCTATATCATGATCTGTCATTGTTACAGGGAGATCTCCACCATCACTGTCTTCATCTATTCCCTGATCAGTAGACAAGATATTATTCCATCTTGTTTCTTGCTCTTGTCCTTCTTCTTCCTCCTCCTCCTCATTTCCACTCTCCATCTCTTCACAACTTGGTTTAAAGCCCTCGTTATCTCCAGAAATAACCTCTTCAACTATGCAGTCTGAATCTTCTTGAACAATTCCCAAATGACTTGTATCATCAGCCAGTTCTTCTTCTGTCACGCTCTCTGAGCCATCACACACCTTTGAAGGAAAAGTTCCATGTACCTGAGGAATATCTGTAGTTTCAATTACATAACCTTCCACTACTGCTGTGTTAATTACACCACTGACATTTTGCAACTCAGAATTGTCAGGCTTTACACTGTCACTTCCATTGTCCAGCTTTACAGACTCCTCCTCGTTGGCATTTGGAAGGGACTTTTTTCTCAATTTCACAGGTTTTTTGTGAGGTAAAGCAAAATACTTGTAAGTTGCTCTCAAGCAGTGAAGAATGTATTCGTACATTAGCTGGCTGTTCAGAGTTCTTGCAACATTCCTTTTGACCGAATATGGGTCTAGTAGAAAGAAAAAGTAAGCCAGCAGTGCAGAGGTTAACTTTTAAAAAAGTAATATACTTAGATACTTCAAAAAATTCAAATATTGTATTGTTAGTTACACTAAAATGCCTAGGAACATAAATGTATGAATACAACTGAAGACAATTTATTTTATTTTTTTAAGGCCATCTACATCACTCACATTACTTCTGATAACACCACCCCAAACTGATTTTTTTAAAAACATTCTACAACACTGCTGGGAATAGCAGTTCAAAGTTAAAAAATCCAAAGTTATTGCACTTTTTCTCAACAGCAAAGATAATACCCTGGAAAGTTAATGGCAACAGTTCTATGAAGTCTGTTGATATAACATACCTTCCACAGCTATGCGCTTTTTAGGCCAGTCCTTCAATTCACGCGACACTATTTCTTTCAGTCGTATGCTAATAACCAAATCAGCCATGTTGAACTCCAAGGCATAGAAACGAAGCAGTTCTACCCAAAGTTGCCCTACAGGTGCTGAACATTTCTGTACTGAATCAAATACTAAGGGAACCTGTCAATTACAGAAAAAAAAACCCTTAATATTTAATGCATATACAGATATTCAGATCGTAAAAAAAAATCTGCTTATGTAGAACATGCATTTGCAAACAATATCATTTAGTTTGATTTCTTCATGTCCTATCTGTAAAGTGATATTATAAAATTCATAACTACTTCTGTAACACAGCAATTGCAAGAACACCTGCAAAAAAGGATGAGATATCATAAGCTCTTATTATAAGACATCAAAATAAAAGACTCAGCAATAGCTGAAGAATAGTGTCAATGATTAATAGCAATTGGTTATGTGTCTTTGTTATAATTTACAAATTTCCAAGGAAACAGCACAAAATAGATTACAGATTCTAAATTTTATAGCTAACTGCTGCAAAATGTCATTAGAGAACAACACTATGGGTTGCAGAGTAGTTGTGAAATAAAAGATGTGTAAGAATAGTTCAAAACTAAGATGAAATACAATCATACACTTGATTTAATTTGAAATAAATTTGTTTTAAGTCTACATTTTCTCCCTTAACAGATTAAAACCCAGGGCCTTAGCAAAGAGACTTGAAGTAATACCTGTCAGCTTCTGGGTACTTAGGGATAAGCATAGCAAACTTTGTATGAAGCAATTATGTAATCTTCCATTTCCTCTTTTGCTTTTGAAACATCAAAACCAGAGCAAAAATATAAGTTTTTTTTCCCCCCCCCCAAGAACAGTAAAAACTACTACATGACTACAAAAGGAATGTTAAATATTTCACACCTTGTGCCTTGTAGGGGAAGTTTCTTGTGGCAAATCAGCATTGTCAACAGGGTTATGTTCCCAAATCACAACATCATTCTCAACTTCTTTAAGATGGAAATTAGTTAATTTGTTTAATGAGAAACCTTCAATCTAAAGGAGATAGAAAAAGAAACAAAAATTAACATTACATGAAGTTTAAAGCATTCTTTCCAGGATAATAAGCCAAAGGAGAACAAAGTTTAAAATCAGCTTTCTCAGGCCCTAGAAGATAATCCCAACCTGCTTCCCTCTTATCCCCAAACTTCCCTAAAAAAAGCTCTTGAGGAGCACTGCATTTGAAAGTGAATAGCATCCTGCATTCACTTGCTTAGCATCCTGCTCAAGTATATGTATTTTAATTATACAGTCATATTGTATAGGACTTTTTCTCACATTTAGTGCAGAGAGTGAAGATACTCTGGGAAAGAGTCAGTCATGTAGCAAAGGAAATTGTTAATTGCAAGGCCTGTGTAATTAGTTATGGAAACTAGGACATCCACATTAAATGTTAATTAAATATTACAAGTGACTGTATGAACAAAAATACATGCCACGGATATAACACCTGAATAGTGTCCTAGAGAATTGGTTTCTACCCATAATAGCCTGATCCCAATGCCCAAATGTGCTCCTGAACTGTAGTCCACACTTCCATTAGAAACCCAGGTGTCAAAGTTCAAGACATTGTTTTGCGATATAGCTGTATTAATTCAGAGCTATCAAGGATATGGAAGAAAGGCTGAAGAAATAAGGAAGCAGATTGCTATGCACTGCATTATTCAATTACCTTACTCCTTCAAGCGGCAGCAGTAGCATTTAATTCAATGTCTATGACTGCAAATTTTATCCTTTTACCTATTAGGCAAGTAATTATATATTTATATATATATATAATATATATAATATATATTTTATAATATATAATATATATTATAATATAATATTATATATATAATATATTATATATTATATATTATTATATATAATATTATGTTTTTATATTTTTAATATATTATATAATATTTTTATATTATATATATAATATATAATAATAATATATTATATATATATTATATATATAATATAATAATATATAATATATAATATATATATATTATATATATATATACACATACACACACTTAGTAATATAGTAACTAATATATATATACTTACAAGTTATATAACAATTAAGTGTACATTGGCTGAATCACATTATCTCTGAATTCCTGCAGAAAAGAGTGGCTT
Source organism: Lagopus leucura (assembly GCF_019238085.1). Taxonomy (NCBI): domain Eukaryota; kingdom Metazoa; phylum Chordata; class Aves; order Galliformes; family Phasianidae; genus Lagopus; species Lagopus leucura. The sequence continues at coordinate 12,971,277 of NW_024962272.1, forward strand.
ACAGCTTTCTCAGCATAGCAAGAAGCTGAGGTCACACCACAAGTGAAAAGATGGATCCTCCACTCACTCGCAGTACCCAGTTTACTAATATACATACCCATGATCCCAAATAGACAGGTAGAAAAGGCTCTTTCCTCTGTTGCAGAAAGAAGATAACCATTAATGCAAACACATAGGGCGACAAACCTCCTTCCTCAGGACGATCCACACAGCACAGCTGTAAAATAAATTGTGCAGTAATTGCAGTTTCAAGAGAAACAGTAAAAAATATTGTTTTCCTTCCAATTAAAAATAAATAAATAAATCTGTCACTGTATATAGTGAGAAAAATTCAGGTATCTTTGAGCTCCTCTTGTGAGATTGATTCTGTTATCGAGATCAGTTAAGAGTCCTGCTGCAAAAATACCACAGAATCCGAGTACACAGAATGGCAAAACAGACAGCATAGTGCAGATTTTCAAAATCATTTTACATAGATGTAACCAAAGTTAAAATGCTTTTCTATGTTCTTCATAAGATTGTATTTTAACTGCATGCACACAAAGTCTTTGAACAAGTTTGTTATTATTTTAATTCAAAAGAAAGTTTTATCTACATAAGAAAAAAATTTTATTTCCAGTCATTTTCACGATGTATTAAGTTTATGCTAACTGCACTACATAGACATCTTTTTGATTTGTTTGGTAATACGAAAGAACAGAACATTTAGAGCTTTGCATGACACTCATGGAATCAATCTGAAAATTCCACTTCTAAAATTTAATGGAACATGGTAAGGCAACAAATCATAGAATCATAGAATGGCTTGGGTTGGAAGAGACCTCAAAGATCGTCAAGCTCCAACTTCTCTGCCACAGGCAGGGCCACCAACCTCCATGTCTAATTTAGGCAGTTTGTAATTTAAACAAAAATTATACCCTTTTTCCAGTACTCTCTCTAAAACAGTTTAAGCAATGGTTTTCTAAATCATACAGTCTTACCAGTATAGTACCAATATTCATTAAATATTTTCACAGATGAAGGAATAAAAATAACTCTTACCTTTGCCCAGTACCTGAAGGCAATCACTAAAGATGCAACAGTAGGCTCCAGTTTTCCAACGGTAGCCAAATGGTTTGTTGTCAGATAAGCATTTTCATTCCCTGCACTTACTTTACAAATAAGGCCACTAAAAACCAAAGAGAAACAAAGTAAAAGACCTTGGAGGCCTTGTAAGAAGAGAGAGAGATCAGACTACATCTCACAAAACAATCTGGAAGGCAGCTGCAAGGGAAGGCTGAACAGCTCTTCCAAGACAGCTTATCTATATTAAAAGAAGCCTGAAAATCAACTTGATATATGATAAGATTGAAAACGAATGCACTATACACAGTCTGCTCTGAAAGTAATGTCTTCTATTTATTTCAATGGAAACTGCAACAGATGCAAAGACCACAGTAAGACTATTTGACAAAGCAAATTCTCAGTTACAAAATACTACTTCTTAACACAATCACCACCATCAGCTATACATTTCCATCAGTAAGACTCAGGAGTCTGAACCAGCAGAGGTGACATCTGTGCATAGCTGTCCAGAACGTGGTCTGTCCTGCGCATTGCTGTCATCACTGCTGAAATGCACTGCCCGTTGCCTCACTGGGCTCATGTCCATTGTTAGACTTCCATAAAAGTTCAGCAAGCATTGAAGAGTGTTAAGGGGGTGCCATTTTTTCCACATCAGGGAATTCAGTTCTGCACCTTTACTTCAAATGCACTTCCATGCCATTTGGTCAGACTGTTCCTCTGCTGCCATCTGTTGCACAGCAACAAAATGCAACAAACTATTGCTGGGAAAGTTTAACTGCTACTGCCATGCCATCAACATCTGCATCTGACTTTGCAGGCCAACAAAATAAACAGGAGACATTACTTTTGGAAGCACGCCTCGTAATTTTCTGTAGAAGTGTGTTCCATTCCAAATTCCAAATTTAAGTTGTTTCTAATGTGTTCAATTCTAATGATATTAAATCACTGAACTGTAAAACCTCAATTCTGATTTCCTTCATGTATCAAAAATATTTTCCCATGCCACACCCACTGCAAAATAGTTTCTACGCTGCTTCCACAGAACAAAAAACATTTTCAAACAGTGAAAAAACAAGGTAGCGGCAAATAACTGGTAATATTCCTGTACCAGAAAGTATTTATAGAATGTTTCATGAATCTTAAGTGATTTCCATTAAATGGGCAAAGTAAAATGTCTTTAACTCGTGCATGAAATATTAGTGAGGCTATGCAAGCTGATCTTGCCCTTAGAGAAATCTTTAATTTAATATGGCATCTATGTTATCTATAAGGAAGCAAAGGAAGTTTCTTCTTAAGCAGTTATCCCAAATGGAGGGGTAAAGGCACATGCTGGAAGCCAAAATGGTTGAAAGGACTGGGAAATACACAGCTGAGGACAGAACAACCCTTACCCTCTTATTCTAGGCTAGGAATGACTTGCCCATGAGTGTTAGTTTGTGTTTCAAGATCCATGGAACTGTAACAATTTAGTAAAGAAACATCACTTTTCAGATGTTGGTACACATAATTTACATTGCTATATACTATTAGAACACAGAAAGTGACAACTGAGACCTTTGCTTTTCTCTGCATACCACCACCGGTATTCTAGTATGGAAATCTGCATCAACTCCAACAAAAGATTCTAGGCGGGAGAAAAGAGAAAAAGGCATATTAAGTATGGTATTGACATAAAATATTTTGAACTGGACACAACTAGAGCAGTTCAGCTGTATTCTGGCAATTTCGTGATTATTTCAAAATTAGTTATTTTATTCATACATCCAAGGATGCTGAACATTAGATGTGATAAATCAACAACACGCTCTTAATGCAAGTTTTTCACATGTGATAGGAAGAGCATGGTCTATATTCTATGATAAGAATTGTTATTTTAAGAAAATACTTAAGAAAAAACGAACTTTACAAAATTCATAAATACTGTAGACATACTTAAGTAGGGATATTTTGGTTGTGCTAACTTTACTGTAGGCAGATAAAACTTTAGACCAACAACATCCATAAAACAAAGGTATTGTGAAAGATTAAAGACATACAACTTTATCTCAGTACCATGTGGAAATAAAGTAATTTAAATTTCCCTTGTAATCTAGAAATGCTCTATGTAAGTATTAGAACAGGCTTGCTAACAAGAGGTAATGTCTTCCTCCTAGACTTTATTTTTCCCCCTCTTATTCTTTATGTAACTCTTCAAACTTAATTTAGATTCTTTTTTTTTTTCCATTAACAGCAAGAAGTACAAATACCGTAAATACCACTACAGCTCCTCCTCTAATTGGAGCATATTGATACAAACTTGATGTTTCATTAGGTCAGGTGCAGAGAGAACTATGAAAGTGTTAGCTATTCAGTGACTGCAAAACTGAAATTCTGTTATGCTCTAGCAACTGAGACAACTGATCTCTTTGCTTTTGCCCTGGAAGTACCACTAATGCCTAATTCTCTGCCCTTGTTATCTCCAGACTCAAAAAAACTAGTATGTTAAAGAAAACGCTATATTTCAAAACACAGATTCTGAGTTCTTTTGGGATCTGGGTGTCCTTTTCTCACCTCCCATTGAGTAGTAAATACTGCTATCCTCAAAGACTGTAACAGTCATTTGATCAGACAAGATCACATACATACAGCAGAGGGGATGAGAGGGACAAATAGAGGAATGACAGAAGGATGGGAAGAGAAAGCTTAGACCAGAAAGTACATTCAAGTTTAATGTATTTGCCTGAAACTATACAGACTGAATTCCCATCTGTGACCAAAATCCAAGGTAAAACGTAAAAAATTTTCTTTTCAAAATTTGCATTTAAAATAACAGAGGTTATTTCCTATTTATTTATTTATTTTTGTCTGGATATGCTCTAGCTGGCTTGAGTATATTTAAGATGTAAAATGTCATTTAGGAAAGTGATATTATATGACCACATATTAGTACACACAGTCATATTCACTGCTTGAAAAATGTGTCTGTATGCAGTCAATAGTACATTAGCTCACTGCATTAACAGACAAGTGCATACAATTACAAGAAAACAGATCACAATCACAGAATCAAAGCAGTCTGATCAAGTTAGAAATGTTCAATCTACTTCAGGTACTATACATGGTTCATACTGCAGTTAGGGAAAGAAATGCACCACCTGCCTTCTTCACTTGTGATGCGGAAGAAAACATCCCATTAGGAATTCCTCATATCATCAGAAATAACTCTAGAAGTCACAAAAAGTCATAAAACTAACTATAAAAACAAGAGTAATTTCTGCCTCTACCAGTGGCAGAAATTTTCTGCATTATTTTCTGCAATAATTTTCAGGTTCAAATTAATTAAAAAACCCTCATAATCATTTGTTTTACATATTCAACAGAAGTGGAATTGATTAGCAGTAACTGTTTAATGGAACTGAATAGGAAGCAACTTACCACTGTTCTGTAGACATTCTTGAACAAGTAAGAGAACATCTGGCTGAGTCATCTGTGAATAAAAATAATAAAGTTGTTTCTGTTGCAGTGAAAAAGCTGATTTCCCACATCATTTATTTATTTATTTATTTATTTATTTTTAAACAATGCCTCTAGGTCAATTCTGTTTTCCTTCCAAGACAGCAAAAGGCAAACAGAGCAAGGTTTTATCAGGAGGAACATGGATGGAAAATATCGTGGAGTAACTGTAAGTTCATTTTTTATCTCCATCAAATTGAAACACTAAAAAATACTTTTTCAGTGAGTTTGACCAGCTTGCTTTCTGAAAGCAGTGGACCTGTCATGTGTCAAAGATTGGAATACAGCTTTTAATATAAACATTTTTAGAATATAGATCATTCTTCTCTCCATTACACTTCAGCATTCATCATTGAAAACGTCTGATTTTAGCTATGAGAATGTAAAACCAGGAATAATTGTAAGTGTGGAAACTTTTCACAGTCCTGAATTTCTTTTCAATGTCTCAAGCACAACAACATAAAAGAAAAACAAAACAAACAAACAAAAAAACCTACTAGCATGACAAATCAATACTTTAATTCGCATAGAAGATGATTTAATGGCTCAAAAATGACACAGCAATCAGAAACTGAAGCACAGATGAGTACAAGAAGCAAGACCATGGAAATGCCATTTGATCCACTGATAATACAAGACAAATAAGTTGATCTGCCCCATACGACTGCTAGGAGTCCAGATGCTTTAGGTATTTTCAGTTTTTTAGAACAAGATTCAATGAAGTATGAAGGCATGTTATATTACAACAGTATTAGTGTGATAGCTCTGTACTACCCAATGCATTTTCATTTTGAAAATGCTATTACCACTTCATGAGTTATATTTAAATTATACACAAAGGTGTAAACCACTGTGACATATTTAATAAAATGGTCTTACTTACGCTGGCAGGAAACTGGATGTCTATGTTTATGTCTGAAGTTTTGAAACCAAATCTGCTAAAGGAAGATCCATACAACCTTAAGGAGCACTCTGCAACGAAAAGAATGCTCCATTTATTTTATTTTACTGACCTAAGTCTGTAGCTACTTTACAACACTGGCAGTGCATTTTACAGCTACCGCTAGATTTGATGACCACAAAAGCTCAGGACGGATCTTCCAAACGCATAACGCTCACTTAGTAAATCCTACCTTCCATTGTTTAAATAGCAAAAGCTTACAGTGAAGGTAATATACTCCCCACATCCTGTTCATCTCTACTTTTCAGTCCAGGTCTATTTAGGTTATTACAATGAGCAACACTATAATTTAATTCTGATATTGCCACATAATATTGTTTAAAGAGACTAGTAACTAAATACAGTATTTTAGTATCCAGCTAGCCAAGTTTTTAAATGAGTTTCCACCTCTGTGAACTTACAAAAATTAACATATCTAGCAATTAGAAGAAACTGCAAATAATACCTGGCAATTTTTGATGCAGTAAGTCTTCCATTATTGTTCCAATCTTGAGCCTTTCTTGTAAATCTGCATTACTTAAGCCAAACTCTTGTACTACATTTTCAATGGCAACATCAATAGCTTTAATCTGTGAAGGTGTTGGAGGAGGCAGGGCATTCAATAGCTGTTCCTCTTGCTTTTCCTTTAAAAGATAAGAAGACTAATGATTCTGTTCAATTGCTTAATGTTCTAGAATGAATGAATGCAACTTATCTCAATTACCATAACCACAGTTGATCAAGACCATGAAGGTAACTGGAAAAAGAACAAGAGAGAAACTGCAATAGGTATAAAACATATATACCAAGAAGCTTCAATAACCTGCAGGGGTACATACATGTGTACATTTACTTGGGTATATGCATCTGGAATGTAAAAAAAGTCATCAACTCTTTCATCAGCAGTGCGTGTGTTTAAGTACACATGTATCTGGAATGTAAATAAACCACACCAACTCTTCAAAATCTAAGAAATAAGGAAGTCTAGAAGTTAATGAGGAAGAAACAGAAAACATGATCAAGACAATTACTGTCTACTTCAAGCTGGGAAAGCAGAATGAAAGAAAAAAAAAAGAGAGTAACACTGAGGTCATGCTAGAAGTTACTTTGAGGTTTGTTCTGAACATGATCAAACTAATTCATGATCATCTAAATAGGCCTGCAATACTCCACAGGCAATTAATTTCATTTATAGTATTCTGAATGGCAATCTTCATCCAGACAGACAGCTTATGATTTTTGCTTATTATTACACCTCACTGTTTTGAACTTTATCAAAACACTTAACTGATGAGATATACCAAATATACACCAAAAGGAATGCATGTAACCAGTCTATTAGAAGAATTATAGAACAACAGAAGAGTTGAAACAGTTTTTTTTTTTGTTATACTTGATCTCCAGATCAAATACTATTCCATGACAAATTAAATAAGGACTTCCTTTAATGATGGAAATTAAAAAGTATAAATTACATTTCAAAAGTGAGAGAGGAAGTAAAGTCCAGGTATTAAGTTTACTCTTTTTATGAGCCTTAATACGTAATACATTTTCAAGGAGCTTCAAATATAGTAAAAAAATAAGAAGATTATTTTAGATACAGTGCAGTTTCACAGTTAATAGCAGGTGAAGACAGCTTCAAAAGCCTGCATTTTACACTTCCTCTACTGTCCTTAACTCACCTTTATGCTTTTCTTGTGTCTTTTCTCCTTAATATGCTTATGAGCAAAAGTCACAGATTCAATCAAAACATCACATAATTTGCAGGCATATTTTGCTGATGGGTAGCTTCGAGGTTGCTAAAATAAAGACAGAAAGAAACCACACCATAAAATAAAGAATAATGCTAACTTAATTTTGTTCAATACCCTTGCTAACAGGAAGACTCTAACACTGAAATCCAGGAATGCTCACTCTATCTTTCCCAACTCTATCTTTACAATTAAAAAGTTCAAACACCAAACATAATGCCAGAAGAAGAGTGCTGCTGGGAAATTAAGTCCAGTACCTTGTTGTCCAGTACCCCCAGAACCATGGTAGAATATATTAACTGAACGTACAATTACATTTTTTTGATCTGCTGGCCCAACCTTTAGTGAACCGATGTTAATTGGAGAGCAGATGGATCAGTCTTTTTTGCAATTATCTTGCTGCCACATTGAGACTTAATATAATAGAAAAGGATAACTTGCCTTCTCTTTACAATTCATCTACTCTGTTGTTACATCGATAATGACCTTCTAGCTATAGCCAGAGATACTGCTCAATACGCATCTCTACATTTTATTCAAAGATTAAAAATATAGGAGATAAATAAAAGAGTGGCACCTTCTTCAGTCTATAAATGAAGTCTCGCTTCAATCGTTCTTCAGCTTGCTGTAAACCTAGAAGCTCTTTTGCTGAAAGCACAGATTCATCTATGACTGGGCCACCCACTTCATCATCTTGATCATACTCATCTTTTCTACTTCTTCTTGATCTCCTTGTTTTCCTGAGCTTCTTCATTTCTTAGAAAGAATTATGAGAGCAAACACAACAAATAAATTCAAATACCATACAAAATTCTGGATTTCATTTCCTCTTTTAATTTCCATTCTACTTAAACGCAAGCCAAAGAATCATCTACTCTGCATGGTATCATAGCCTGTTTTGTGTAAGTGTGATAATAGCAAAAGCGTGCATCTATGACAGAGCCTGGATTATCACTTGTTGCAGATGATGATGAAACACTTGTTCGTCTCACTGAAAATAACTGGCATGCTTATTTAGATGATTTTGCTACAGTTGAAAAAAAATTAAAGATTTAGGTGCCTACTTGAGACATACCAGTATAACGCTATGAAGATACAACATGCCCAAAGTATCAAAGAACTCCAAACACCACTTCTTCTAAGCAATGCCTGTTGTCATTTTGAAGTACGAATTGCTACTAGCCTGAAAAAGATGTGTAAAAGATGTGTACCTCAGGAATGAAAACACATACGCTGGATTTTCATGTAAGACTTTAGATTAATTTTCACTTGAATGGTTACATAAGATGTCCAGGTGCACAGAGTTTCAACATTTCCCTGCTCCTGACAAAGTTTATGTAACTTTCTTAGACTCCAAAACTCTTGTCATACCATGAAGTTTATTTGTAATAGTCAGAAAAAAAAAAAAGAAAAAAAAAGAAAAAAAAAAGATATCTGCTTTACCCAATGTATTTGTAAGGTTTTGTCCCTGCTATTACAAATTTTGTCTCTAATAACTGGCAAAGCAAAACAAGCTAGTTGTGAATTTTCAACCAGTTGTCTGATTTCATTCACTGAACAGCATGTTTGTGCTGGTGTTGTAAGCAGGAAAAGAACAAGAATGGTAACACAACCCCCTCAGGAGCAGAGCAGCACAAGCATATGTTGCAATAAACAGAACTAAGTCTTAGTAGGGATTCTTCTTTCTCCAAAGGACATTCCAAAGAACAGAAACAGAAGTCACAGCCTTGTCTTTACATATCCTTTCCATTTTCTGTACTGGCTCTCCTGCTGAGAATCCTAAGACCCGCAACAGCTGTTTGACCACATTTTTTTTCTGATGAATGCTGGTGCGACTTGGAGAAAACTGTCTATTAAATAAATGTCTCTGAAGGAAAGCATGTGAAAAGCACCTAATTATCATTTACCTTTGTAAGTATTAAGTTCAGAAAAAGCTGCAAAATAAATTAATACTTCTAGTATTATTTATTAGTTGAAGTAGTGACAATCTAACTATAGGCTAACAAGTAAACAAGTACCAAAGGTGTGTTCAAGTTAAAGATTATGCAGAAAAATCAGCACCTCGGATTTGGTAAACTCTGTGTGAGCTAAAGGAAAAAGGCACGAAGCTAAGAGGAAGAGACAACTGCACAGAAGATGTCAAATAAGAGGAAACATCAAAAAAGCATTATTAATAACTGTTTGCTATCTGACAGTTTATGCAGGGACCTCAAGAGGTGAGCTACACCATGTCTCTGCTTCACAGCAGAATGAGCTCTGTCAATGCTGGGTGATGCTCATCCAACCTATTCTCAAAGGCATTTGCACAGACTGTGTGAGTTGTCAAGACAACATCCCAAGTACTTCACAGTGTTACACAGAGAAACTTCCCCTCTATTCTTCATCTGAATCCTTCCTGCTGAATTTCAGGCCTGCTCCTTTTTGTTTCTACTGTTGGAAAGATTCAAACAAGATTACCATAATATTTTCAATAACTGTCCGTATCGCTGAAAGTTATTATCATGGCTGCTCCCCACTAGCCTACAGAAGAAAGGTTTACCCTGTGTTAGTTGATGTTTTTTAGGTGCCCTGGCATTCTTGTTGTTTTGGACTGTTCCTGCTTTATTTATTCAAGAAAGCTGTTGAAGCTAGACACAACACTACAGCTAAGTTTGCCAAAAATATACAAGAAAAAGCATACTTCAGGCTACAATTTTGAGTTCCTACACCTCACAGTACCTTGATGCTGACTACTCATTTTCATCTTCCTATTGATTATGATCCCAGATACTTCTCTGAAGAAATGCTACTTAATAGCTCTTTCTTCTTCATTTGTGCACCCCAACTTAAATAATAGATTTCACGTGTATTCATTTAGTATCTCAACCTGCACCTAGGTCAATTCTTCAATTTTGCTAAATAATTTCTATTCTTCTTCCTGCATTTCTGCATTTAGTTCCTACCAGCTCTGCAGCTCATTTATACTAATAAGAACACTGTCTACATTCATAATCAGAATAGTGTAATAAAGCTTCAACAGAGTAGAGCTCTTGCAGAAGTTTGGTCAATGCTTACTATCACTTTAAGAAGATCACTGGTACTTTTTGTAGCTCTACAACTTTGCTGTATTAATTTCAACCAGAGAATTTTCCTATAGTTTACTTATTCTGGGACTGTCACCCAAGCATTGAGAATACTACTAACAGCAGTATAATACTACTAACTAACAGCAGTATAATACTACT
>NW_024962272.1:12981758-13047620 GCF_019238085.1 Lagopus leucura
AACAGCAGTATAATACTACTAACTAACAGCAGTATAATACTACTAACAAACAGCAGTATAATACTACTAACAAACAGCAGTATAATACTACTAACAAACAGTAGTATAATACTACTAACAGTAGTATAATGCTAACAGTAGTATAATACTACTAACAGTAGTATAATACTACTAACAGTATAACCTTTCTCCCATGTCATCGTTTTATCATTTTTAAGAAATAAATTACATTCTTTATACTTTCTTCTAGGCACATTTACCACTACTTGTCTCTTTGCTATCTGGCAGATAACCACAGTAGGTTACATTATTTGTTCCAGAATGGATTTCCAAAATTAAAGTTGCATATCCTTTTAGATACAGTTTTAAAGAGAGGCTTGCCTTTTCCTGCATGCCACTAACTCAATTCCCCTGTGTAAATTTTGCTCTGCTCTTTCCTTCTGAGACTGAGCTTTACTTTGCAATTTATTTCTAACAATGGGAGACACTGGACACCTGCTCAGAGTTCATCCTCTTACAACTGATGTCAAGAAAAAAGACAGTAGAGTCTCTTTTATAGTAGAGTAGATTTTTATACATCAACTAGCAAGACCTTCCCAGGAGAGGAGCAGAACAGACCATAATCTTAACTAGAATAAGAGACCTCTTGATAACAGTTAGCTGATCCCTGCCCTCTTAGCAGCACCTCAGCCAGGTCACAATCTCTCTTATTTTACCTAACTATAAACATATAAAAAAATGTTGGTTTATTTTTTAAGATTTTTTTTTTAAGAATAAGATGAGAGGTAATGGCCTTAAGTTGTACCAGTGGAGGTTCAGGTTACATATCAGAAAAAATTTCTTCTCAGAAAGAGTGGTGACACATTGGCACAAGTTGCCCATCTCTGAAAGTGCTCAGGAATGTGGTGGGTGGAATGTGGCACAGAAGGACATGGTTAGCAGGAATGGTGGGACGTGGTTAGTGGGCATGGTGGTTATGGGTTGATGGTTGGACTAGACAGCCTTAGTGGTCTTTTCCAACCTGAACGATTCTACGATGCTTCTCACTGCTTTAGTCTACTTACACTTTTTTCTCATACTCAGATTCACAGAAGTTCTGATTATACTTATGACTTAATGGGAAATACATTATTTGTTCTTACTGCACTACTTACTTGTGAGTATTAAGTTCTCACAACATCTCCGACACATTGTTTTCAGTCTTCATTAATATGCACTTTTATGGACTTCAATGGCAACTCTAGAATTTTATCCTGTAGCAACCTAAATTAATTATCTATTAACAGATTCAATCAAACCATACCTGGAAAACTGCAAACAGGGACAACATACAGTTGTTGTAATTTCTGTACCATGTAAAACCTAACACAATTTATAAAACAAGTTCTATACCACACACTGTATCAACTTGTTTAAAGTGATTCAACATAATAGAGTAAATTTGCATTGTATGACAGAACAAAAACATTTTTTTGATTTAACAGCGATTGTAGAAATTTTACTTTTCATTAACATATACAGAAAGGTACCAAATAGTATGTATAATACCAAACATCTTGATTACCAGAGCTTCCTCTCTGCAAGTCTGACACGTCTTCATCTGCTAAGTCTTTCTGAAGTTGTCGTCTTACATTTCTGTTTCCTGCACCTTCAACTTCGTGAAAAGAGTCCTTTCTTGTTCTGTTATGCGTGGGAATCCAGATTCCAGATCTGTAGTCTCTCCGGTTTTCAGAATTACCACGGTGGTCATCAGATATCCACTTCTTTATTTGGTCTTTTTGAGTGTCACTCAACTTTGACCCTGGACTGGGAGTTATATTTTTAAGAGAATTTGGGCTACTGAAAACAGTACGTGGTCCTCGTCTGGGACTACCTCCATAATGACCTGGTGTTCCCTTCTTCTTCTGCAGGCTGATATCTATTTTATTGCTATGGCCATTTCCATATTCATCTGTTACTTGGTAGTCTTTCTGTGAGAGACCTCCTTTGAACTCTTCTTCAAATATTATCTCTGGTTCCTTACTTTGTTTGGTAATGTAAGGCTTCGCAGTGTCTCCCATAGTTATTGCTATTTGATTCTGTGGTTCGCACCTAGAAAATAAAAGTTAAAAGGAGTATTTTAAAAATAATCAACCAATAAATACAGACGTACTGGTTACTGAAATCTCAAAAATAAAAGCCCTAGCTCTGTAATACCGTAAAGACAGGAACATCTTGGTGAAAATGAAATTTTACTTCAATCAAATAAAATTCAAAATTAATATAAGCTTCTCCTCTTGAAATGTCTAAAGCTGGTTCACAAAATGCAGTGATAGTCCATGGCCTTTTTTTTTTTTTTTTTCTTTCCCTCAGTATACTCAGCTCAGTACAAAACTTTTAAAGAGTCACAGAACAAACTCTGGTACACACAGAGTATTTAGGCAGCAGTAAAGGCAATGCTCCAAAGTGATGGAACAAAAGGGAATGATTTTAAACTCAAGGACAGAACATTTAGACTGGATGTCAGGCAATGTTCTTTAAGGAGAGAGTGGTGAGGTGCTGGAACAGGATGCCCAGATAAGCCGTGAGCGCCCTGTCCCTGGAGGTGTTCAAGACCAGGCTGGATGGGGCCTTGGACAGCCTGGTCTAGTATAAGATATGCAGGTTTGTGGCCCTACCTGTGACACAGGGTTGGAACTTGATGATGTTTGGTGTCCCTTCCAACTCAAGCCATTCTACGATTCTATGAAAAGCTAATTAAAACCATCATCCAAATATCATCCCCCACTGTCACCTCTGCAGACACTGTTCACTTTGTTAAGGATTAAAATCGTGATCAGTGTTACAGATGAGCAACAATTGGTCTGAGGCAAACATCACCCAGTGATAAAAAAAACCTTAGCTGCTAATGGACTTTGCACTTTTTACCTCTTCCAGAACTCAGAGGTTTCATATTATTGGGTAGTAAAAATGCATATTTCATACTACTTCAGTATTGCCTAAAAAACATGGGCTGCCAACATGCACCCCAGACTTTACCACATCTGTTTTCTTACCATAAAAAGCATTCAGAGTACTGTAATTAAGGAGCTAACTTAAACCTGGGAGACTAGGAAAGGAGAGTTATCTGGAAGAGATGTTAAACCAAATAAAGAAAAATCAGTCCGTGCAACTACACTGTATTTTACATGATTGAAATCTAGCCATATACAACCAAACTGGAATTTTTTTCTCTTTCAAAAGAAGATTTATGTGCTTAAGACTGCAGAGAAAGCTACAGAACTACTGAAGCAGTAGATAATTCACTTCTAATGTATTCAGTATGGATACTGGATGCTTGATTTTATAGATATCTATCTACACCTATACACACACTCACATATGTATGTACATACATTTACATATGTGCATATACATACACACAAAAAAGTTCTGCAGGCTCCAAAGGCACCAGTATACCATATCTCAGTGTCTGCTTCCTACCAGCCTGAAGCTTTCAGTGTGTAACCACCACATAAGCAGAGCTCTGTTCTTACAACAGTGACAGTTCTTGGGTCCCTCTCCGAAGACCTGAACTCAGTCAGTTGCACATTACGGCAGGGGTGCAGTCATTCTAAGTAGGAACCAATAACAATACCGAGTACAAACTAGACTTGCTTCTTATGCTAGGAAAGAAGCTGCCACCAACTTCTTATTAAACAGGTCCCTCCGCAGTCACCTCGCGAGCCCAGCCCACGCCCACGCACAGGTCGGGCAGGACGCTCGGCGCGCCCCGGCCTCACCCCGCAGCTGACACGAGGCAGGGCGCGGCACTCACGTGGCTCCGGACGGCCAGCGGTCAGCAGCAACGCCACCGGTGCGAGAGGCACCCCCCGCGGGGTCGGGAGGAGCGGACAGTGCCGCCAAGCTACCGGCCGGCTGCCGCAGGGAAGGGCGCCGTCAACGCCACGCAGGACACGCGCTGCTAAGCCCGGGACCCTCGTTCGCCCCGCAGCCCCCTCTTCCAGCCCTCCTCGCAGCACGCACACGGCTCCGGCCCGCCTCCTACCTCCCCGCTCGGCCCCTACAGCAACCACCCCGGCGCTGAGCGGAGGAAGGGAGGAAGGGAAGGAAGGAGTAAAGGCCACGGCCCGGGCCGCCGCAGGCGCGGAAACTCGGTCGGGGGAGACGCTCGGCGAGAGGGCGCCTGGGAACACGGCGGGAGGCCCCTCCCGGCCGCCATTCGCCGAGAGAAGGGCACTCACCAGCCGCCGACACTCCGACCCCTACCGCCTCCCCGCCATTACGTCGCGGCGGAAGCGCTGCCGTTCCCTCAACGCCGCCGTCCGCGCGGCTCTTCCGGCAACCCGGCCCCGCCTCCCGCTCGCATGGCGGTGCCTGCTGTGCCAGTGGTTCGCCGTACTGTGCGCCGCCATTAAGTGATCATGGGGTTTCCAACGTAGGTCATAGAATCATAGAATCACAAGGTTGGAAAGGACCTACAAGATCATCCAGTCCAACCGTCCTCCCATTACCACTGCTACCACAAGCACTAAACCATATCTCGCAGCTCCTCATCCAGATGTCTCTTGAACGCTGCCAGGGACGGTGACTCCACCACCTCCCTGGGCAGCCATTCCAGTGCCTGACCACTCTCTGAGAGAAAAAGTTTCTCCTTATGTTTAATCTAAACCTCCTCTGATACAACTTGCAGTTGTTTCCTTGGGTCCTGTTCGTTGCTTGGGAGAAGAGGCCAAACCCCTCCTCGTCACACCCTCCCTTCGGGAAGTTGTGGAGTGAAATGAGGTCTTTCCTGAGCCTGCTGTTCTCCAGGCTGAACAATCTCAGGTCCCTCAGCAGCTCCTCATAAGACTTGTTCTCCAGACTCCTCACCAACTTTGTTGCCCTTCTCTGGACACGTTTCAAGGCCTCAATGTCTTTCTTGTAGCGAGGGGCCCAAAAGTGAACACAGTACTTGAGGTTGCTGAACAGGCTACTTGCTGCAAATGTGCAGTGTATCAGCCAGCCTCGGCAAAGGCAGTCCAGCTAACATGAGAAGATTTTTGTGGTACTTTAGTCATTATCCTTGTAACAAAAGAGTAAATACATTGATCTGAACAGTCACAAAAACAGTCACGAGTACAAGTAACTTGGAGAATAGGCACTGAGTGCAATGCTGTTCACACATCGAGGTGGAGACATTTCTTCCCGCATCTGGATGCAGTATTCCAGGTGTGGCCTCACCAGTGCAGAGCAGAGAGGGATCTCTTAACCTGCTGGCAGCGCTTCTTTTGATGCAGTTGACTTTCTGGGAGAGGGCACATTGCTGGCTCATGTCCAGCTTATCAAACACCATTACCCTTTCACTTTCACCAATCTTTTACCCTTTTACCCATCATTTACCCACTTTTACCCTTTTACCCATCCACCATTACACTTCCTTTCAGCAGACTGGGGAGACAAATGACTGTCAGACAAATACAAGAGTGGTAATGATAAAAAGGTGCTGTGCTGTAAGTGGGTGGGAAAGAGAATTAGTAGAGCTTGTTAAGTTCTTGAATATAAAAAAATGTAAGTTCTTGAAAAAAAAAAAAAAATACTAGAAGACCATATCTCATGAAGACAGGCTAGATATGTGTAAGTCAGACTACTGGCTATTACAGAACCATATTTCGTTTTTAAAGACATCTAATTTGTGGATTACTTCAGCACTGATATTGAATCTGACACAGACTTTTTGTTCCAGCTTAAGCTGGTCATTACATTTCCAGTTTCTCCATAACTACATATACTTAGCTTCATATTGTGCTTTGACAACAGCGGACAGCAAAGCGCCATGCAGATGTTCATTCACAGCCCTTCCTCACATGCTCTTTCTTCTTTCTTTAGGAAAAGAACAACAACAAAAAAAGAATTGTGAGACCTCACAGGTTGAGGTAGGGACAGAGTAGGTAAGAAGGAAAAGAAAACAAAAAGCACCCCCAACCCATCAAAGAGAATACAGTAACAACAAAAAAAGCCCTAACAACTTATGCAGAATACTATTGCTTACCTCTAGTGGGGTGATGCCCAGCCAGTCTCCAAGCAAATACCCCAGCCAATTTTCCCCAGTTTCATGGTTGAACTTGATGTGGTATGGGTATGGAGAACTTTTTCGAGTTTGTGCCAGCAGTCCTGACTGTGTCCCATCCAAACTGCCTGCACGCCTCCACATGCAGAACAGCATAATAAACTGAAAAGTCCTTGTTTTTTTTGTATGCACTGTTTAACAACAACAACTAAAAATAGTGGTGTGTTAATGCCACTATTTTCATCAAAAATCCAAAACACAGAACTTGCCAGCTACTATCTCAGCCAAAACAAGTATTTAGTACATTTTTTAATTAGCATTTTTTGTTGTGAAGCATACTATTTTCTACTAGGGAAGTTTTCCCCAGAAAGAAAAACAAAAACCAAACCAAACCAAAACAAACCAAAACAAACAAACAAAAAAACACCAAAATGACAAAATGACAAACAATCAGGGTTTACTCTGGTTCTGTAAGCTAAAATGAAGTAAGCCAGTGTCAGAAACCCACCATACTGGTACTAAAGGGGATGGAGTTGCCTGGGAGCAGGAGTGGCAGGAAGCAGAGTACGTGTTTTGACTGTCAGCCATCTCTTGGAGCCTCATCACTCATTTGCAGTCTCTCACTTCTAAATTTCACTGTTGAATCACTCCCGGCTTCGAAAGCAGCTAAGAAGTATTGAAAATGTTGCTGCTTGTCCAAGTGAATGAAAGATTGCTTAACTTCCAAATTAGACAGAAACTTGTCAGCTAGATATTTTACAGTGAGATTTTCCTGAATACGCTGCAGCTCACTGATGTACTTCTGTGCAGACAACCTGGCTCAGTCAAAGTTTTAGATGCTCACAACTTTTAAGAATTATTTTGTTTTGACAGAGATATTCAAGCATGAATTTATCTGTGGAGAGCAATCTAATGAAAATCCCCAGGTGCTGAAAATAAAGTGATTTACACGTGGACACAGAGGGTATATACACAGAATTAGCCCTTTATCAGTTAATCGGTTACATCTGGCAGCCTACTATGAAAATGCACGCAAAACTTACCACACTGTAAGCTGCACCTTGAAGTGGAAGGAGAGTGGGACAAAACCCTGAATGTCTTAGAAGCTCAAAACATGCACTGCTGACCGCAAAAACCATAAATTACAGCTTGATTTGTGTTCAGTAGATGGCAGCAGATTCAAAAGAATTGCTGAAAAGCTGTAACTCAGATGAACTGTCAGTGAAATCAAGACCTAAAAACATTCTTATGCAGCAAAATAAAAGTGTGAAAACAACACAAATTTAGCTAGCCTGGGAAAGGACAACAGTGGGGGGAAAATGTCAGCACAGGCTTCAGCTTCACCTGGCGAGTCATAATTTGCCTGCACTTTCAGGCTCATGTTCCTGCTGATATGTCTGCCATTCCCTAGGCTCACTTGATTAAAGTTAGCAAGTCTATGCCTCCCTGTGCCACCTCCAAGTATTTGTTCTCTGTGTGAACAGTGCCTACGGGAGTATTTTAGAATAGACTGTACTCTTTTGAAGCCTTTCTTATTCTCCCTCACTTTCACTTGAATATTTTCTCTGAAATATTTTTTTCTCTTTTACAAAGGCTGTAAAAGTGAGGTAAGCAAAATATATTTAGCTAACAGTCAGTGTTATTCTAACAAATCACTAGATGACCACTGTACCTTCTCCTGAGAGTTGTCTCAGTTGGGCTCAGGCATGCAGCATGCTTAGAACTCTTATAAAACTGATAATCTAAAAAATAAAGGGCCTGGGGAAAAATACCATAAATGCAAAGCATCACCCTTTCCATTGATAGAAGTTGTTGTTTTTCCAAGGATTCAGATCTTTGTTCTTCACACTACACAGGTCCTGAAGGTTTGTCAGTACCACTGTCACAGAATCAATGGGTCACAGAATGGCTGAGCCTGAAAGGGATTTCTTGAGATCATGTTGAGATCAATGCCCTTCTATCAAGCAGAGTCATCTAAAGCAAGTTACATTGGAGTGTCCATCTGGGTTTTTAAGTATCTCCAAAGATGGTGATGCTTCAGCCTCTCTGGGCAACCTGTGCCTGTTTGACCACCTTCACAGTAATAGACTATTTTCTCATGCTCCCTTGGAATCCAGTACGTTCTAGTTTGTGCCGACTTCCTCTTGTTCAGTCAGCAAGAACTACTGAGAAGAGTCTGCCTCCCTCTTCTTAGGTTCTCTCATCATGTATTTATACACACTGTAACACTCTTTTAGAAGCAGAACAGGCACAGCTCTCTCAGCCTCTCTGTGTATGAAAGATACTACAATCTCCATATCATATTTATGCCCCTCTGTCAGAGTTGCTTCAATATGTCCGTGTTTCTCTTGTGCTGGGAAGCTGAGAGCAGGCCCAGCTCTCCAGATGTGTCTCACCAGTGCTGAGCAGAGGTGAAGGATCACCTCCCTCAACGTGGGGTGTTAGTGCTATTAGCTGTTGGCCTTCTTTGCCTGGAGTGCACGCTGCAGGTTCATTGTCAATTTGGCATCCACTAGTACACTCTGGATGTTCTTGGTAGAATGACTTTTTCAGCCCTTTCATCTCCAGGAACATACTGATGCATGGTGTTTTTCTTCCCCAGATGCAAAACAACTCAATTATTTGTAGACCAGTTCAATTCATTAAATTTCATGAGGTTCCTCTGAGACCATTTCTCTAGCTCAGATGACAGCACAGCATGACAAAATGAAGTCTCTCTTCATAGTTCTGTATTTTCTGCAGGCTTGGTGAGGATGCACCCCATACCAGTGTTCAGATTGTTTGTGAAAATGGTAAGTATATTTAGTCCCAGTATCGACTCTTAGGGCACACTGCTAGAGACTGGCCTCCAACTGGGATTTGTGCCCTTAGTTACAATCCATGAGCTGGGTAAGAGACAGCTATACAGGGAGATCCTTCTAGCAGAAGTTTGCACAGTGCAGTGTAAATGGCAAAATGATTTGCTTGGTGGTACAGCCTGTCGTCATTCTCAACCTGAAATACATGATACTGGCCAGAGGATTTGTCAGTCTGCAGAACTATCTACAATTAGGTTTTTTGTGGCATAAGGACCAAAGGTGTGATTTTTCCACAGCACTCTGAAGTGTAAACCAGGCTTACTGTGTGAAGGGGTAATGAAGCCTGGTTGTGACGCTATTTCATGGCAGACATTCCAGGATATGTGCTCACCCCATAAAACAGACGTCTCCTACACTCAGAGCAACCAGGGAATTTTGACAAGATTGCTGATGTTACGGAAAATATTAAGCAATAATCCCTTCCATCAGCCTAATTCCCAGTTCCTCAGCTGGCTAAAAATGTTGCAACTGTTTTATTACAGTGGATAGTTTTACAACACCCACATGTTTTTTAGTTCTCAGGTTGACTGAATTTCTGAACATCATCATAAATTAGAAGTACAGAACTTGACAAGATGTTTGTTGTGAGAATTTCTTGTTTTAAGAAGTACATCAATAGTATTGACTTTACTTATTTACTGTTTGTAAGAAATATAATTTTATAAAATGAATTAAATTAAATTAAATCACTTGCATCAGGAACGGTGTTGCCAGCAAGAACAGGGAAGTGATCGTCCCCCTGTACTCAGCTCTGGTGAGGCTGCACCTCGAATACTGTGTCCAATTTTGGGCCCCTCAGTGCAAGAAAGACATTGAGGCCCTGAAGTGGGTTCAAAGAAGGGCGACAAAGCTGGTGAGGGGTCTAGAGCACAAGTCTTATGAGAAACAGCTGATGAAGCTGGGGTTGTTCAGTCTGGAGAAGAGGATGCTCAGGGGAGACCTTACTGCTCTCTATAACCACCTGAAGGGAGGTTGTAATGAGCTGGGGGCTGGCCTTTTCTCTCATGTAACTGGTGATAGAATTAGAGGGAATGGCTTCAAGCTGCACCAGGGGAGAATCAGGCTGGATATTAGGAAATACTACTCTGAAAGAGTGGTCAAGCACTGGAATGTTCTGCCCAGGGAGGTGGTCACAGACCCTGCAGGTGTTCAAGGAACTTTTGGATTTTGTGTTGAGGGGTACAGTTTAGTGAGAACTATTGGTGATAGGTGCATGGTTGGACTGGATGATCTTGTAGGTCTTTTCCAGCCTTGATGTTTCTGTGATTCTGTGACTCTGTGAAATGCTTTCATTAAATACAGCCTACATACACACAGCTAGATATATATATCTGTTTGTGTGTGAATGTGTAAATATGAGGGACTGAATACTCATTTCATGGGAACTGATATATTTCTTTTGACTTCATAAACAGAAAATTACTATGGTTCAGGAAAAAACATGGATCGTCTTACACTAAGATTTTCTCAAGATGGTCATCTTGAGTCATAAGTACTGGCCTTTATCAGCGTGAGTCGTCCTGAATTACATGGTGGTGTTCTGTACCGCTAAGAATCAGACTAGTTACGTAAGATCCCCATGTTATCATTAGGTATTTAAATTGAAAATGTTTGTTTATGTTTTAAATTGCTTTTGTGTCATTAGTGGGACACTACAGGCAGATGAAGAATTATGCTATGTAATATTGTTCATTTTGTCATGATTTCCTATGTTTTTCCTCCTGAAAACATAGCATTAATAATTCACATCTGCACAACAGGAGGATCCAGAAAATCATTCTGCTCTCAAGCAGTTATCTCCTGTGTCAACACATCTCTGGAGTAGGCGAATGGAGCTGTGTTGGATATGGTCTCCACTAGCTCATGTGAAGACGGCATTTTGACCTGTGGCACCAGCACCTGTGGTGGCACAGCATGTCTTCCTTGTCCCTGCAGCTGCAAGTTCTTTCTCCAGCAGCTTTCAATAAAAAGGGAAGCACTTCCACTGGAAGTGGCTTTGAGACCAGATGCCTGATGGTCTGCTTGTGCTTGATGGGCATTTTCTGAAATGGATAAACAAATAAAGTGGAAAGACTTAAGCCAAAAGCTTTAGATTGTCTTCTTGCTGTTGTGTCATTAGATAAGTGGATTCTAGATTATTTGGAAAGAAAAATGAAGTTTTGTCTGGACATTTTTATATCTTTTGTTATTTACAGCTTCCAAGAAAGCATGTATGCAGTCTGGTTGCCAAACTTGGCTATGTAAATTGTTACACATGATGCTGCCTGTTTGTTTGATGAATGTGCCGGTATATATACGCTTGATCTCAAGCATATCATTCTGCCTTTGTCAGTTTCTTTGCAACAAGCACAGCAAGCCAATGCTGTAAATAAACTGGAGTGACTTAAAGCTTCTCCTTAGCATAAGTGAAATTGAATTTATTTCTCTACTTTCTGGGATCAAAATAGCTCTTTGGGGACAAGCGTGTATGATTTTGTGGAAGTGGTATAGCTGGTGCTTATACTTAAGTGCTTAAGTATGCACTTATGTACATTGCAGAGGAAGGCAATGCAGGTAGAAGAAAACTGGGAGGAATCAGTTGGAGGTAGGAGAAAATGGCACAGAGGAGTCCCTGGCAGCTCCAGGACCTCTTGGAGGGGGAAAGTGGGACAAGTAACATTTCAATACAATTTTCTTGAAGAAAACAACCAATATTACTCAGAGTTGTATCTAAAAGAATGAAGAGATCCCCAAGGCCCTGTGAGGATGGGCCCTCAGGCAGTAAAAAGGATGTGAGGTTGCCATACATCTGGTTAGCAGAGGTTAGCGTGTTTGTAGCTGGTGCTGGCAACTGGGTGACTGTGAAGCGAGGGCTGCCTTTATAGTCCTTTTTCTGATGAGCCTCCCTCATTGGCACATACTCCCCTGCATGTTGCTAACTTTTGCAGCATCAGATGCTGCACTGATCTTTTTGCTCAGCTGCTGCTTTGTATCTCCTCACATCTTTCATGCCCAATTAGCATCTTTACCAGTAGTGAGAGTAGGTGGATTGAGCAGAACAGTTCTGTTGCCCTTGAAACTGCAGGATCTGCAGGATCCGGCACATGCTGGCACAGCACTTTATTTTCTGGTGTCAGTTCTTGCTGCTTGGATAGAGGCAGGTGCCAAAAGCCCCTTGATGCTTCAGCCAAAGCTATATATTTTTAAAGATATTTGGTCAGTCCTTGACTTTCCCTCTGTCTTTCCCAAATTTACAATATCAGGCTGTTGTCTACTTGCCTGAAGCTTTTCCTGATGTTTTTAGCTTGTAAAAAAGCTTCAACTCAAAGAAAGCAGATGATGTTGATTATAATATTCAGTTATTAACAAAGAGTCCCCCCCTCCCCAAAAGCAAATGTACACTGCCCCAAACAAAGTTTGCTCTGACTGTGCTTAGGAAATTACTTCCTAATTACTAAGAACATAACACACAAGTCTGGAATGTAAGAAATACTGAATATACAACCCTGAATATAGATCTGGAAGCTATATGAAATGCAATCATCTTCTGACACCCTTTCAGCATGTTGGATAGTAATCTGCAGTAGTTTCATTACATTTATAAGACCATGTGAAGTAAACATGAAAATGAAGTTGTGCCATTTGACTCTACGTGGTATTTCCCTGGAATTTCAATAGCTGGAAGATTAATGAGAAACAGGTTCAGATCAGCTCTCACACAGATTACCAGCATGTCTGTCCTTCCGATGTATTGTACTTGCCTGTGTATCGGTGTGTTGGACTGTGTACAGGGGTTGGCAACAGCTTTTCTTTTTTGCTGGGCCACGAGAGGGACCCAGAGGCATAGGCTACTCAAAGCCGTTAGCTTCCAGCCTGGATTTTCTGAAAGCAGCTTTTTTGTCTCCTAGCTTTAGTTTTCAGGAATTTTTTACTACTCACCTGCATGCTTTCTGTGGGAAGATCTGAGAAGGGCACTTACCAAACAAATTGCTTTAGGTAATAAATGATTGTTGAGCAGACGGAGAAAGACTGTATCTTCTAGGCCAATAGTTATAAATCATGTGAAAACATGAGGAGGAAAGCATCTACCCTGATGTATTATACCGTGGGTGCATACAAGAAAAATATTTTTTAAAAAGTCAGTGTCTGGAATTTTCCCGTTATTAGTATTTTTGAACATTTAGCCAAGCAGACAACTGTAGATGTGATGATACAGTTCCACAAATTAGAGGAAAGCCTTATTAAAACTAAAGTTGCTCCATAAATATAATAAATTGGAGATATTCTGTAACAGTCAGCTTTGCTGTTGCTGCTGTTACTCCAACAGCTGTGCTGTTTCTAAAATTCTAAAATGTGGAAACAGGGCATTTCTTCCACAGCAATGGAAAACATCCTTGATATCTTCTGTTTTGTTATGGAAATAACAGCTCTATCTACCTATGGGCTGACTGAGCAGCTTCATTAAGTGGTCCTGAGAAATACCTTTCCTGATGAGGAGATCTTACCTGCCTTCACAATGGGCTGCTTCCTCTTCTTCTGTTGCACATGGTCAACAGACACAAGGTAGGGTTATGTCCTGTGTCCACTGACTGCCCTTCTGCTGCCCACTTACGCTGTTTTAGTCAATGTAAATGATAGCTATGTTTTTATCATTACAAAAGTTATTTCCACTAGGTAGTGGAGCCAGGAATTATTTTACTGCAGAGACAGTTTCTTGTTATTCAATGGAAAACTTATGTTGGTGAGTGACAGTGTCATAATTTGGCCAAAGACTAAATTAAGCAATGCTGTGTTACATCTGTACAGCACCTCAGGCTAAGATCAAGATTAATTGCAATTGCTGCTAAGTCAACTCAATTTGTTCTTGGAGGAGATGACACACTGTCACCCCAAATCCAGTCACAGGGAGGAGGGGCCCATGGGGCTGAGTCAGGAGCGGGGCTAAGAGCGGCCTGGGCCTGGTCTAGGAGGAGACCACTCTCTGTCTCACTTTCCTGCTGTCAACCCACAGTCCACCTCTGCAGGCCTGGAAGCGCTGCAGAGCCGCTCTTTGGTCACACACCTGCCAGAAGGGCCCTTCAGGGATTTCCCGAGATCCTGCATGCAGGGCAGGCCACGCAGAATTCTGCCTGCGCAAGGAGCTAACTTTTATTTTCATCTCTGTGTTGTGTAATCGGAAAATGCAGTAAAAAGTGTGGTGACAAACTGATATTAAAATGGTTCCCTTCCCTCTCTGCTTTTTCTGGCAGCAGCAGAACACGCACCGACAACACACCTTCCATTACTAATATTTTGAAACCCAGAGCAGGAGAGCGCCTCAAACCGCAGCCTTGCAGCGTAATGAAGAATACACACAGCTGCAGTAACAACCACATAATTATTTAATTAGTTTTTGACAGGTTCAAATTGCACAGGCAAAGGAATGCATGAACCACACATGGAAACCTGCCAGCAAAGGTTTTACACGTACGCAGATGGTTTTAGCTATTGTAAGCGCAAAGCCAGGATGTTGTACATTTACTGCAGAACCTAACGGCACATCATGCACTGCAGATTTATACCAGGGGAATAAAAATGCTATGTGTAATTATTTCTTCCCCTTTATGCCATAGTGTTTCTTTTATTCTATTTAACTTTCCATAGCTGAATCCTGTGAGATCAAAGATGGCAATATTTTAGCATTGACTTAAGTAATCCGTAAAGTAACAGCTTCTTTGGGCTTTTGGAATAAGCAATCATAATACCACTAATTAACATTACATATCACTTTCTATTTTAAAGTCCTCTTATGGATATGAATTAACACCTCTGTTAAGAAGTTAACATTTGGTATCTTTATTTTGAAAATGAGAAACCAGAGGAGCTCAGAGGACTACAATAATTCCAGAGGCTCAAGTGTGATTCAGGGACAAAAGAGACAGCAAATTAAGAACTTCTTAGTTCTCGTTTGGATCTGTGGAGAGCTAGAACAAGAAAGTTCAATACAGAAATATAGGAAAAAGAATTGCCTGCCATGGTGCTGATGGGGAGGGGACTGGCAAAAGTAGCAATCTGTCTTTGGAAAATAAACTATTCCAGAGGGGAAGATAATAATTTAGGAGCGAAGCAAAACCTAATGTACTGTAAATATTTGCTCTTCTGCTGCTGCAGAGCCAACACCCATCTCTCATGTCACTCCAAAGTGTTTATAATTTCCATGTGTTGCAAGTTCTATGATTCTGTATTAGAGCGGAAGTGATTTCTCGTGAGTGCACCTAATTAAGGCTAACAGTTTAAATAAAACAAGGATTAATTCAAAACTTTACTCTGAGCTCTAAATGAACACAAACTTTGTCTGAGGCTTAAAAAGTTAAGTCCTCTCTTTTCCCACATAATTTTAGCTTTCATATTTTCCAGTCTTTGCTTTTTATGGTTCTGGCTGGGATAGGAAATGCTAAAAGCCCACAAGAAAAGGTTATTCCCAGAGAGCTGTGTAAGATATTCACAACAAAACCCTAAAGCATGTGGAACACATGTGGTTTCAAGTTTCACAAGGAAGTCAAAACCCAGACTCTGTTGAAGTTTATGACGTGGTTTGAATGAAACTAGTCCCATTTTCAAAGAAATCTGGTCAGATTCCTGGTTTTGAGATGAAACCTTTCAAAATCACAGTTTAGCAAGGCCTGGGGAGAAATCTCAGTGGTAACCAGGGCACTGGGAGAAGCACTGGAGCTGAGAAAATGAGCACAATGCTGGTGGGACTCCTAATGTGGAGCACTGTAGTGAGAAGTTGTATTGAGGGCAGTGATGGGACACACTGAAACACAGATAACATGCGCTGAGACAGATAACATGCATTGAGAGGCTGGGGGGCTCCCATCATGGCCTTCAGAGAGCATCTCACTCCTTTTTTACAGGTGCTTCCAGTACACACTGGAGAATAAAAGTTAGGAGGCCACAAATTCTTCAGAACTGCACCCGCACTGTGTTGTGTTCTGTAGGATTTATGTTGACAACCTTGAAGCCAGAGGGAAAACACAGCTTTGTTTTACTTAAAGAGGTCTCTTTGACTAAGAAACTGAAGGACTGTTAAGAAACTCCGCAGAAATCTTTGAAAAGGCCAAATCACGTGAAGGATATTTGCTTTGTTGTCCTGCAGTAATACTCTGGAAATTGCAATTAAAGGTACAGATGTTTTTAAGAGCTGTACATGGGAAACTTGTTGATGCTTTAGCCTCAGTCTCCAAAAATGCTATCAAAACACAAATCAGAAGTTAAGTTCTTGTATTGCTGGGATGGATAGGAGAATAGTATTTTTTCTTGTGTACTCCTAGAAACATCTTTAACTGAGCTGTTAACACTTGCGTATATTACTGAAACTGGAAAGGTTTAAAATCAACTTTACCTCTGCCAGACTTTGTTGGTAATTGCTTTTAAAAATTCAAACATTGTAAGAAATGAAAAACAGACCAGAGATCTTACAATCAAGGCTTTAATAATAGGGCTGGAATAAAACATTACCTTTATAGACACGTTTATTTCTTCACTGCATGCACATAGATAGTAACATATTTTCCCGTATTTATCGCTATATTTAGGAATATTTTGCTGAGAAAGTAAAAGCTGCTTTCTACTGAGGCCAAAATTTAAGCAAAGAAGAGAGCAGATGTTTTGTGAGTAAATGGAAAAAAAAAAACAAACAGCATATGTCTGTGTATAAGGTAATAGCTCCATATCAGGCTACTGAATGCAGTGTATGACTTCCCTATTTAATGAAGACTATTTTGTCTGTATAGTTCTGTGCGTCCAGCAAAGTCAGGACAATAGTTGAAATATATTTCTTTAAGGCTGGAGTGTTTTCATTCTCACTCACTTTGATTAAACATAGGTCAGGCCTGTGTGCAAAAATTATTCACTATCCTGTCACTACTTTTTTTTTTTTTTTTTGGCAAATGCCTCTGTTTGGGTTTCAATTGATATAATTAAATACGTGTTGATAACACATCTTTTATGCAGCATGATATTGCTCTGAATCTTAAGAAAATCTGTAGTGTGCAACTTGAATTATTTGTGTCCACTGTTGTCTCTTTTAATAAAATTACTAGAGAAAACAGTTACCAACATCCAACAACCTTCTTCCCCATGATCCTGTCCTACCACACATTTATCTTGTCCAGACTAACTGAAAATTTCCCAGATGACTAGGATTTCAACACTTTCCTAAACAACCAACAAGTGCCTTTGAGCTTTCACTTCTGATATCATTCTCTCATTCAAGGAGAATTGTGGGAAACAGCTCCAAAACATCCTTGTTTTCTTTCAAGACCATCCTTTTTGCTGGTGCCTCAAAAAAGCTGATAGCAGTTGAACTTCTGGGACAGTGAGAAGTGTTGTCCTGCACTCACTGTCTGCATCCCCTTCCTGCCTGTTGCCTTGGTTGCAAAGTTTTCCAGTCAAAGGCTGCCTATGCAGCACTTGACTTACAGCACCCTGTTGCAGTAAGCTGTGTGGCTGTATCTACCTCTCATGTCTGCTTTGACATCTCAGCATCTGTGGGCTGAAAGTGACTTATGAGTGAGTGCTGTGGATGTGAGACAATAGCCTGAGAAAGTGCAGAGTAAAAAAATTCCCTTTTGCTTGCACGATAGTAATAAATGGTGTAAATATCTTTAGAAACAGAAACAAAATATAAGAGAGTCCAGTTTAGTGCAAACAAGACAGAATGGAAATGGAAAATTTTGTCTGTTCTGTTTCACCACCAAAATTTATTTTGTATGCCGCAATATTTGCCAACATAATTACAACAAATAGAGAAAAATAATTCAAAAACTGATTACAAAGACCCAGGAGAGACATATTGTGTTTAAAAATCATATAAATTTATAATGGCTGCATTTCAGAATGGCAATATTTTTAATTGAAAAGTGTCTAAGGCTGAGTTATGCTGAATCACTAGCATTTAACAGCAAGATCAATACAAATTAAAAAAAAAAAAAAGGGAAAAGAAAGAAGGCAGAAGCTTCTGTGGATACTGCCAAACCACTTGTCAGCTTTGTAAAATCAAACACTTGGGCAAGTTTCCCACCACAAAAACAGCATAAATTCAAGCTTCAAACTGCTTATATTTTTCTGGCAGTTTCTTCCCCTAGGCTTCTGATGGATATTTGATAACCTATCAAAAATATTAAAATCAGTTTATGTTAAAAAAAAAAAAAATTAAACTTATTGAGTTGCTTATTTACATAGCAAGTCTTTTGTATCTCTTAGTGCTTTATTAAAGATCCTGACATAGTGCTATCATTCTTTAACTTCTAGGTAGCCAGATTCTGCCTCCTTTCCTCAGGTGGACTATCTTTGTTCTCCATTGTTCTCCACAGCTTCGTTCACTCTGCTGTTTGGTGGAATTAGACATAGCACCATCTTATCTTTAACAATTAACATTTATTATGTTGTCTTTTTTTCTGGAACAAAAATGAAATATCGTAATGTCACAAATTGTTCCAGTGGGAATTGGAGTGGATGCCAAGCTCTATGTTTGTTAACTCAGTAGCTGAAAACTATTTGCTGTGCTCACTTTGGAAATCACATTGGCAGGTTTTGGTTTAAAGAATGGCTGCAACTGTTACTACCATACACATCAATTTGAAACGATAGAAGTAATTGCCATTGATAGCTTTATTCTGTGGAAGCCTATTTTCCCCCTTTCAGAAGCTTTTTTTTTTTTTTTTAATCTTGGCATACTTAAAAAGTGAACAAGCACAAGGAAATGCTTTCAAAATTATTAGCTTCTAAGGAACACCAGTAATCACTTTGCATAATCCACATCTGGGCTCAATCCAGTTTTCCTTAATTAGCTACAAATGCAATGCCTGCTGCTATGTCTCAAATTTGCACTGCATTTACCTATTAAAATGCAAAATGAATCAGATTCTCATGTTAAAGTATATTACTTAGGTGGTTAAGTGGATTTGGAAACTATGACATTCCTTGCGCTATAAGTAGTACAAAGGTGATTTTTACAACCAGGGCACTTTCATTGTGTGAAAACACAATTGCAGCATTCCCTAGCAACAAATATTTAACAGGTCAGTAACCAGTAAATCACACACAGATGCTCAGGCCTCCTGCTCATCCTGTAAATACAAATATTATTATATATAACAGGGAGTAACTATAGCTTCTGTGTGTTCAAGGTCCCTCACTTAGCCTGGATGTGATACTCACATCCACCTACAAGACCACACTGAGTGAACATCAAGGCTCTCTGGTTAGCTGCTCCATGGGTAACAATGCCATCCTGAGAATGGATGATCAAGAAGGTGACTTGCCCTGGAGTATGTTACTGCTCTGAGATGTGAGATACATGAAGGTGTACATTATGCCTGTGCTGGGAGAAGAAAACATCTCTCCTGTAGACTTATGTTGAACTTGTTATTTAAAGAAAATGTGACCTCTTAAACACACAAGTGGCGGAGTGCAGATAGGTGAGCAGCCTCTTCCTACCTTCAGCCATTACTTGTGAAAACATTTCTCACTGTGTCAGTCATGTAAATACATACCACTGCCCCTGCCAAATATCCCATTTTTACCACAGAAGAAATTCAAGAGTATCCTTTGGAATCTTGTCTGATAGGGAAGGATTTTGAAGTGTAGGCGCCTCCAGAGTGGGATGCTGGCATTGATCTTTGTTCAAAGCTCTATGCCTGATTATAGCATAGAAAAAATTCTGACCCTTTTTCTTTCAATACAAATCTGCAAGGAAAGAAAGAAACAGTCACTGCTTTCTTTTTATCCCCCCTTTTTTTTTCTACGGGTGGATTGCTAAAGGCATGATCCAAACTTTTGTGAAGCCAATAGAATCCTTTCTAAGGGCTTGAGAATATGTTAGATCTTCATGGAAAAGTAAAAACAACTTATAAGCTGATTTCGCAAAAGGAAAAGAATAAAAAAGTATATGGTACTTGGTTAAAGTAGCATGTTTGCTAGATTACACCGTGGCTTCTAAATCCCTGCAACTGAATCTGATGCCTCCTGGGCTACTTCTGGCTCCTTCATCTCCTGGCTGTAACCTGCAGGGAGCAGGCACTGACTGCTGGCTTGGATCTGTGTGATGATAAGAATAACATCAACAAATTTAAATAAAATTGACTATTCTTTAAATGCTTCCATCCTGGTCACCCTAATCTTGTGTAGACCTAAAGCAGATCTTTGAAAGTCAACAAAGCTGCACTTCCGGGACTGGAGGACAGTGTTGCAGTGAGCAGGGAGCCTCTCACTTACAGTGTAACCTGTTCTGCAGAAGCAGCCAAGTGGACCTAGGAGAGTTCTTCAGAAGTGCCATTGACATGGCTGCCCTGTTCCGATTGCATGGGAGAGGTGCAAGAAGTTAAAGTCCAGCCTGGGTGATGATGCTTAAATCTGAGAGTTTCAGAGGTATTTCTATCATTTGCTACAATTACTTTTTTCTTTAAAGATATTCCTCTCTCTCCTTCAGAACTCCAAGAACGAAACAGCTCACATTTGAAATATATGTTATGAACCAGGTCTTTTTTGAGTGTCACAAGACAACTTTGGTGATTTGACTGAAAACAGGCCTATGTATACTTGTGGAGGCTCTGGTTTACTGTGTCTTCTCAGGGCTTGGCACACGGCTGCAAAAGTATGCAGAAAAATCTGTCCCAAAATATGCTGACCAGCTGTTTCATACTTTATTTATCAGTTACAGCAGTTGGAGATTACATGTTCCTGCTTTCTAAAATGCGCAGCTAAGGAACAAAATATTGAAATAATTTTTTTCCTCTGTCGACATTTTCATTTGGTTGTCTTAGGTAAGATGTTCTTTTGGAAACCTAGCTTAGTATTACCCTCTAGTATTTCCAAATTAATCAAGTTGGTTTTCTAAATAAGGATTTAAATAAAAAAAAAAACCAACAACAAATTGGAACCTTATGGACTATTAAAGCTTTCTGTTAGAGAGAAGTGTCAGCATGATTGATATATAGAAATTCTCTTTTTGAGGCCTTTGAAAAGCTGTGCTCCAGTCTTTGAGCTCTTGCTACAAACCTACCCAAATTTCTTCCCGCCTTCCAATTTTCATAAATATCCCAAACAGAAGCAAAATGACAACACAATCAAGCCCAGAAATACAAACACCAGGTGAGCCACATGCATCAGTAATTGAGGAAAATAGCTTAGTCTGTTTGTTGTTCAAATGGTTGGTTAGGTAAGAAGAATAGAAAACAATAGATGCAAACTACAGATGCTCTGGGTAATTGACTAGCATCAGCTAACAGTTTTACAGCAAGGACAAGGAGTCCTGTGTGACCTTGACAATCAGAATACACTTGACTGAAGTAAAAGGTAGAAAAGAAAAATATATTATAAATTTAATTTGTATGTAGAAAGCATACTGGATTAGGCTACTGATATTATTCCAACTTATAATTAAAACCTTTACCTTAAAATAATCACAGAATCTCAGAATCACAGAATTGTAGGGGTTGGAAGGGACGTCCAGAGATCATGGAGTCCAAGCCCCCTGCCAAAGCAGGTTCCCTACAGCAGGTCGCACAGGTAGGCATCCAGGCAGGTCTTGAACATCTCCAGAGAAGGAGACTCTACAGCCACCCTGGGCAGCCTGTTCCAGTGAAATAAGCATGAGGTTGTCTTTTACAGCTTTCATGCTAAGTTGATGCACTTTCTTCTGGAAAGGAATACATGTCTAATTCAGCAAATAAATCAAAGGCTCCGAGGAGATTTTTACTAAAGGCTCAATTTGTTCCTGAGACATTGGCATTAGTTATGGGCTGTAGGCACCAAGGTGTGACAGCCTATGGTGTGATGGAGGGGGCAGGCAGCACCTTGCTCCCTGGCTCCCAGAAGAACGTGGGTGAAGAAAAACAATGTTAGCATTTGGCGAGCATCGCATGCTATCTTCCAAAATATGAGTTCAGCAGAATTCTCTCATAAAACAAAAATGAGCTCGCTCTGGGTATTAGCAGTAACACACACACACGCCTACATCCATCATCAGTGGGTGTAAAATGAGAAAGGGATACTTGCCAAGGAGCTTTCAGATCCAAAAATGTGAATGAGAACTGCATGCTTGGAGTGGATGCATGAGAATGTGCTTGCAGTTTGAGTCCTTTTGTTCTTCTGACATCTTGGGATTTTATGTGGGTTTAATGACAAATTCCCCCAAAGCCTGTAGAACCAAGCCCTGAGCTTCAGTGCTAGTGATCAGAGGATGGCTACTTCAAAACATGGCCTCAATGAAGCTCTGGGAGTGTTGTGCTGTGCCCAGGCCTCTGTCTGTTTCTACTGGATAAAAGCAGAGAAGGGAGTTCTCCAACCTGCTGCTTACACCCAGTGTCCACTGCTGCTGCTGGCTGCTGCATCAGAACAAGGCCATCAGAACAAATGAGAACTGGCCACAAAACACTTGGAACTGTTATATCAGATGGCTTTGTTTTGAATGAGTTCTTTTTGTAGCAGCATTTGACTCTGTATGCAGGATCTTGGACAGCTCATGGCATGGAGAGAGTGGGCAAACCACAAGGCTGTATGGGCACGTGATCCTTCAGCTGCCAGGACCTAAGGTGAGGTGCAGTCTGAGAGCTGGTTGAGGATGACTGCCATAAGGAAGGTCAGAGGCAGAAAGTGAGAAGGGCCAGCAATGCACTCCAGCCCTATTGTGAATCACATGTGGGGTGCTTACAGATCCAGACAAGGACACCGGGAGTTGGATGCTATATCAATTATCTGTTCATTACTATAACAGAATTTGCAGAGGGAAAAATAATCTCATTTATGGAAATATTTCCTGCTCCAACCATACTTCAATTTAACACTGTCAAAAACTGAACTGGGGGATTTGGGTGAGATTCACTCACCAAGTAAGGAACTTCACATCAGTGTGTGGCATATGTCAACACCAGATAGACAGCAGATCTGCAGAAAAAGGAAAAAAAATGCTGTTGGTTGATTGCAGCTAGGAAGGAAAAAGGGTAAAATTAATTTGCAGGAGGCCAGATGGCTATGTTTGAAATCAATTTTCTTTAAACACTTCCTTAGTTCTTTGGAAAGAGAAGTCTGCATCTATTTCTTTCACAGTGAAAAAAAAAAAAAAAGTTACTTTGGATTTAAACTTCAAAAATACATGTGAACAAAACAAAACAGAACAAAACACACACACACACCCTCTACCTCCCCAGAAATATTGTGGTATAGACTGTAAGAAAACTGAATCCATTATCATACAATTTTATGCCTGACAGTTCTACTAATCTCAGAACTATCCTGCAGCATATGATTCCAGGATATGTATTATTGAGCAAATATCCAGGGTTTTAAATATATTATCCATAGTGTATGAAAATAAACATGGATCTCCCTACATTTTAGGCCATATATTGTTTTGCATAGGCTGGCAGTAGAGAGAAAGAGAGGCAGAGAGGAAAGTGGAAATAAAGATATAACAAATAAAAATAAATTGCTAAGTAAAAATAAAATCACTAGGGCTTACAAAGGAGTTGAGAATGGCAGAAGGGAAGAAAAAGCTTAGTATAAAAAAAAATGGAATCCAAAGGTATAGAGTTTTTGAGAAGTTTTCTATCTCTCATAATTTTAAAGTAGAATGCGCTTTGTTTTCTTTCGGCAGTAAGATGAGGGTGAAGGGTGAAGCTCCAGGAACATTCAGCCTAGGAGAACGATTCTCGCCTCTAAGAAGACCTATCTCTATAAAGTCACCATGTCATGTCCATAAATCAGCTTTATAGCTGCACTGAGAAGAAAGCCACTCTCAGACTTGTAAATGCACAGAGAAAGAAGCAAACCATCTCCTCTATGCTAGCAGTGATGTAATGCAAATATTTATGACTAGGATTAAGTTTTTTTATTATTTATGGCCTAAATATTGATAAACTATGTTTTCTCCAACTTCTTGGATGTTAACTGTTATTTCTGTTACCTGTTTAACTACTTTATTCCTTATTTCCACCATAAACATCAGACATACGACAAAATTTACTTCCATTATATATCTTCTTCTGATATCTCTTTCTTTGCTGATATTTCATTGTTATTGCTAGCTAACAGCTGTGCCAATATCCATAGCAATGAAGAGTAATGCAGGGAAATTGTGCAACGTGTCATCAATATTTTTATCTCCCTTAATTATTCTTCATAGCTTGTCTGATCATCAGATCTCTCCCTCTTCTTTCACATTTCCTGGTTCAGATGCATCTAGATTATTTGATGTTGTTTGTTTTAAAACTGTATGCTTTTTACTTGGCAAAATCCACCTCAGTCCTTTTCTTTCTTAGACTGTACTCTTTGTTCTTTCTATTAAGCGGATCTGTATCAAATTTCTGAAGTCTTTCTCTTTGTCTCAGAGAACCCTGGTTATATTTATGTCTCCTATCTTTCTGGTTTCCGTTTGTATTCAGTGCTGCAAACATTTTAGGGACTCAGCAGCCATACTGCGGACCTATATTACACTTGGGGGTTTTATATCCTTTGTATCTAACCTCCTGCTTTTAATGAAGTCCCTCCTGTATAAAGCAATGTTCCCTTTCCTGATGTCAAATCCAGCTGTTACTCAGCAGCACAAGTCCTGGCATGAGGTGAATTAGCTCCTGTGTGTTGCTTAAGACTAAATCATGACTAGCTCACCCTTTGCTTCAGAGCTCTTTACCTTTGGGGCCATTTAGAGAGATTAACTGCAGACCACAGAGCTCTGTTACAAAGTGGAAAGCTCTTTCTGGTTAAAAGGCCTACTCCACTATGCTCCCAAGGGGCTCTGCCAGCTCTGCTAACAAACAGTTGGCAGCACTGAGCTGTCCTACCTATGTGGACCCTGAGAGGCCTTCTGGGACTCATGCCATGCCTGGGCCTCTTGTGGTTCTCTCAGCTTTGTACTCTCCTTGGGCCTCATGCAGCCCCTGGGCCTCATGTAGTCTCCTGGGCTCCTGCTATCCCTGGGCCTCACACTGCCTCTGCCTGATGTCCTGCTGGTGGGAGAAGTATGCAGGACCTGTGGGTGCTGCAGCTGCCCGCTGTGCTGGTAGCTGAAGGAGCTCTGGGACACCCACAGCTCCTCTAGAAAAGAGGAGCCTCTCCTTACCATGCCCACAAGCTGGCTTTCTGCTCAGTTTTCCTCAGACTTTTTTCCTCTTTTATTCTAGCCCCAACCTCCTTGCCCAGGCCATACGACCTTGGTTCCAGCCTCCACCGCAGCCTGCATGTGGGCAGCACAAATTCTTCTGCTTGGTCTCCATGCTTGCACAGACCCAGCTCTTCACCTCACTGCCTTCCTATCCCTTGGCTCCATTTCAGGCTTCTGGTCACGCCCTATCCTGCACACTCAAATATTGCTTATTTCCATCCACCACCAACCTCTGGTACCCTCCACAGCTGCCACCTGGTAATCTCAGTTAAATAACCAAGTGCTTGACGTGCCTGGGCTCAGATGATATTTAAACTACATGTAGCAGTGACTTGCAGCTGGCCAGTAAAACTGCAGATGAGGGTACCCTTTATGCAGAGGCTCTGCCTTCTGGATGGATTTAAATCCTTCTTGTTACCAGCACCTCATCTAGGAGGCAAGGGGACCAGGTGCATCTTCCACCATGGTGGATTTGCATGTAAGTCCTGGAAACAAATCATTGTGGGAGCCCCTAAACTATTCACAGAATAACAGAATCATAGAATGGCATAGGTTGGAAAGGACCTTAAAAATCTCCAGCCTTGCTGTTGCTGTTGCTGTTGCCAACCAGCAAATCAGGTTGCCCAGGGCAGCCTTGCCCTGATCATCTAGCCTGGCCTTGAATATCTCCAGGGTGGGGCATCCACAGCTTCTCTGTTCCAGAGCCTCACTACCCTCTGAGAAAAGAATTTCTTCCAATGTCTAACCTAAATTTCCCTTTTTCTAGTTTAAAGTCATTTCCCCTTGTCCTATCACTGTTAGATTGCATTAAAATCACTTCCCTTCCTGCTTATGAGCTCCCTTCAAGTACTGGCAGACTGCAGTGAGGTCTCCCCAGAGCCTTCTCTTCTCCAGGCAGAATGAGCTCAACTTTCTTAACTTTTCTTCATAGGAGATGTGCTCCAGCCCTCCAGTCATCTTTGTGGCCCCTCTCTGGACCCACTCCAACAGTTCCACATCTTTTTTGTGCTGGAGGCCCCTGGCCTGGATAGAGTACTCCATATTGAGCCTCATGAGGTGCAGAGCAGAGGGAAACAATACCCTCCTACCCTCCCTCTCCCAGCTGGCCACCCCTCTTCTGACACTGCCGGGGACACTGTTGTCCTTCTGGAATGCAAGAGCACACTGCTGGCTCATATCCAGCTTCTCATTCACTAGGACATGCAGGTCCTTCTCCTTAAGACTGCTCGCAGTGAGTTCTGCTCCCAGACTGTACTTGTGTCTAGGATTGCCTGAACTTAAGTACAACATTTTCCACTTGGCCTTGTTGAACCCCTACAGATTCTCATGGGCCCAATTTTGAGCCTGTCCAGGTCCCTTCAGATGGCATCCCTTTCTTCTTTTGTATCAGCTGCACCGCTCAGGTTAGTGACATCTGCAAATTCATCGAGTTGAGGGACCTTGCTAATGTTCCTATTAACTAGCACGAAAACTAGCATCCAGCCCCTATCTCCAGCTTCTTAGTTGCTGCTGATGAATGTAAGCCATGAGCTTGGTTTCCTGTCCAGAAACCTACCTAGGTACCTTGTGAAACCAGCCCCATGATTTCCTTTTTCCTTTTTTTTTTTTAAATTTTTTTGTGAACTGCCAACTTGGACTGGTGGTGCATAGGCAAAGGAGCACGGAACAATTTCCTTAAGAGCATAGCTTGTTTCAGCGTCCCCTACAGGCTGTTTCTTGTAAACGTAATTGTCTAAGACGAGGGTCACAAACCGCCTTGTGATCGGACTGCTGCTGCTACCGGCCCGGGGACGAAGCCTGGTGCCCGCCCGCGAGGGCTGCCCCTGCCGCTGGGGAAGCAGCCACGCCGTACGGTGAGCTGGAGCAGCGCAGCCGCCCGGCGGCAGACGCGAGCGGTGGACGTCCCGCTAGGGGGCAGGCAGCGCTCACCCAACGCCGCTGCGCCGCGGGGCCTAGCCGTCGCGACGAGCAGTCACCCGCAGGTTTTTATGAACTCTTAAGGGCATAAGTGTGGGCTATTCCGGGACAGGAATCACATCTTAAGGGCTGATTGTCCACCAGGAATTTGACTGACAGACCCGACCACGGAGGTTGTTTGCTCTGCACCACAGCCTTTCTGCTCCGTGCTAAGGTTAGCCGCTAAGCCATTCCCTTCCCCTCACTCTGGGTAATATCGTCCAGGATTTGCTTACCTATGTACAGAGAAGAGGTTTACATGTTTCCAAAGCAATAAAAATCAGGCTGTAGCAGGCAGATATAATGAACACCACATAAAACAGCTGGAACCTCAGTGCCCACTCCAGAGGCGTGCTACCAGAATGTTGGTGTGAGCTAAATCCCCTGAAGTGGATTTGATTTTAAGGCATGAGTCAGAAGAGGGTTTTTTTCCTTCTTTTTCCTCCCTCCGCCCCCAGCTGTGAACCCTTG
Organism: Lagopus leucura; assembly: GCF_019238085.1. Taxonomy (NCBI): domain Eukaryota; kingdom Metazoa; phylum Chordata; class Aves; order Galliformes; family Phasianidae; genus Lagopus; species Lagopus leucura. The sequence goes on from NW_024962272.1 coordinate 13,009,195, forward strand.
ATTTCTCCTTATCTTGCTGGTTGTGGTTGATGAGTACTAGAACATGTTCTCAAAATGGGCTTGAGCTCTGGCTCAGAGGGTCCTGATGCAGAAGGGTAATTCTGCAATGTGCAATGTGTGGTAGGTCCGGCTGCTGTGACCAGTAGTGAAGACAAGGCAGCCCTTGTACCACTGCTAACCCTTCTTGGGCATAGGCTAGCACAACCCCTCTGCTAACACCGAGCCCTTTTCTGCTGCCCCTGCTTTGATCCCTGAGCAAAGCCTCCAAGGAGGCTACTTTCCCTGGGTACTGGTCTCAGCCCAGGCTCCAACTTCTGCCCTAGCAGCTCCTTCCTGTCCTTGCATGAGGTGGAAAGCAGATGATGGAAAGCTCAGTGCTGCTGAGGGTTTCTGCTTTATCAGAGACACAGAGGAGGCTCCTTTGGGCATCAGCTCTGAGTACTCTTTGCTCCCCTGGGCACAGTGAAGGGGATCTCAGAGGGGCTGCAGCTCTGGCTCTGGATGTTTGGTGTGCATTCTACTGTTATGACATCTGGAGACTCACTTTTTAGGACTATGCTCAACACCCATGTGGAGAATTCTTGTTTTTGAGAACAAGAAATGCTATTCTGATTTCTAGTTTTTCTGTGACTTTTGTCTATCTGAATTATGTCCAATATGCCTCTGTCTGCATAATTTACAAGAAAGAAGATTTATTATTATTATTATTTTTAATGGCAGCATATGTTGTTAGGTGAGCTATATGTTGGTAACGCATCAAAATTTTCCCAGTGAGTTAATCAGCACCTTAAACTTGAGAACAATAAATAAGTAAATACTGCCTGCTTTGTTTAGTTTAAAATGATGTTTTTTTCACTGCACCTGTCATTTAAATCTTATGGTTATTTCTCACAGTAGTATTATAGAGATCTGTAGTTAAAATAGTTTCAGATGGGCTCAGTAGTAGTATTTATGCACCTGCAGAGTCATCCTCACCAAATAGCTTTGTCAGTGTTAATTTGGCCTTCCAGTGCCACTCTCTCAAGCGACATCTAGATGAGTGAATCCCAGTTTTAAAATCGTTCTCAAGTATGCAAAGAACTGAATGCAAATGGTCCAGCTCAGCTTTCCTCCAATCTTTGCCCATGAGGCAATCATCTATTTATTCCAAAAAGCTTGAAATAAAAGGTGCTGCTTTTGAAGCAGGAGGGAAGTTAATTCTTGTGTTTTCCTGTGCACATCTGTGTGTTACTAATCAATTCAGATCAAATCCAGTGCCAGCTATGATACATAACTCATTGGTGATCAGACATCCATGCTGCCAGAAACCAAGCCCTGAACCACCCTGTTGTGTCACCTTTACTTCCTCTCCCTTGCTGTCGTTAGTCAAAACACATCTCTCTTATAGGTCATGAGCCTGTAAATACCACAAGCATGATGCAAGTTGCATTATTTTTTAATGACTATGTTAGTATTCTGGGGAATTTGTCCCTATATTTTAAAGGAAAATTACAAAATCAGTAGCAACTTCAAAGTACGAATAACATAGGCTGTAACATTGTCTTTGTTAACAGCACAGCACTCAGTATAGAAAGTCAGCTGCAGTGAATTGAGTTCGGTATTGTCTCTTCCATCACATTTCATAGGAGCATTTCATTTATAGTAGATTAATGTCCTAACCTCTTAGCATATTAGTGTGAAACACAATCAACCTTACGTAATAAGATTAGGCAGTAGGAGCTTAACTCAGTGCTAATTTTTAATCAATTTTCCACCAGTTAGAACACACGATGAGATCTAGCAGACTGGAAACTGTGTATCTGTTCACACGCAGTAGGAAAGACACCACTATTTTTCATGAATAGTCATGAAGCAGTACTTGTTGTGCTTTACATTTCTGTGTGCTTCTCCAGCCAAGTCTGGGCTTTTAGCTCAAAGAGGATAATCAAGCTTTAATGGTTGGACAACTTTACTGAGCAGGACTCAATAAAAATTCTGGGATAGGAAAGGTTTGATCAGATTACCCTGAATACAGCATTAAAAAGTGATGGGCATGCAACTGCAGTTTCTTCTGGAGACAGCATTTCATATCACCAACTGTTGCTATCTGTAATCCTTTGTAATGAAAGAAAAAATACCTGTAGTTAACTATTCCTGAAGACTCGGAGTGGTAGTTGGAAATATTCACTGGTGCTTAGCGCTGCTAAGATCTGATCTGATTTTGCTGCTTGCCATGATTATCTCAGAAGTGCTGATACAGAATCATGATTTGAGCTTATTATCTGCAATGCCTTTTGCAGCATACTGTTATCAGAGGGATAACAGATTCCAGCTCTGCTGGAAGCGCCATGTAACCTGTCTATCAGGAGGGAGGAGATCATTTTCTAAGAGATACAAAAGGGACATAAAGCAAAATTCCCTGTGCGTAATTGAAAATTCCCCTTTATAGATCTGAGGGCAGAGTTTGCTTACCATTCGGCTTCACAGTTCCAGGAATACAGGAAGTTGGCTCTGCATAGTGGGAAACCACTGTGGCCACATAATACTCTCTTTAAAGAGGACTGCATATTCCCTTGAATTTTAATATAAAAAAATGGTCTTAATAGCAAATCTATCGTTTTTTCTCTGTGGCCACATTTTATCAAAAGCCTTCATTATAACAAGGTACTTTTCAACAATATGAAAGTCATTTTGTCAGTTGAACATGCTATATAATTAAAGGATTAACATTTTCTCTGAAATGGAATTAAGAAACAGAAACAGGTCTGGAATTAACTCCTTCATAGTTTGATGACTGGCCAGGGCATTAAAAGTGTTAAATTTCACTGGGAATTCTGCATTTTGGCTAGAACAGTGTAAAGATACTCCTGTGAAGATATTTTGGCTTGAAATATTTGGAAATTTTTCTGACAGAATTTTGATGGAAAGAGATTATTAAAGGAAGAATGATGTGAAAAGCTGGAAGTAGGACAAAGGCATCTGTATTTTCCAGTCCAGAAACCGTTCAGTCTCCTATTCCAGACAGTGATCTCAATCCCATACACATACTCACTGGCATATGCTTTAACCTAAGTTTGAAAATATGCAAATGGAAACTTCAAACAAATGCACCTTTTCAATTTTTGCACATTCACTATGGCAAGTCTCCAGCACTTCATAGTAATTTGGTATAACTTGTTATTGAGGCAACATTTGTCTGAGCATCACCCCATTGAAAATGGATTTCTGGACTTCCCCAAAGCACCTGGGCCTCTCAAAGTCCTTGCAAGCCCCCAGGTTATATATCTCAAGCTAATTTTATCACTGTTTCCATAGGAAGTTATATCTCTTGAAATTATTGTTACTCTTATGGAGAAAAGTATGGCATTGAAGCACATGTATTTTTAAGGTGAGAAGTAATAAAGATTTCAAGAGGTTTTTTTATACTCAGATAGCTAGTGTCTTCCCACAATTCCCTAGGTTCTATAAAAAATGCAGGATTAACAAGTGAACAGCTATAAGGAGAAGACTGCGTGCATGTTCCTGCCCATATTATTGTGGATAATTTATGTTTCCTCCAACCTTTGACTAATAGGTTGGTGCAGTTCTCCTGTCACTGGACTCAGGATACTGACACTGATTGTTCACATTACCTGTGCAAAGACCACCTGCTATCAGTTTTCCTCTCATCTTGTCCTCAGAATTGGTTGACTTGGAGGTCAGAGGCTGTGCAGTCCTAATAGTTCCATGACATTTCTTGTCACCTGTCTCTCTGCTCCACTTGTACTGTGTAGGGTCTGTGCTTTTTCAACAGTTTCCTTGTGCATTTTGCATGGTTCTGTACTCCATTGCATTGGCACACCTTCCAGTCAGGTGTGTGTGTTTTGCACTCTAGCTTGTTTAGTGGTGCCTTTTTCTGTTGTATCTCCTCCAGTTAGTTAGCTATTTAATTTGTGGCTGATGTACACTGTAAAAAAATATGAAAGAATTTTTTCAACTGTAAAGATTTTTATGGATCTGAGAAGGCTAAAAGTTTTTTGTATTTTGTGGAATTAGATATTTTCATTTGATCTCTTTAAAAAAAAATCGGGTGTCTTGAAATAAATTAAATATGAAATATATTTTGAGAATTTGAGATAACCCAGAGAATTATTTCAAGCACAACAATCAAAACATACTATTTCGGTATTACCAAAATGCTTTAACTGCATCTGCTGCCTTTACACTAAAAAAATGCTGTAGACATAACAAAAAATTATTCAGTCAGCTCTTTGCAGAAGTAGAGTTTTAACACTGATTTATGTCTGTTTGTCACAGAGATGTCTCTGCAATATCCTAGCGACAAAATGTGAAGTACTCCCAGCTCTGTTTCAAATGACCTTTCTTTCAAGCCTTTTCCTCAGACCAACTTTTGCCACACTGCATTATGTTAAAAGATAGCTTAATGAGCAGTCATTTTAGGAGTATTTCATTTGTAACATTTTAGCTTGAGAGTATGTGCTTTGTATTCTCCATTGTCCCTCCGTATACATCATGTTCCCAAAAGACACTTTGAAATGAGTCCATTGGCATTACACTGACATTTTGATGGAAGTATTGGGTTGTATATTAATCTTTCAATTCTGTGTCGCAATGGCAAATACAGTCTCAGCGGGCATGGAAATATCCATCCCAGTTCTATGTGCATCTCCACATGGTGCAGGAAGGGATGGATGGTGGTATAGGTACTCATGCATTCTCTGAGACTTGTGCAGTGCTATGGGCTTCTCTCGAGGTCTCTGCAAAGAAGAGATGAGCACGCATTAAGGAAAAAGTGAGTCTGCAGGAGCTGCCAGTTCTCACACCAAAGGCATTTCACTGCATTGCAAAATTGAGTTAGAAGAACCAACATTGCTGAGAGAAGGAATAAAAATGTTGCTCATCTTCCTTTTTGTAAGACTAGGCCTGCTTGCTACAATTAAAAGGGAGGATTCTACATTCTTTCTTGAAAGAAGGAGGCTTGATGAGAAGTAAGCTTCTGCTGCCTCCTTTCTTTTCAATTGCTTTAAATCTCTTAAGTGAACATCAGCAGTGAAATAGATCTCATTTATTTGTTTGGGAAATCTTGCTTAGCTCAAGAAGTCCCTTCATGCAAAGAATAGAGAACTAACTAACAAAGTGTTGTGAGTTGTTAGCTAATGATTCTTCCCTGATCTTTGATTTTAGTGCAGTACCATATGTATACTTAATTCTAAATCCGAGAGAGCCTAAGGGTTCAGAATATAGACAATCATTCCACTTGACTGTGTCCAGACAGATGCAGACAAGAAGGATTGCCTGTGCAGTGTTAATGCCCTCTAGATAGGTGATTAACGCAGTGTGAGATAATTACTTCTGACATCTCTCATTCCTACTTCAAGACAAACAGAGTGATGGTCTAGTGCAGTTTTGTACAGATCATGACCATGTGGCCCTAACACTGCTGAAAGGATCCCTTTGCTCTGACTCAGCTCACATTAAAGCCAATGAGAAACTCCCTGCTGGCTGTACGGTCAGCAAACTGAAACCCTGCTGTAGGCACGTTGTGGGAGGAGTGGTGAGATCACAGAATTACTGAATCATAGGGGTTGGAAGAGACCTCTGGAGATCAACCAGAGGAGTCTAGCCCCTCTGCTAAAGAAGTTTGCTACAGCAGTTTGTATAGAAGTGTTTACAGGCGGGTATTGAATAACCTCTTTGAGCAGTCTAGTCCAGTGTTCTGTCATCCTCAAAGTAAAGAAGACTTTTCTGATGTTCTATGGAACTTTCTTTGTGCCAGCTTTTTGCCCGTTGTCCTTGTTCTGTTGAAAAGGGCCTGGCCACATCCACTTGACTCTATTCATTTATATATTTATTGGTATCGATAAGATACTCCTCAGTCTTCTCCAGGCTGAACCCCCAGGTCTCTCAACCTTTCTTCATAAGGGAGATGCTCCAGTACATTAATCATCTTTGAGGCTCTCCACTGGACTCTCTCCAGTAGTTCCCTCTTTTTCTTGAACTGAGAAGACCAGAACTGGATGCAGAGATAGAAGAAGCAAACCAGAGCTTGCATGGTGGTGGCTGCAACGCAAAGCCTGTTCCCAGCCTTCATGCGTGTAAGGAACAGACACAGTTTTCCATCATACTTCTCTGCTGTTTTGGGCAGATCATGTGAAGGTATAGTCTTCTTTCCTCCCATAACAGCTTCAGGATCTGCTTTCTGGCAGGATGGCACTATACATAAGCATTTCAGTGAAGTCCTAAGCCAACAAAGTAACATCAGCAGGTTAGCCTTAGGAAACCAGAAAACAGTGGGGGTATTGACCGATCCAGTCTCCTGTAAGCTTCCTGCAGAAATTTGCATGATTGCTTACTATATACAAACTTTAAATAAAATACCCAGAACTTAAATCCCCTTCCTCTCACTCTGTGGCTTGCAGTAATGCACATAATCCATAATTTGAACCGTTATAGTGCAGCTATGAAAACTGTAGCAATTGTTTCAAAATCCCTAGTCGGAAGAGTCCTCTGATGACTGGTGAAAGAGTCTGGAGAGTGAAGGTGAGTGTCAGGACCTGCACTCCAGCTGAGGCTTACTGCTTGGGAAGAGATGTACTGAGGAGGATTGGGGTGAAGGCTGCCTTGCTGCCCTTAGCAGCTTCATTGCAGCAGGAGTTTTGGGTCTGCGCTCAGTCCTGAACTCTGTCCTTGCCTGGCACAGATCTGAAGTTTCTGTGGCAGAAAAATGAGATCCCCACTTTGTGGTAGGCCTAAAACTTGTCTAGGTGCACTGCAATGGAAATCTCAGTGTGCGGCTTGTGGATCATTTCTGGTGGTCTGAAATCATTCTGATGAAGTTCACACCTTTGCTAGTCTGTGAAAAATACTGTTCCCCCCACCCCCCACTATTTTGGGGGGGAAAGAAAGGACAGATATTGTGCATTTTTGATGGCAGTTTCAACAATAAATAGTTAGGATAAATTTGGCTTTCATCTCACCATCAAACTCCTAAGCTATATCCATACTGGACCAAATACCTGTATTTCTTAAACTTTAAGTGTGGATGAACTGGCCAGAATTGATGGGACCAACCCATTATTCCACACTGGCTGGTAAAATGCGTTGACTTTAGGCTGGATTATATTCAGAGTTTTGAACTATTTTGGATTTTACAATGGTTAAAATGTAGATTGAATATTAGAAATTCTATTTCGTGAATTCTTTTTCAGAACTAGAATTTTTCACATATAGAATCCACTTCAGTAAAGATGATTTTTAAAAATCATATTAATTAAAAGATATGAAGAGTGTTTGTTGAGCAAGATTTTTGTCTTGAATCTGAAAATTTGAGCATGGTAGGTGGATGCAGCTCTTTCAGTTTGGAAATATCAAAACGCTTTAAATAAAAAGGATTTTTTTTTTTTTTTAATTAAATCCCCAGTAGGAAGTGTTACCTTTTTGCTCCATCCAACATTAAAAAAATCCTACACTGCTCTGACTCTTTATGGAAATTGTTGTTCAGCTGCTACATGTGCTCTCCCATCTGTCCAGATGTTTTGGTGGGATGCAGAATGGATAAAATCTCTCTAATGTACCACGAGGGATCAGTCATGTTATGGTATATAATAGGTAATGCAACCCAATCTCATAGGAGCAAATGCATCATACAACTGAAACACAATTTTCCAAAAGCTGCAGAGTTTGGCCACAGTTTGCTATCAGGCTGCTCCCAAGTGAAACATTTATCTCTGGTTCAACATACTGAAATATTTTATGTAAGTTCTCCCAAGAGAAAATTTTGATTTTCAGTTCTGTTCAATGTTTGCAAAATCATGTAATCAGCTTGGTATTTGGGAAAAAGGAAACTATTGTCTGAGACTAGTTCCTAAATAAAACAGCTCAACTTATTTAAGTAAACAGAACCAATTATCATGCTTTCTTCTCCTTCATTCTTACAAGAAGTTCTTCTTTAATAAATTAAACTCACTATTTATGGCATATTGTGTGTTCAGTAATGCACTGTTCGTCTAGACAAAATGCTTATCTTACAGCCCAGAGTAATGTACAGAAAGAGATACAGTGAAATCTGTACTGTATTTAACTAGGATATCAGCTTGAGACTGGGAAGATAGATTTTTTAATGTCAAGAAATCAAATCCTTTGCAAAACTTTAAACATAATGCATACTTAGCAACAGCTGCTATTTTGTCTGTCTGATGAAGTACAATTACTCCACAGATATGTGATTTTCATAAACTGCATTGTACAGATGAAACAGTGGACTCTCTCCATGATATCACATACTAAATTTTACGTAGTGCCTCCAGCTGAAGAAAAATGTCAATCATTGTTCCTAATTACTAATACAACTTACTGCCGCAAAACTGCATTGCAACTTGTTAAATATTTATGCTATAGTTATGTTAATCTTTGTATTTTTTACTTGAACTGATTTAAGATAATTAACTCTGGAATATGTAAACAATTCAGCTGATATATCAACTGAAGCATCTGAGAAGCAGAGAATATTGGAGGCAATCTCAGCTTTGCTGAATCCTCTACCACGTGTTTGATCTACCACCCATCTCTGAAGGGATTTGGCAGTTCCTGCGGGTGAAGAAATAGCAAGCTGATCATAAAACTGCAGTTTTTTGAGGCAGTTCACTGGAGCTGCACATTAGGTATGTTATTTGGCCCTTCTGATTCAGTTTCAAGGTCGCTGGAGACTTCCAAATTTTGGCTGAAGCTATAATGTGAAGGCACAATTGGTTCTTTGTTACCAATGGACTAAATAAAAGCTCCAAACTATGTAAAGAGGTAGAAATAAGCAAATTGGCTTGAATAGAATTAATTCACGCAACAAAGGATTTGTGCTTATGCCTTCACACCTGTTTTTTGTGGTTCTCCTCTTCCTAGCATTTCCTTCGCAGACTCAGCGCAGCATGGCTGATATTCCATGGCATTTGATGACATTTCTGCTGTGGACGGAGGAAGCACAGACCTGTGGTGCGTCATTCACCAGCTTGGCTCAGGTGGATACAGCTCTGTGTGAATTGGGTTAAATAAGCACTTGTATTGCAGGGTGTTTATCCAAAGTATGTAAAGCTTAGATTATGGATGGTATGAGATCAGATTGATGACAGCAAAGCCTGCAGGAAGGGACGTGCCTGAGAGACAAGTTACTTTTACAGGTCTGTGCTGGGGCTCTCCCTCTGTCTGACATGAGGGCACTGTGACACTTGAGACATGCCATACCATCCCCCTACCATCTGTCCTCAGGTTAATCTGGTGTAGTGTGAGGGTTCAAGAATGGACACCTGTGGCACACTTTTTTATTTGTTTTTCTGGAATTGCAAGAGCCTCCTCATTGAGTCCTACTGGCAGCTCTTCACTAAAATAAACCCTTTATTTTTGACAAATTTGTTATTATTAGATCATACTTACAAATAAGTAACTTGATCCAAACAAAAAAAGTTACGGAAATCACGTCAGATATTCATGAGTAATCAGAAGTTGGAAACCTGTTAATGAAGGCCTGAAGTCTTAGTTAAAAAAATTATAAATTGAGTAAAAAGATCAGGATAAAGGGAGTAACTATAAAAATATCTCACAACTGATGTGAAATGGTCATTTAGAGCACGCAGAAAGCATGATGTTACCACTGTTCTCTTGTTGGAGAGAAATTTTCCAATCATTAATGCTGATTTTCCTTGAAACAATACCTGAGAGAGCAGTGGAGGAATGAAAATTCAGATTTTTTGACAGTATTTGAAAAAAGAAAAACAGCATGTGTTGAGTGTGTGTGTCAGTGGGTAGCGTGGCATAGTGTTGGGTGAAGTTGCAGAAAGATTTCTACAGCAAATCTTTTAAGATAGCTTTTATACAATTTACCTCATTACATAATCTAGGTGTCTTTTCTGAGGAAACTTGATGCTTGATAGTGATAACAGTGCTGCTAGATTATTGTCATCATCTTGCCCATAATTGCCCAAAACAGCCCTTGGGGCTACTCTTTGCTCTACTTTGACATGTGTAAGTGAAATATGTGAGAACTGGCAAAAGCTGTTTAAACTTTGGTAGTACATCAAGCCCAACTGTGGTCTAACGTCTTCCACTGCAGAAAGCAATAGCTCCCTGCAGAGTGATTGAAGCTCAAAAGAGAGATAGATGTGGTATATCTGTGCCCTGCAATCAGTAAGCATGGTTAGGACATTGCATAATGTACACAAGCTCTTAACTGTTGATCTTGCACTCAGAAAACAACAGTTCACAACTAAGTTCACTTAGACCCATTTGATGTGCAGATGCAAGAAACACATTTCATACATAGCACTGTCTACAGTAAACGTGCATTTAAGGTTGCTTGAAGATAACCGAAAATGAAGAAAAGGTGTGCTAGAAGATAATTCTCAGAGGCCCTGATTTTGGTCGAATGATGCTCAATGAATTTTTCAGTGTGCAGCACAAATAAAGGATATCACTGCTAGAAATCTTGGAAAAGGACAGGAGTAAACTAGTGCTGGACTATGGTATAAAAACATTAGGGATGGAACATCTTCATAAAATATAGAACTTACCCTATGTAGAAGTCATACAAGGCAGCCTGCAAACAGTAGGTCCTGTGGCAGCACAGCAGCTAGACATTTGAGTGCCATCCTTGACTGCAGAAGGAACAGGTAATCAGAACAGGAAAGGGGTATTATAAGAGCATAGACCTCATGTTCTTTCTTCAGAAAGATCACTGAAAAACTGGAGTGTATTCAGGAAAAGTTTATAAGCACGACTCAGCCTCTGTAAAACGGACCTGACAGATTATGATTTAAGAATGTTAGTCTATTTTATTTATTCAGACAAAGATTTAGAAGTAAATTAAGTCCAGCCCAGAAATGCTTACATGGAAAAATATTTCAGATTACAGCAGACTTTGATTTACCAGAAAAAAAATAATATTGAGATCAAATTGTTGGAAGCTGGAATGAGACAAACAGATGAAAAACGAGGCACATTTTTTTTAAAGGAATACTACATAATCTTTGAAGCAAGTTGGATCTGGATTTGGTACATTTTTGCACATCTAATGCTTTGAAGTCGTAAGTGGGTATTTGAAGTATACGCTTTAAACTCAAATAGAAATTACAACCTCAGTGCGGAAAGTAACAGCTAAAGCCTTACTGGCTGGAAAAAGGTAAGTCTGTGTGATCCTAATGGTCCAATTAGATACTGGCTCTTTCTGTTGGGCACATGAACATGGCAGAAACACAACCAAAGGGGCTCTATGGTTAATTGTGAAGCTTAAAAAATCTTCTAAGTAAGATTATTCTAAAATTCCATCCATGTTGTATATATGAAGGCATTTCACAAAACTTTAAAAAACAGCTGCTCCGTATTTCCAGAGAAAAACCAGCTGAAACTCATCAGAAACAAGATATGACCCTAACATCAGTTATGATGACTGTTCTAACCTCATGTGATCGTGTTTCCAACGACTCAGCATGTGTGACAAGCCCTTTCTCTTGCTGCTCCCCTCAATAAATGGGATTCACATGCTTCACGCATGAACTGTGAACTTTAACATCATGAACTCACAGGAACCCCCAGACATCTTTAACATCCTTGAATTCAATATGTCTCAATATATCTCACCACTAATCCCTAAGTGCATGTAGAAAGTACTGTAAGAACTTTTGGGGATGAGAAAGTACTACGTAAGGCTATATATTGATGGGTGTATACATTAGGTACAAATACAATGAGCAATTTCATAGAAGCTACATGCTTGTGGATTTTATGTCTAAAATACAGTAAACCTGCACTCAATTTCTAAAACACAAATCCCGATTTTTTCCTGCAGTTTTGCTCGCTCTGTATTATAGATGGTCTACTGCAATCATTTATGATTAAAAAAAACCCTGAAACCAACCTTTGAATGATTCAGAGACAAGACATCCTTCATGCCATTGGTGCACCCAAAAGTTCCTACCAGTGTTGTCCTGTCCTCTTTCCACGACATAGAAACTCTCCTTGGCAGCCCCTTGTGGATCCATTTTCTGTTATAATAGTGGAAGTAGTGTAGTGGATTGACTGTACTCAAATCCTCCCTGTGTCACTGCAGGGAGATGAGTGGGATGGTAACAGATGATTCAAAGAAGCAGAGGTGACCCAAATCCATGTAAAGCTTCTGCTGAAGAAGGAATCACCTGAGGTGAAGGTCACTTTTAAGAAACAGGCTCCTGGGATCTAAGGAGGTGCAGTGAAAACTCCTGATACTTCCTTGTAAAAGACCGTCTGTTTTTCTATGGAAGTTCCAAATCTGATTTATTTTCTCATTGAATCATAGAATCATAGAATCACTAAGGTTGGAAAAGACCTAAAAGATCACCCAGTCCAACCGTTCACCTATTCCCAATAGCTCCTACTAAACCATGTCCCTCAACACAACATCCAGTCTTTCCTTGAACACCCCCAGGCTCGGTGATTCCACCACCTCCCTGGGCAGTCCATTCCAGTGCCTGACCACCCTTTCTGAAAAGTAATACTTCCTCATGTCCAGCCTGAATCTCCCCTGCCGTAGCTTGACAAAAACATTGTTTTTGAGATACACAGACTCTGTGGGATCAAGATATTGCTGGTTTAGCCACAGTTGTGACACATCACAGTGTTCTGCCAGCATACAATCACCAGCACTGCAGTGCCAGCCTTCTCTAAGAACTGTCACAAGGAAGCTGCCATCCTCTCAGATGCTATCAATCACAATTTTGGAATTCTAATCAGAGTTTTTTACCTGCCCTTTAATATGATGAATCTGCTCATTTTAAGGTTTTTTTTTTTTTTTTTTTTTTTTTTTAAATGGTATTCCCTATAGTTTTTCATTCTTAGTGTTTCTGTTAGTGTTTATGAGTGATGGCTTGTCCTCACACACTTTCCTGTGCTGGTTTAGGTCATTTCTTCCAAAAGAGCAGTAAACTATTGACACAGGGTATAAAGCTTTGAGGATGGCTGTTTTTCTGTTGACATAGTAACTGCAACTTGTGACATACATTAACTGTTCTTTTAGTTGTCCTCTCTGCAGGGGATGCATACTACTGTTCACTCCACAGCTGTTTGAAGCAATTTTGACATGCCCATTCCCTAAATATGTATCACTGAACACAGAGACTCTTAATAACAGACTCTTAAAAGCCAGCTCAAACTATTTCTCTTCTGCCTTTGAGTGTTTTCAGTGAGTCTCCTCTTCTACTTTATTTCTGGCTATGAGGAACCATAGTGGGATAGCCTGACTTCCCAGAAAAATATCAGCAAAACAGGAAGAGGGGAAACCTATTCTAATGCCGTCAGTAGACTTGCTCTGAGCTAGACTAGACACAACGATGTCCAAATATCCCTTCCAGTCAGCATTTCTAGAAGTCTATCAAACCAGGCTAAAATATATCAGTAAAAAAATTAAGCAGGTTTAGTGAGGGATGACTGTTCAAAACTAACCTGGCTTAAAAAGAATTTGTTTTTAGTCACCTTTCAGAGTGTAGAAGAGATAATGGAAATTTTACTTACTGAAGTGAAAAACATGGTTTTATGATGGAACTGTGTGAACCATTCTTGTTTTTACCAGAACATGCTTGCTAGCTTTTTGTCATAAACCATTTATGTGGATTTGCAGGTCCTAAAGTGTGGAAATGTATGGATTTGAGCAAATCCAGCTTCTCCTCACTCAAAGAGTCTAAGGCAAAGTTCAAAAACAGTGGATCTATGAATGTTTGCATAAGTTCACCTTGCATAGGATATTGCCTATAAAGAACAGTGTAGTTTGAAGAAGAATTATGGAAGATTATGGTGGGAAAGACCTTAAAGAACACTAATTTCAGCCATGAACTGCTGTTAATCAGTCTCAGAAAGATAAATTGCCCATACTATGGTTGGATGATTTATGTGGCAAAGACTGTTGGCAACTCACCTGTTGTACATCCTTAATCCTTTCTCAAGAGGTTTACTTTACCCTACCTGGCACTTCCTCATTTATTGATCAGACAGGTAACAGTTCTTTTTAACCACTTAAAATGTTTTTATCCTTTTAAATAGCTGAATGGGATCAAAGACAATTAGTATATCAAATAAGGACACAGCAAATAAACCTTACTTTTGATCCATTTTTTCTGAAATTTTAAAGATGTGGTACTGAGAGTTTGTGGGAGAGGTGGTGGTCCTATAGTTGTTTGGTAGAAGAAGGATAACATGGAAGTGCTTAAGGAATTTGATAGCTAATATGCATGCTAGCAAGAAGTTTGAAATGAAATAAACCACCCATTGTTGATTTATAACAGTATAACTTGGTGACTGAAGAAGAGTGGGGTGAGAATCAGACTCATACATCTCCCTTTTTGGATTCATTTGAATGAGATCCGACATGCCACATGCTTACGTATGATTATCCTCAGTTTATTGGGGACCTAGCCAGCTCCACATTTAGCTGGAACTGGAGTCACCCTATTGAAGTCCTATGGAGAAAGTCAAAAGATCAGAGCTCCATAATACAAAAGTACACTAAACACTTGTTGGAACATATCTAGAGAAGTCTCCCATCCCTCCCAAAACTCACACTGAAAAACAGTCCAAAGAATTTAATTTTGCAAGTTTTTTTTTTTTTTTAACAATAGCCCACTCCACATGAAGACAACCTTCTATCATTTCATTAAAAAAATACTTTTGTTGTTGTTGCATGAAACAGTAACAGCTATGCAAATTCATTTTCTAGCACGGCATTCTCTAATAAGAATTTTACTACTGGCTTTCAAAGGCAGAATTTTATGGACTGTGTGCACACTTGCGTGTAGATGAGGCCGTCATTCAGTAACCCACACCTTTGCTTTCTTTTGCTTTGACACTGTATATAGTTTACGATGGAGATCTAGTTACACTTTGTAGTGAAATGGCTTTTCAGACCATAAATTCAAAATTCCCCTAGAAAAGCGTGCAGAACATGACCTGTAAAGAAATATGAATTATATCCCCAGCTCCCTATGCATACATATGCTGAATGTCATACCATTATATCATTTTCCCTGGTCTGCCATAAAAGGTAAGAATTTTAGTGTAGAAGTCAAGAGGCCGATGAATGTGTGTAATGTACTGAAACTATTGGTCTAATTCTCTTCCACCTACCCTCTTGGCTCAGCCATGAGAACCGTAGGCCAGCTGGACAAACTCTCTGAAAAGAGAAACAGATAACAGCACTCTGATAAGAAACAGAGCATTGACTTGTCCTAGTTACAGCACCAGATCTACTCACTCATAGGAAGGGTGTCTTGCATGAAAGACATGACAAGTGCAGTATTTAGCAGTAGAGACAGATCCTTTGGAATAAATGAAAGGACCTCTAATAGCATAAATTGTTGAAGAAATAAAGATTTGCATGTTGTGCCTGCAATTTTAAATAATAAATGTTTTCACTCTTCATCAACCAAACAATTATTTGGATTTCTTATATATTGTATACGAAGGAAAAACACCTTTTTTTTCCTGATAAAGAGAACACAGAAGCACAGAACATATTAAGAGCCTATTTTAGTTGTTACTTTCATCCAAGTGTGTGTTCCTATTGGTATCAGGAACAGACAACAGCACATATCAGCTCATATAAAAATGGATTATAGTGCTTAAAC
Source organism: Lagopus leucura (assembly GCF_019238085.1). Taxonomy (NCBI): domain Eukaryota; kingdom Metazoa; phylum Chordata; class Aves; order Galliformes; family Phasianidae; genus Lagopus; species Lagopus leucura. The sequence goes on from NW_024962272.1 coordinate 13,024,806, forward strand.
TACAACTAAAATGACCATTGCAACCCTAAGATTTCCTGACAGTTGCGGCACATCTTAGAGAGATACCTAAAATCCTTTGCCTTTGATATTGTTGCAGTTCCCATGGCACACAACATCAAGCATTAATAAACATTAACATGCATTTCAGAACACAACACAACAGTGGTAAATAGGTCACAACATAAATAGCGAAGCCCATCCTTAATCCATGAAATCCTAGCGGTGATTACCAAAGATGTAAAATTTTGTTAAGAATTTGTAGAAGATATCTGTCCTTCTAAATAGAAATTGTAACAGAGGCAGCTTTAGACAGGGTTTCATATTAAAATAAATGTATTTAATGGTTAAAATTGGAGATAAAGGGCAGCTCCTGATGTAATAGTCTACCTACATCATTTCTCAAGAGATGGGAAGACAAGAGAAGTAAAACAGAACAAATGTTTCATGTAACTGATAAGATATTATTATTTCTTTAACTGCACTGTCATTTGCTTTCCAATATCTCTTTTTCCAAACCTGTATTTATACCAGAAACACTTATGGGCACAAACCTTGTCAAACAGCTAAATCAAAATTAAAATAAATTCTATGTTCATTCTTGTTATTAATCTGTTTGTAGTAAAAACAGTTTTGTTTTTATACGAAAGCCCCAAAATACACTTTGCATCCTAGAGAAGCAGTCTTAGCTAACCCATTGCACCATTTCCATATGATAAAAATCAACATCAGAAGGTGAATAGCATCAGCTAGAACTTGATTATAAATTTTAGCACAATTTTTTGCCCCTTGTTCCAAGTTCATTTCATTGAATATCAAGACTTGCTATTAGTCTGTAGGAGTATTTCATGAGTATTCAGAGATCTCTTACTCCACCTCATCAAAATGAAACAAGTATCTGTACCCACAAAGCATCAAGTTTGCATTCTCTTTCCTGAACTACTCCTACCCAAAAAGCTGTGTGACCCAGCTGGCAGTGATGAGTTGTTTATGTGTACTCAGCCTGAGGCCTGATCAGATCAGCTGTTTTTACTCTTTGTCATTTCTAAGCATTGAAAAGAACTGCAAAAATGAATTTTCAAGACACTTTCTTCCTCAAATCATGATAAAGGGCTGAGGAAAGCCCACCAGCTGAACATGTTTCACACAACTGAATCAGTCCCTGCAACCTTTCAGGATGATCGTGCAGCTGCTTAGAGAGGAAAAGAATACATGCATGTGCTTGTACTGCAATACCACCTACCAGCTTGGAGGTTGCTCTTGGTTTATTGTGGATAAACAACCATTACAGATTTTCTAAAACCAGCTAAAAATTATCTTCTTGAATGGAAGCTGAATGGTTCTTCTTTGGCTCATTATTTATCCTAAGCTGCTTCAGACTTAAATAAAATCTGTTCTTCACTCAGTGAAGCATCTCAGTAATTTTTGTTCTTGTTTTCTGTGGCTGAAGCCTTGTGATAAATTTCCCTCAGCATGGCCAAATGCTGCCCAGTTACCAGTGCAAAGGTCCTTCTAAATTCCTTAGGTAAACAGAAATGTTTATGATGCTAGCAGAGATTTTTCTTTCACTGCTTAAACTGGCTTCACACAAAAGCAAACTATGCTGAGTAAAATGTTTTCTTGATTTTAAGTTCAGGTAGGTGTTTTTGGTCAGTGTAACTGTCTCTTTTCAGGCATTGTGGTATCTGCTGGTGGTAGAAAAGTAACTACTCCTGAGGAGATAAAACTACAGAGTGATAAAACTTGCTGGAGGGCTGGTAACTTAGGGATGTTATAACCATAAACTGGCAAATCCTTCAGACTACTGTTGGGACCTATTTGGCATGAAGTGGTTCTGAACATGAAAGTATCACAGTGTACAGTTGGAAGAGTGCTGCAGTTAGGATGGTTCTTTACAGGTGTTATTGTTGGAAAGATTATCGTGGCAGAAAAGGAACAATGAAGGAAGAAATGCTTAATTGTATCTTAGGATGTAGGCTTGGAGTAGGGAAACTCCAAAAAGGAGAGATCTCCAGAAAGAGATCCTTCCCTTGTTGTAATCAGCCCTTAAATGAGGTCTAGGACACACAGGTGAATTGCCTTCTCCTGCGCTCCCACGGCTGACCGTTCTTGCCTCAGGTGATCAATCAGTGGTTCAGGTCATGGGACTCAACAGTTCCCATACACACAGAAACCTAATGGGGTTGCTATGTTCAATTTTGGGGAGGATGATGGAACATTGTTCCCAATTTATGTACTACTGAGGAGATTAAATGGAAATGAAACCCACTCCATAAGCACCAGGTTCTCAAGCTTCTTATTTACTATGACTCTTCGCATAGGAGGATGGATTGGGACCACAGCTGGAACATCACACAATAGTACAAAGAAGTAGCACAGTCTGTAAGTCAAGAAGATCCTTGCTATTACAGCTTGGTGAGGGACGGAGCTCCAGCTAGGTGGTACATCTGAGATCAAGGGCTGTATTGTATTAATAACACCAAGCTGTGAGGTGTGGTTGACATGGGTGAGGGAAGGGATGGCAAGGAGATCTAGACAGACTCTAGTAGTGGGTCCAGGAGAAACTCATGGGATTTAACAAAGCCAAGTGCAATGTCTTTCACTTCAGTAGTGGCAACCCGTGCTATCAAGTATGAGCCAGGAGATAGAGCAAGCCCTCCTGAAAAGGACTTAGGGGTTTTGGTGGATGGAAAGTTGGACATAAGCCATTAACGTACCCTCACAGCCCCAAAACCCAACTGTATCCTGGGCTACATCAAAAGAAGCATGGCTAGCAAACAGAGAGAAATGATCCTGCCCCTCTGCTCCATTCTGGGGATACCTCACGTGGAGTCCTCATCCAGATGTAAAGTCCTCAGTACAGGAGAGACACAGACCTGCTGGAGCATGTTCAGAGGAAGACCACAGAAATGATGCAAGGGATGGAACATCTCCCCCACGATGACAGGCTGAGAGAACTGGTGTTCTTCAGCCTGGTGAAGAAAAGCCTCTGAGGTAACCTCCTAGCGGCCTTTCAGTATCTAAAGGGAGCTACAAGAAAGAAGACTCTTAAACAGTCTACTCAGACAGGACAAGGGGAAATTGTTTCAAATTAAAGGAGGGGAGATTTAGATTGAATATAAGGAAGAATTTTTTTACAAAAGGATGGTGAGGCGCTGGAAAAAGTTGCCCAGATATTTGGTCAATGCCCAGTCTCAGACACATTCAAGATGAGGCTGAAGCAGGATCTAGCAATCCAATCTACCTGTAGGTGTCCCTGCTCTTTGCAGGGGAATTGGACTACATGACCTTTAGTTGACCTTCCAAATCAAATGATTCTGCTGTTCTCAGATTGCAGTCTCTGAGAATGCCTGAGATAGACTGCAAGAAGAACTGTGGCGGGGGTGGTACTGTCATGTGTTTAGTGTCTTAAGCATTAGCAGCCCAAAATGCAGTCTTAAATCCTTGTGAGTAGGAGTCAAGAAGCACACAAAATAATATGGTATGGGAAGAAATTTGGAGTTGAATCCTAATCTGATCTTTTCATCAGAATAAGGGCAGTGCTGTTGGAGAAACATATATGCATACATTTACATTGATGAGAGCTACTGTAGCTTCTCCAATAAGAAAAATGTTTCAAATTACAGATTGCCTGTTTATTTAATGAGAGTGTGGTGTGGTGTAAATAATAAACATATTGAAGATGTAAGCGCTTCTTAATGAAGAATTTGAAGCTCTATTTTTGGTATTCTCATCCTACTGCTGCTCTGGAATCCACTCATAAAACAGTTTCATGGGAGACTTTTCATTTTATATGCCTTAGAGGTACAATTACTTCTTAGAAGAAACTTCACTGTATTCAGATGCAAATTCACAAATTCGAGCTTTTTTCTGCACTTTTAACAGATTAAATAATTTATCTGCATGTCTGCTTTAAGTGAGACAGTGTAAACCATATTTAAGTAATGTGAAATACGTTTTTATGGACCTCTTTTACTGGAAATATGTCAGAACCTTCTGTCCCATGTCAGTATGATGTTGTGGGAAACAAACATGAGCAAGAGAAGCTGGGGAAGATGGGATATCAGTAGAGAGATTGTTTTACAGAACATTCTAGACAGGTTTTCAGCCCTGGATAAAGCATGCCTCTACTAATGGGAGGTTACACAGCAGAGTGAAAAATATTTTCCTGACTAGAAGTTTTCATTTATATCTGTGCCAAAAATAAAATAGTCTCTGATTTACAGTTCTGCTGGCTGAACAAATTGTTTGGTGTGGAAACTCTGACAAACTTTTTTGGCCTTAGTTTTCTTATTAAACATCTTTTTTTTTGTCCCCTGAAAACATATTTCGTACTGAACTCAACCCTCTTTATTTCTCTGTTCATTTTGTTGCTGCTCAGCTTGATCTTTGCAACAGGATCACGTAGACTTCCAGACATTATCCCTGTTTTTCTTGCCAGTCTTATCTTCCTTCCAAGACTAAGACTTCTTCTCAACACACCCGTTATAAATTTTTTTCTTTTTGTCATCTCCAACCATTTAAGGTCCTTCTGGTGTATCTTCATACTTAAATCCATCTACTTTCTGTTAACTACTTTAGCTCAATCGTATCTGTCTCTGGATCATCTAATGTTGAGATTTCAGGTGGGCTCATAGTTTCACCCTACTTGACTCTACTCTCTTTTTTTCTGAGCTCTGACAAAAACATTCCTGGTTGGCACATATGCATTCACACTACTGTGAATGTTGTCTAACAGCTCTAAGTCACCACATGTTGCAATGCAGTCATGGTGAAGTTCTGGGAACTTCTTCCAAACATGGCTGAATAACATTTTATGCAATACTGCTACCTTACCACAGTTTCATACTCGTACTAGACAATCATAGCTGTTAGGCTGAGCAACCCAACATGGATCTATGCTGGAAATACTGCTCTCCTTCTTCTTTGGTCTGGGATATCAAGACACTAAAGGTACTGAAGAGATCTCTGTGTTGATCTCTGCTGTGTAGTGTGAACATACTCCTGAACATTTAGGCCCTCCTTCAGACACACAGGTGCGCACACATGCACGTGGACATGAACACATTTTACCAATTTTCTTCAGATATAAAGATTTGACTTGTCATTTAAATTTGAATCTATGTTTCTAAGGATCCTGACCTGGGAAGATATTTAAGAATACACTTAAAGCTCACCAAATTTCAATTTATAACAGTTGCTGCAACTACACAAGGCAACTCTTCCTCTTTCTATGGGGAAGATGAACACCTGAATAAATACAATTGTGATAAGTAACATAGCTCTCTAAGAAATACAGAATTAAGTTAATATGTGTCTTCATCTGCCATAGTGCTGGTCGTGTTCCTGAATATACGCCTAAATCTCTGCTGCAATGCGAATCTGGAAGATATGAACAACAAATCCTACAATTTAATATGGAGTTATAGAACTGCTCATGTTGGAAAAGACCTTAAACATCATCAAGTCCATCTGCCAGTAAACCATACTACCCCAATTCTAACAATCCACTGCTAAATCATGTCTCAGAGCACCACATTTGTCACCTCAACTTCTGTTGCCAAACCATGTAGATAGACTCACATATGTATGGTGCTGCAAGAACCATGGAAATGAAACTTTTTCATCTCCTCCAGCAGAGGACGTTTGTGAATGTTCCAGGAGACAGTAAATCTCAGTACGTTTTAATAACATCCTTCTTCTTTATCACTGGCAATGGAAAAATGCTTGAGTCACTGGCAATTGAAAAGTGCTGCCCAGAACAAGTCCCTAAGATACAATAGGGTCCTGCAGCAACTCTGGCCATTTCATGTTGACTTCTGCAATAGCATAGTCACAAGCTAGTCTGATTTCAGTAGGTTTCCTCGTCTTGAAGTATGATTTATTAGCTCTTACAAAAACAATGGTGGATGGAAAATGGAAAATAGTGTGGCAGATAACACTCTAGTTACTCTGTAATTGCTCCTTTTTATCAAAACAAAGTTAACAAACTTTTGCCATGGGCAAAAAAGTAGGCTTTGCTGATGTAATTAGTCTTCTCTATAACTATGTTATCAATATGTTTTAGATTCTGTCTGGAAAAGATGCTTAGTCACCAGTTGACATGTTCTGGAAGTTGATGAGTGCATGAGACTGCCTAATTAGGAAGCCACCATGTATAATTAAACACAATCTCTTCTACTTCAACACCATTTAGTCAGCAACTCCTGAACATTTCATTGCAGAGTTGGGGCACAGTGCTTATCATCCTGCAAAACTGAACTCACAGATACTTTGTCCGTTATTTTGATGTAGAAGCCACCCATGTTTGTTCACACTGAGAGTTTCTCCAATATGGCAGGACAATGTGTCGCATTGCCAAGCTCATGAATCATAATAAATATTTTGATAATAAATAAAGCAAAATCAGCACTAAAACAAAGGGCCAGTCTATTGGAATTCCTTTTACTTGAATAAATTGTATGACGTTTAAGTTCAATGACATATCAAACAAACAAACAAACAAAACAATTTTCTGCTGCTCAGATTTGACCACAGTGTGGGCCGCACTCTGGGATACCTCAGCTATGTGTGTTTTCATATGGCTGTGTCCCCCTTACTCTCCAGCAGAACACTTGTGCACAAAAAGGGACCCTATCATTCTTCTGCCTGGTTCAAACAGGAGAAAGTGCCTTTCCCAACTTCTTTTTGCTCTCTGTGTTGTGTCACTGGGGAACTGTCCAGCAAATGAGTGCCTTCTAAAATTAGGATGGCATGGAAATTTCTTTTGTGCTGCTATGTCTGAGACCTGTCAGAGAGAGAAGAGAAATACTTGCAATTTTCAGCCTAGGACAAAGCTTGGTAATTCAGGACTGAACAATAATGAAAAGAAGAAGGGAATCACAAAGGAGAAAGCTGGTCACAATTGCTATTACAGCCCCTGCAGCTGTTCACACCATGTTCAGTGCCAGAGATAAAGAAATTGTTCTGAAGAAAAGAACACTTGGTATAGACCTTTAAGGTCATATGCACTTGTCAACAAAAACTCTTGTAGTCTGAATGTGGTAGGCAAAAAACACTCAAAATCATGATGTGAAAATCAAGAAAATTAAGGAAGTCTTAGTTTAAGTTTACCTCCTGCCTCTAGCAGCACAGCATATTCAGTGCTGCTGAAAAGAATGTGAAGACAAATGTCTCCATCTGTTTTCATCTGCCTAGCACTAGACTTTGGCTCAAATGCTGCTTTCCTCCTTCCAGCATCCTGTGCTGGTCCTTGTGATGCCAGCTGCCTTGGCAGGGATGCTGCATAGTATCATGATGTATTGCTCCTCCACTCCACATGGGAATAACTTGTTATGAGGATTGAGGGCAAGATCAACTCAGTGTCTGTTTGAGTTCTAGGAGAGTAGCATCTTTAATGTCTGTGGTTTGGGAGTTGCTAAAATCTGCTGAAGGTCCAGCTGGAATCACAAGGGATAGATGGATTTATTTTAGTCAAACACAGATCTTTGGCCAGACTTTGTCTAGATTTAGATCATTTTGTGCAGCACAGGGCTGCTGTGGACATTTTGGTTATGGAGAGCTACTTGCCCTGCTAATCTCTATTCCTTCATTCTGCCTTCTCAACAAGTGCAACATTAAAAAGGTAATTTGTAAGACTGAGGCACAAGCAGGCTGTATTATCACAAGCTCCTTATATTCTGCTTGCTCAAGAGAATGTGGAGCTCTTTTAAGTTCATCTACAGTTACAATGAAGAAAGGCAGTGCTATAATGCAGAAAATATTTTTTTGTAACTTCAAAATCAGTGAAGATTAGTTATGTCTCAGATTGGCTGAGGTATTAGTTGTGCTAGCAGCACTTATTTTCTCAGTTCGAAAGCAAAAGTAGGCAACTTTTCCAAGATGAGGGGAAGCCCAATGCCCGTACCTGCTCTTACAAGCCATTTGTTAATTGATAGCATTTTGGACAAGAAGTATTTCTCATTCCATTTTCACATAAACTCATAAAAAATGATGATGAGGACTCCAAATTTCACCCATGTATTACTCAGGGCTCTTGTTTTGTCCCCGCCATTTGCAAAGCAGCAGTGTGTTTGAGCACCCGAAGTGGCAAAACTGAGATTGTTAGGCTGGATCATGCTCCAGCATGGACCAGCATTCATGGCATGACCAAGGTACACTTCAGCACTGGTTTCTATTGAAGACAAAGATACAGACACACAGTACAAAGGTGTATTATATCATCAGGTGGTTCATATTATTCCCTGACATAATAATGCATCAATATTTATTATGAAAACTAACTGATTTGGTCCCATGTCAGTTTTATTTGCCATCAATTGTGTTAGTTTTTGGTGGAAATCCGCCAACTTTTCATGTTCTCTTTGCTCCAACCAAACCCTGAAAGCTGACTTTCACAAGCTGTCTGTGATTAGACAGTGGGGTCTCTGTAAGTGTGGTCTCATATGAGCAGCTGTATGTTCTTTTTTTTTTGTAGAGGGAAGTTGTCATTAAAGAACTGAGAAGATGAGTGGGTGGTACCTTGGGCTGTTTTTCTTTTAATTTGGCCCTCGTTTACTTTAGACACTACGAAAGAGTTCGCATTAGTTGATGGTGCCCACAATTCATTTGTGCTGATGAAGCCAGCGTGACAGCTGCATAAATCACTGCTAGATACCAGTAATAGATTGCTGCATGCAAATTTGTAGAGGACCACCCAAGCACAGCTCAGGGCGGCCCTGCAGTCACATTAGGCTTGCACATAAGTACAGTAATGCAAATTTGCTTAACTCTTTGTTGCCACTTTGTATAGTTTTCCTTTTAAGGAAGATATCGTTGTTTCTCCACTTGTTCTTGGACTCATTTGCCAGACAGGTGAAGAAAGTCTCCAGAACTCAGAGCTCCCACTATCAATAGCTGCCAGCTTGAGTTAAGTTTTATTTGTTTGTTCATGGAGGGATAACAGCCCTCTTCCTCATCTTAAATTGTACAATTTAGTGGGAAGGAGAGTGAAAGGGGTGGGAAAAGAGAAAGGAGCTTCTGACTCAGTGTAAGTACTTCTTGTGTTCTAGAGTGAAAAGCTTGGGCAGGACATAGTGATCATTAAATGACTACAGTATGCTGCCTGTCTAATAGAGAGGAATTATACCCTGCCATCTGTAATTAAAGACACAATGAAGGTCAGGACTTGGTAACATACCCGTCAAGAGGAATAATGCAGGAGCACAGGAGCAAGAACTCGTTTCTAGTGGCTGTATGTGCAAATCCCAAGGAGGAATTTAGCTGCCACATTTAAAGACAGAAAGTTATTGATCCATTGCCACCTGACGTTAGCCAAGCCCTGGAAAACATTAATCAATAGCAAGGTTATGTTACCAATGGCAGGAGGGGGGATTAAAAGCTACAGAGCCTGCCTCTTATCAGATATTCTTTGTCATTTGCAGGGCTCTCCAGAGCTGCTGCATCCCACAGCTACCAGCCCTACAGCTTTCTGCAGTGGCATCTTCTAGTCAATTCTTGACCTTCTGGTCAGCGACTATGCTATCACCAGCTATGTGGTCACCATACGCTTTATTTATTCTTCTCACATGAAAAAAAATTATGGTCTTGTGCTAAAAGAGTTAAGTCCTCTGGCATTCACACCTCTGTCTGCTGCGGTGCTACCGTGATAAAATATTCCCGGTTTCTCTTCCTTCTATAATGCTAATTGGAATGCCCAAGTAACATCATCTGTAATGTTTCTTCACTTTTGGCTGTTACTTGAGACAAGAGAGCGTTAAATAGGAATTTCCATATTCCACTCTCATACCAACTGAAGTGGATGTACATATAGTAAAAATTTAATACATTGTTTCTGTAATTTGCATATATTAACAGAAGTGAGTGCAAAATTGCACTTCACATATGCCTTTTAAATACATGTGATCATTTGTCCGGGCAATCATTAAGACTGAATGTACAGACATGGTAATGCTAATGATGTAGATGTGCATGCGCACGTCTGCACTGAAGATGTACGATCTGTCTTCCAGAAAGGAAGTCCAAATCACAAACAAGTATTGTATAGCTGTTATAGAGGGCCAGCAATAGAAATACTCTGCATTTCCCTTTTCCTGGTAGCCTTTTTCTTTACTTGCCATACCTGTTTTTGTGCTAACACCTGGAAATTTCCTCTTTGTGACACATAGTCCAATTTGGCCAGTCTTTGGCTGTCTGAAAATCAAGTAAAATATCTTCTGTGAGGAGTACCCTACCCCTTTGGAGAAGTGAATAGCAAGGAATGAATTAGACAATCTGCATGAACTGACATGTTTGTTAACTTGTGAGAAAAAAAGGAATTTGCACAAGCATTCACACTCTCTTGAAGCTTCTTGCTGTTTAAAAGAAGTCTTTGATTTCCAGTCGGAGTGCAGTAATACTTTCAGACTTAGTGACATTTATATTCCTATACTGGATGTGATAGAGCAGTTTGTATAATGGCATTGGCCATCAGCCCACATGAGATCTGTCAATCAGTAGGTTTAATTCCAGATAAAAACACTACAGAAGTGTTCGTTAGTAGTGAACTGAGCAGACATGTGACCTTCAATATAAAGTGAATTTAGCATACGTTTCTTGGCAGTAGTCTAATGAGTTGCGTTTACTGTTGGCTATTTTTCATTATATGCCAAAGCTAAACAGCACACCTTGCCCAGTCATGAAAGAACAAGTGGTTTTGGTTTTGAGTATTTGCTGCATTCCCACACTCAGTTATATGTTCTGAGAAACTGGCAAATGTGTGCAGCTATACAGGACAGCAGGGTTACTAAATGGGGTGGTAACAAATGCCATGCCAGCTCTCAAATTACATGTATTAACTCGATACCTCTAAAGTAAAGAAAAGCTTTATTAGAAGAAAACCAAAAAAACTAAAAACATTTACTCATGCACATCTGGTTTGTTTTTATTTCTTTAAAATTAGATTTGTTTTCCTCCTCCACTCACAAGAAATATATTTAGGAACAGTGTTCATCTTGGAATGGCATGCAGTGGTATGGCATGCTGACACTTTTTGAAATCTGTTTACTTTCTACTAGTCAACAGTTGCTAAAATGTTCCTGGAATGAACAGTGTGTCTTATCCCTTGAGTGTTTGGACCTTTGCAAACAATTAAAGTACTTTCTTACACTCACAATTAACCTCCAAGCTGCCTTGATGACTGGGACACCCATTAAGAGGGGGAAAAAATAGCTTAAATGATCTCATGCTGTGCAGTGCCACATTCTTCAAGATTGCTTTGGTGTTTTCCTGCCTGTGATATGCATGCTGAGCCCAGCAGGGCTGCGGTGCCCCTGAAGGCAGCAGTGCTGGGCTGTCCTTATGAGGCACCAGGCTCCCATGCTAGTCCCTGTCACGTCCATGGCTCCTGGCAGATGTGGGTATTCTCACACCATCACAGGGAAGCTTTTTTTGACTTTAACCAATAAGCTTCTAAAGGTTTAGTCTACTCATCCATGGTCTGAAAGGTACTTTTGCATCTCTTTTTGCACTGGCATTTCTTTCCCAAGGCAAAAGGCCCAACAGTGTTAAGCTTTTGGTCCTCATTGCTGCAGCATTTGTAGATAGATGTTTTGCCTATCATGTCCAGAGTAGTTGTTTCCTGGGTTCAGAGGTTTGCAGGCTTTTCCTTGTTGGTGTGGTGACCTCAGTTACAAATAAGACTCTACTATCCTTGGGTGGGAGGTCTCCTTCCTCCAAAGACCACAGCAGGGACTCAGTGCAGCAATCCTGTGAATAAGGTGCAACCTATGGGGCTGGCCTCTGCAGCTCCTGTGGTAGCTCCTGCAGTGGCTCCTGTGGTGGCTGTGTAGTCTGTGGCTTGGGGATTTCACCAGTGCCTCTGCTCAAGCCTGTACGTGCTCATGGATAGCCTTCCCACAGCAAAGGTATCTTCCTGGGAGGACTCAGAGGACTCATCTGTGCAGGGCTCGTGAGAAATGTGGCAGTCTTTTTATTCTGTGCTGCTTAGGCTGCCCATCTCAAAGAAGCTTTAGGAGTCAACCTTCCCTGATAGTTACCACTAAAATGGCTTATGTGGGCAGAGCTGTGTTTTGCCAGACAGGAAAGGGAGTTACAACAACTAGGAATCTGTGTCATGATTTTTTTTTTTGAATGCAAGTTGGTTTTCTTGAAGCAGTACTACTGCTCCAGAAACTCTGGTCATCACACCTGTGCTGCCTCCAATAGGAAATGAAGAAAGTTACTGCTTGGCCTCTAAAGGATTCTTCAGAGCTATCTTCTACCATTTGTTACTCAGTAACACACACAGGCTTACTTGAGCTGGATCATGATTGGGAAAATGTTTTGATTTTTTTGTCAGAAGGAAGCTTGTTGTGAACTGTCAACAAATGCTGAGTTACTCAAATAATGATTATTTAAGTGCTCATCTACATTCTGAGTCTTGAAATTTATTTATTGCTTAAATGATAATTCCGATAGATTGTTCTTACCCTTGTGATTTAGAAACTGTTCCTAGAGGCTCCTCAACCTTTAAAGTCTGAACTATGTTTGTCAGCCCTTTTTTCATTCATTTTTTATTTTGAGATAAAGCACTGTGGTCATGTAGTCCTGCCACATGGTATGTTTCTTTTTCCTGACTGGACAATGGTATTTAAATAGATGTAGTCATCTGTGTTTACCATTGCAAGTGCTGGGATCCACAAGCATTTCCTAATTTTCACACAGTGGTGGTATCACCAGCATTCCCTTAGGACAGTGCACTATCACATCTGAGACCATCGAAGAACAACTTGTTGCAGTTGTTGTAAGGTGACTTCTGCTTCTTCATGTTTCTGGAATGTTTCTGAGCTCAAGTACCATGGCTATGCAGAGCTGCCACAGCCTGCCAGGGTGAGTGCTAGGATCCAGCTGGCTGCTTTCTGTCAAAAGAGCGTTTAATGAGGCAACTCAGCAGCTGCTCTGAGGTGCTGTACTTTCAGTTGCATTGTTTCGGTGTGAGACTTACCGTGTTCCAGTAATTTAAATTATGTTGTGGTCAGAAACACTACCTGAACTCTGTGAGTACAAAAGCAATGGCCTGATTAACTGAGTAACAGTTGGAAATTTTAACTCCAGGTGTGTTTACAACTTATGCTGACTACAAAGGGCTAGGTGCAGTCCAACGCTCTTAGGTTATAGTTTGTCTTTGAGAACAACAACAACTTGTCTCTGACATCTTATTTTAGCTATCAAGAAACAAAGTGGTTCTAAAAACACTGAAGAAGCTAATATAATAAAGCAAATCTTGAAAAGTAACTTAATTGTAGAACAGATTGGATCCACTCAACAGCCTCTTTAATACACTCTTTTAGGCGGTTTGTTTGTAACAAAAATGGAGAAGTGAGAAAATTAACATCAGTATGATCTGGTTAAAGACTCTTGTTTTCTTTCAATTCTTTTCGGTTTGTGTTTCTTTGTCATTAAAACTCGGCTAATCTCTGGCATCTTGGAGTCAGTTTCTACTGACAGGGTAGAAGGAATAAAAAAGCTCCCACTGACTTCACGATAAGATATCTTAAGATCACCAGTTACACAAACTTTCTCTGTTCATCCTTGTTGGATGTTTTGAGCTTTGGGAAGGATTAAAAAGGAAAAAAGTCAAAGAATACACTCTAAAACTTGAAGTGTCCTTTGGGAAGGTATGTGGCTAAGTAAATTAGCCTTATTCAAATCTTAATGTAACCCCAAAAGAACTACACTAAAGTCGAGAGAGCAACATCAATATAAAACCAGGGTAAGGGAGAGAAAAATCAGTCCCAAGCTACTTTTAAATACATTCGATTTGCACTTAAATGGCTCAGGCTTTTCATGGATTGTCTTATATGACTTTTCCTTTACATTGTGCAACCTGAGCACATAGAAACATTGAAACTGGGAGATGGAGCCAGATTCTAGCACTGCGAATCATGAATGCTACAGGGGTACAAATCTGAGGTTTGCTGCTGCACCACAGTTCTATCCTGGCATTAGCCAAATTTCTAGATTCAAATACATTTATATTTTAAAGAGGCTGCAATAAAAGGAGAGATCAAACTTTGTGGCTTGGACTTGTTATGTTATGTTAACATGTTATTTTATTGGTGAAATTTCCAAAGAATGTGTTGATATTTCAGCTGAAGCAAATTGGTATAATGCTACTGAAACCATGGGAAATTTGTCAAGTTAATTCAGCCTCCCAGACCTGAATTGTAACTGCTTCCCAAGGATTTTACTTGAGCAAACTGATAACACCAAAATAATAAATGAGGAAATAATTAGAAATGTCCAAAAGGTGAGAAGGATTCTATCTGTCATGTATTTTTGTTGTTGTTTACTTTTTTTTTTTTTTTTTTGTATCTTGTAAATTCATATAAATTTCACTGGTATTCCACTAAAAGCACCTTTCAGCTGATTGTGCTCTTAAACCTCCCTGCATCATTCAAACAGTGCAATGAAAGCAGTGATAGCAACGGAAGTCCAAACTGTATAGTAGTTTTAGAAAGGCTTCCAACAAGCTTGTGGCTAGTCTGGAGCTTACTTTCAGAACATAGGCCATCTTGTTTTTGTTCTTATCAGTATTTAACTCTGTTAGAGAAGGAGAATATAGAACCTAAAACAGTTCTAATTTGCTAATGTGTGCTGGTGAACACATAGCAACAGGGCAAATTGTACATAAGCATTTCTGAGAAAAGGTGAATCTTGGAGAGTATCTTGGAAAGAGACTACAGAAAAGTAGTTCAAATTTTGTACACAATTCCTGGAACCTTCTCAGACCTCCCTGTTACTGAGAACTATGTGGAAAAGTTTTCTTGGACTCTGCTTTCCTCCAGTGGTGCACAGAGAGCAGTGTCTAACATCTTCCAAATTAAATAAAATTTGGTGTCCAAATCTTAGATCCAAAACCCATGTCCAAAGGGTTCCAGAGGAAGCTTCATGATCTTCATCTTTAAGCGATTAAAGGAATTAAGCCAAAGTTGACAACATAAAAGCTGTGTGCTCTGATTCTCTAGGTGAGAAGATGATATCATATCTTGCGAACTCTCTTTTTTCTTGAGAATACATTCTCATGCCCTCGTTCAAAAATTTGATACTTGTGCCTTAGCTGAGGAGCAAATCCACTGCAAGAGGTCAGATAACCATGAAGGAGTTCATGTAAGTGTTGGAATCTTCTGCCTTGTGGTAGGAAAGGAATACACTGTAATCATCAGATCATTTTAACAAAGGGAACATCTGTCTTTCAAACTGATATTACTTTTAAATTCAACTTCTTTGTCCTTACTGACCTCTGAATTTCAGGAAGTAGCATGAAAAGTAAAATGAGTCATTACAGAATAAGCACTACAACTTAATCTTTTAAGCAAATTATGTTCAAGAATCATGAGTTTGGTTGGAATAAGGGTGATGGAAGGACTGAATGAGACCTGAATAAGTCAAGAAAAAACAGAAAACAAAAGGGATGATCAGCAGTTTAAGCTAAAGCCTATAATGATAATAATGTAAAACTAGGAGGCAGATTATACTGCTAATAAAGAAATGCAATTTCTGAGC
This sequence comes from Lagopus leucura, assembly GCF_019238085.1. Classification (NCBI taxonomy): domain Eukaryota; kingdom Metazoa; phylum Chordata; class Aves; order Galliformes; family Phasianidae; genus Lagopus; species Lagopus leucura. Next base: position 13,040,346 of record NW_024962272.1, read on the forward strand.
ACGAATAGTAAAACCAGAGAAGAAACATACATTTATTACCAACATCAGGCCTTGGCTGCACGGAGGCAGCTAGTCCCAGGCAACACAACAGGGCAATGATCTTGGTGCAAACTATGCTGGAAATCTGGGCCACAAACTTCCCCACAGCAAGGAATATGAGCAGAATGTTCTGTTCAGCAAATATGAGACATGCTCTGTTCAAGCTCTCAGATGACTCACATAGAGCTTTTGCAATACCTAGCCTATGCCCTGTTGCATCCTGCACTCCAGGATGTCCTAAAGGGCAGCACAGAAAAAACCATAATGGACCCTGAATTTTTTAAGAACATAATTATTTACAATTTTACAAAGAGTAAACTTTAGTGAGGGTATTTAGTATTATTTTAACTGTAGCAAATATCCTTTTAATATTTGATTGAAAAATTCTTCCTGATGCATCATGTTTCCTCCTGGAAATAATACCATGCTGGAACATTTCTTCAGTGGTGAATAAGAAAGAAGAGTGCTGAATCATCCCCTCAAGTCTGATTCTCTTTCTGATCCATAAAATACTAGATTACAGTTTTGCAAAACAAACAAACAAAACACAGCAATATTCCACATGCTTAAATGTTTAACTCTTTATTGAATTTGACCCAGCTGCTACAAGAGGAGGAGAACACAGGATATAGACTAACCTTTTCTTCTGAAAGAGTAAGACATTCTTTGATTAAAACAGATTTAAAGGCAAAGGTGTACACCATCTCCTTCCTCCTTCCATGGAATTTCATTACTGCTCTGTGGAAGTCTACAATTACGTACCTTGTTTACAGAAGAAGCTGCAAATGTATCTTTAAAACTTATGCTTCTGAAGAAGGGAAAGATTCCGAGAGCTTCATGTTTTCAACATGCCTCATGCCTGACAGCAGAAAGCAATCATCTTCCTGAAGGCAAAGAACTTGGATGAAACAAAACTGTCTTTGGAAACTGCTAATTAAGGGTGCATTAAGAAAATAAAGCAATGCTACTGGAATCATGGTGTCCAGAGACAAAAGCAAAGAAAGCCCAACTCTGCAAAGTTTAAGCAAAGCCTAAGGCACCCCAAGGATTTAAAAGGCACTGGGTTGGCTCTGTTGGCATCACTGACATTATGAGCTTTGCTCACTGAGACTGAGAGCTGGGATTAGTGAGATGCCCATTTCCTTCAAGGCTACAGTTTAGGAACTGGCTTGAAAACTGGCAGACAGATGCCTTCACAGTTTTGTGACACAACCTTATGTTGATTTTCCTAATGGATGTAAAAATTTAAGTCTGCTTTTTTTCACCAAACTATATTATTCTTCTCTCTGTAAAGGCAGAAATAAAGGTGAGAAGAAAGCTCATACATAAACATATAGTGGGCACAGAATTCCGAGATTGCTTTAATTAGAAAAGCCTGGATGACTCTAATCAGATTTAAGAGAATTACATGCAGCAAAAATACTACCTGAGTAAACCAACTCTCTTTTTTCCATTGGCAAGAGTGATGAGTGGCAGCACAAGACCACACTTCCTTTCTACTTGTTCCTAATCCTTTGTTTAGAAAGACTTCAGAGTTGTGAGAAAGGTTTATTCAGCCCCATCAAAGCAAAACTATTCTTCAGCATGATTCTACCTGTTTGATACGTAGTGTAGAAAAAGAAGTTCCTCAATGAGACATTTAAGGATGCTGGGGAGTCAGACATTTTCATAAAGCTTTTTTACCACAATGATGTCATTTGTGAGATTGCTTGGGTTTCAGGGCTAAGCAAATATAAGATTTTTTTTTCTGCAGTTCTCTAGCATGGGAATCAGACAGTTCATCGACCTGTTTGACAGAAAGTTTGAAAGAATATAAGCAAATATTTTCTACTTGTTGTTGGCAAGAAGTTAATGAAAAATAAGTAAGGAGGCAAAATTAGTAATCCCTGTAGTTGCAAATCTGCACTGTGAAGGTTGTGCTAATTCTTTTTATGCTTGCTATAATGAAATATATATTCCTGTATATACATATATATTCATACATACAAATATGAAGTTTGCTTTTTTTCACCATCACATTATTCTATTGCACATAAGGTGTAATACTTCCTTGACAGTTATTTACTTTGAAACCATTCCTTTGAACGAGAAATCACTTTAAAGCCATGCCTGTAGTCTAATGGCCATTTACCATCACCTGTGAAGTAATTCCAGGAATCTGCCTCTGTCATTCTTGACACTAGAAAGTACAAAACAATAAGATCATAGGCATAGGTCCCACTCTCTCTCACCCTTGGAAATGTGGACTCAGGTCACCAATAACAAAGGGACTCTTATGTACTGACCTCAGTACATTTGACAGCAAGGTCTATAAGGCATAATAAAGTTCCCCCATATTTCACACCAGGATAAAGGTGCAGTGGGGCTGATCAGCCTGCGAGAGCAGCATTGTTCTGAGCTCCTTCATGTGAGGACTATGCTGGTGCGGTTAGTTTGACTTCACTTCACTAAATTAACTCACTTTCTTTTGAAAAGTGATTACCCGTACTTCTGTATTTTCACACCAACTTCAGAACCTTCTGAAGGCAAAATTCCATTTTAATTTCAGGAGATTAACATTGGACTCTTGTTGCTTGCTCCTGTGGGACGCTAAACACCTCTTCTGAATTACACAAACATTGTTGAACATCTGTCAAGAAATCTTTAGCTCTCTGGGGAGACTGAGGTGACATGTATCTCCTATCCCAGTTAACAGGCTCTGGATTCAGGTACCTGTAAGCAGCACTTCTGGATGAACAAATGTTTCAGTGTTCAGTGCACTTCCTCTATATGACCAACTCTTCAAAAATAGCAATTGATTGAAAGGGTAAAATTTTCTCCAATAGCAAATGGTTAGAACTGCATATGAACCTGCAAAAATCTCAGCATGTCTTACTCTTAGAAATATATTTTTGCTTTTGAAAAAGAGGCTCTTTAATTATAAGGGTTTTTCTACTCACATGGTACAATCCTGACTACTCCCTGTAAAACAGCCTGATGGCCTAATGTCAAGAGCGTGCCCGTAAACATGAATGCCTCCTGCCCAAGCCATACAGATTCTATTTCAAAATGACATGAATTATGCTCACAACTGATACTTCCAGTCTGGCTGGGTTTTCATGCCAATGTAAATCTCAAGCATATGGGACTCTGAAGAGATAAGTGTGAAATCAGCATAACTGAAGAAGAGGACAGTATTTCCTAAGACATGTTCCCATTTCATGTTAGATTCAAACCATTGTTTCATTTGGGAACGTTCTTCAAACTGCTGCCAGATCCCAACAAATGTTGCTATTTAAATGGATAACTGAAATTAAATAGTGAAATCTCATTTTATCATATCCAGTCTTCCCTGGATTACATTTCTGAGCTTCGCCTCCTCTCCCCCCCCAAGAATTTGGTCTCTGGGAACACTCTGTTTTTTGGCTTTATTTGATTTTACTTCATGAGGGAAGCTTGGACAGAAATAACTTGGGTTTTCCGGAGGTTGGGAACTCAGTTTCATAGACTAAGAAAGCCCATCTATTGAGACACACTGGGATACGGTAGCGCTGTGATGACACAATGTGCCTGTTATATAGACAGGATCCTTGCTAAGGGAGTACAAGACATAAGAGATACAAGAGTACCAGAGACACAAGAAATATGAAGTGTCTTGAGCCATTCTGTCCCCTACACAAAGGACATCATTTTTCTCTTAGTCTTTGCAATGCCAAAAATAACAATATCATTGTCATTAGGCTTATTTTCCCCATTCTTCTACAAACTTACTAGCAATATATTTATCAGTGCAAGTTTTGAGTTCTTTCTCCCCATCTGATGTCATCACATGCTTTCCTTTAATATTTTCTTAGCGCTCTGTAATTAATATTTGTGTCTCTCTTGCCTCCACTCAAATATCCTCATGTTTCACTGATCAACCCATTAAAAACTCTCTGCACTTTCTTCTTTGTGGTTCCTATGCACAATGAAAACTTCCCAAATGCAATTCTTGCTTACACAAAAGCCTCAATCCATTCATTTTTGAATGTCCCTTGGAGCCATCTGAGATCCTCCTTTCACTGCTCACTGATGACCTCTCTCTGTCACTTAATTTTAAACTCCTGGAAGAGGAGCTAAAATTTTGCAGCTTGTTTTACTGTTTCAATAAGAGAATCTTATTGAAGCTCTAAATATAAATGTAGCTCTAAATGCTACTCTGAAATAACAAAGTAAAAACTGATCCATTTTCATGGACAAAACTCACTTTAGGAGAGTCTTATTTCTTAATACTCCATTTTATCAAAGTTTAACTAAATTTTTGTTCTGTTTGTCACCAATCTGTGGAAAAATAAGGATTTTCTGCTAACAATATGTTTATTAGGGTATTATGCCTTGAATTGAGGTAAGGGAGTTGGGGAGGATGCTACCAGGTGGTAGACTGATATCAGGAGCAAACCTCAGCAAATTAATAATACTGTAAGTTGATGATAGAGAGGAGAAGAGAAAAAGACAAACATGGCAACTTGAGAAGGCACAAGCACCAAACCTGTTGCTGAGTATTTTGATTTTGATAGTTGACAATTTTAGCTTTCTGAGCTTTCAGAAGCAGATATGATGTTGTTGGATTGATGAACAAGTTTATCCCATGAGGTAAAGTGTTTTTGTTTAGTGGACTTTGACTTACTGATCTATGCCAAAGCAGGCAGTGGTGCTTATAACACAGTTCCAAGCAACATAGAAGAAAGAATAAACTACAAGTGTTTGTTCCTTAAATGAAATGCCATTGCTAATTTTGAAAACATCCTCCTAACTAAAACATTATTTGTTTTATAAATAAAAATCTAAGTAAAATCTAGTTCTCTCCCTCAAGGAGTTCATGGTATTTGTGACATTTTGCAGCCTGTTGAATTCCAAGTTCTGCTCAAACACTGTTTGAACCTCACCTGGGGTGGAGGCTATTCACAGGCACCATGTGTTTGATTACTCCATGCTCTTTTACTAACTGGTTTTGAGCCTGTGTTGTGAAGTCCTCATGGACTGAATGGACCAGATATAACTCTAGTTTCACTTATATGCTGAATAAGTACAATTCAAAATAGCATGGAAGCAGTAATCGAAATCCATTTTTCTGAACTGATAACTGTATTGTTTTATAGGAGCAGTAAAATCAAACAAACAAGCAAACCAGCAACTCAGTACATTAAACTTAGACTGAGTTAAAATATTAAAGGCAAAATAAACTCAAAAAGAGCAGGAACTGCTGGGCTAAGGTGCCATTCCAGCTTACTCTATCCATGTTATGTATAGGGACACCACATGGGAAGTGACTGTTTTAAAAGAGTCTTTGGCATAGAGTTTCACCTTTAGCTCTTGCTTTCCTGGCTCATGTCCTTTTAAAGCCAGTGTATGTGACACATTTTAGAACCCGGTCTTTTCTTTCTGATTTTCAGATGTGAGTCTAGAACTATTTATGCAACTTTTCCTTACAAATCCTAACAGATGCAAACTGCCATACACTGAGCATCTAAATCAAGCTCAGTACACACTTGCCCAACAGTGTTTATGTTACCAATTAAAGGCAACAATTTTTTGAATTATATAGGGAGTGAAATGATCTCTGACAGCTGTGAATTGCAGAAAAAGGCCTCTATTGTTCAAAGAACTGCCTTTAATATCGAGAAACTCTTGCTAAACTTTTGATTCCCAAGTATGGCAAACATTAATTGGCCATAAAGTTAACAAGAGTTGGTTCACTCATTCCACAGTTTTTGCTCCACTGCCCCTGACTTTCCTTCTCATAACTTCCCATTAGACTTTCCTAGCAAGTGCTTAACTCACAAACACCCCACCCCCCACATTCCCATGTTTCCATCTTTATGCCTTCAGTGTTCAAATACTATTTTATTTAGCTCTTCCAGCAGTGCTTATTCTGCCAGATGACTTCTACCAAAAAAGAAAACAACCGTTCCCAAACAAAACAAACAAACAAACAAAAAAACAATAACAAAAACCAGTACAGGCAGCCTGGCAAACTCTCATGACTTTGTCCTCAGTCTTGGTTTCTAGTGCTCATTCTTAAAATCCAAATCCCAGAGATGTTTTAAGAGGCGAGAAGCTCAGATTTCACTCTTTTTAGTGTAGATTTCTGGTTTTTACAGTTTCAGAGGAGAGATTAAAAATGTTACCTGAGCACTTTGTAGAAAAAAAATCCAACAAAATGTGAAAGTGCTCCAAAATTTATTTCCTTCATTAAGCCTCATATTCTGTACACCAACCTCATGATTTTTTTACATTCAGATTTCTTAAAGGAATAGAAATCTTACAGTAGAATGAAACTATGCATGTAAATCTTTATAACCTAGTATGTATCTAGTATGCTGCACAAGAGAAGTTAGCCATAAGACATCACAGAAAAATGTAATTCAGCATTTGTCTTATTCTAAAAAATGCTGAAATTTACAAGCAAACAAGCAAACAAAAACCCACTGATTACCTTCTTTTTTAACACAGAGGTTCAGAAAACTATCAGAAAACTATCAACATTCTTGTGTGTTTGTTTGTTTCATTTTTCTTCCCATCAAGGACTTCTATTTTTTGAGGCTTGTACAGGTTGAGGAAATACACAGAGTAATCTAGAATTAAAAAAAAAAAAAAAAAAATGGAAACTGAGGAGAATAAATATGAGAATATTCTGTTCTTTATCTTCAGCAAAGATGTGAGCACTGAGCTAAGTTTAAGAGTGAATATAACATGTTTCAAATCTTCTGGGCAAATGGGTAGGAAAAGCCACAACATGTTTTGGGCTGATTGTTGGTAAGGCTGCACAACTTAAATGTACCTTCAGATGAACAAGTGAGATCAAGGCCGGTTGTGACAGTAGCTGTGCAGATCCATACTACTTAATGGGCCTCTCCTGGATGAACAATTCAACCAAGAGGCAGGAGGGATTAAATTACATGCCTGAGGCCACAGAGATGGGGACAGATATCCATCTCTGGTTTCTCAGCCTCTTCTGTCACTGCTGAATGAAGCTGGCCCTCTGTTTCTCTCCCATTCTTGTCATATTTTCTTTTCTTGTGTCATTCGTAAGCATTTAGTATCTCATGTGTGTGGGGCCGAGCTTCTACAACAGCTGCCCTGTGAGTGGAGGAGGTGGTGCTCTTGGTGTCTCTGCATCGATGAGAAAAGCATACACATGCTTTTCCTTTTCATGTTGCTTCAGGGCTGGATGCACCTAACAGCAAGTTATTTTGACTCTGCTGCCTCCCCTCCCCC
>NW_024962272.1:13047720-13088037 GCF_019238085.1 Lagopus leucura
TCTGCAATGGTTGATTACCCTTCCCCCAAATTAATAAAAACTGAAAAAAAGAGAAAGAGAAGGAGAGAAGAAGAGAAGAAAAACACAGCTAAATTGCAAATCACCTAGGGGCAGTTATGTGCAAAAGGCAAATGACACCAACCAACACTGCTCCTTCTTGATATCAGAACTGAGGTATTATTTTAACCTATTACCCAATGTTTGTGGCTTATACCAGCTTGTCTGTGAAGAGTTCGTGTGATGTTATGTCCACCCAGAATAAACACAGGCTTTTTGACTGATCTCAAATTACTTCTAATTAATAACTAGATGCTAGAGTACACCAGGAGTCATAAACAGAAAGAGCTGTCAAATTCTAATTCACAGGATCATTTTAACTATCACACTTGCATTGTTCATGTTGATATGCTGAGCAGCCATGGATCAGAGGCATAGACACATCAGTTTATTTTAGTAATTTCCTTGTGCAATGGTTGATTACACTTGACATAAATTAGTATTATCTGTTATTCTCATGCTCATAAATGTTTGGATTTGTGTTGTATTTATGAAAACATTACATTTTACATTTATTTGTCAAAGAAAATACAGCAATGAACCATCTGAACACTAAGTAATGTTATACTTGCTTACTTATTATGCTGAGCAAGAAATTAATGTACTATCAATATTATTATGATTCCAGTGATACTACAAATATCTGATCGTATTTCTTGCAGAAAGAACAGCATGACCTCCCTAGTACCTTTTTAAAATAATCCTCAATACTTGATTCAAACACATTTCACTCTAATACACCCTAACACACCCTAACACGCCCTAACACTTTGTTGCCTTATTGCCTCAACAACATCCAAATACTTCCTTTTCGGTAAAATTGATGCTATACATCACATCTTAGGCTCCTTTTCTTTCCCACCAATTAGACACAAATATTCTAATTAGCCTCCTTTTCAGGAAACTGTTGATTTGTTGATATTGAGATAAGTGCAGAAAGACCCAGGATGGTCAACAGAACTCAACTGATGTTTCAGAAGTAGGCAGCCTTTGGCCTCCCTGGTGAGTCTGTCAGTGTGAAGAAAAATTAAAATAGCATCCTGGAAGATATATTTGTAATATAACTTGTCATTACTTATTGTTATTTCATGTAAGTCACTAATGATTTCTAGTTGATATTGAGCTCACTTTTACTCTTCTAGGAATTCTTCCTTCTGTACATTGACTGTAAGAGGAATCAAAGGAGGTTAGCTAGTAACTTCGTGTCATAATTTCAACTGGGAAGAAATAAATTCTCTTCAGAGTGCCTGGTATGATGCTACATTTTGGTTCTAGGAAAAAAACAATGTTGATAACACGTCACTGTTTATAGTTCCTGTTAAGCAGTGTTGTACAGATCCAAGGCAATTTGCAGTGTAGGGCCCAAGGAGCTAGAAGAGAGCAGAATTAGGATAGCTGACTTAAACTGGCGAATGAGATATTCCATACCATAGGACATCATGAGGAAGGAGTTTTGAAGGGTATAGAAGTTCATCTCTCTCTCTCTTTTGCTGCTTTGGGGGCTAGTTGGGCATTGCCTGGGGTGTGGTAAGCAGTTGCTTTTGCATCACTTGTTATATACATTCATACACATGCATGTCATAATTGTTATTCTTTTATTTTTCTCTATCTTAGTAAATAGTTTTGTATCAACCCACAAGTTCTACTTTTTTTTTTTTTTTTTATTCTCTCCCCCATCCCACTGGGAAAAGGGGGATTGAGTGAACAACTGTATGGTGTCAGGCTAATCCACACTTAGCCTGCTATGTCATTCACTTAGCAGCTTTTCAGCAGAGAATCTCAAGGAGATGCTTTCCATGGTTGTACAGACATGAAAATTCCAGTTCTAATGTTCAAGAAGAAAAACTGTTTCAGGAATATTTCCTGCCATGGTAGAGCCAACCATTTTCAAAGACCTGCATAACCTATTAAACAGCAACATTAGTAAAACCTGCAAAAAAACTAGACATTGCTATCAGTGATTGCAACCAGGAAAGACTGAAATGTCCTACAGGAAAAAGATTTTGCAGCCCATTACCAGCTCTTTAAGAGGTTCAGTCTATGGTCCAACCTGGCTGTTACGGACACTGACTCTTACTGATAAAAACAGCTTTCCCAATCCCCTTTCCCCTATCCAATTCTACATGTGATATGTGATAATTAAACTGCACATTCTACTTTCTCGTCCAGATTCCTTTCTGTAGACTCTTTGGATGTTTATCACAATGTCTTGGCCAGAATGAGATGACACTAGGCTTTTCATCCATGATGTCTGCAAAGCAACATTCATGAAGCCTTTTGCACTTAATCTGCTGCTTAAGCAGAAGAGAAGAAAGGATGGGTCCACTAGGCTGATTCTTTCCTTGTCCTATATGAAAACAATGCATTAAAAAAAGGACACAACCTGGCAAAGCTATTCACAGTACAGAAATACTGTTTGGTTGGCACTGGCTCCCTTGCCAGGACTGAGAAAAACCCTCCTGCTTGAGCTATACCACTGATGTTAGAGCATGCAGACACTTGGGGCCTTCATAGGCTGGCACACCCAATCTGTAGCAGCTGCTATGTACATAAAAAATAACCAGCAATTCTTAAACAAGAGAACTTGCAACAAAACTAAGGCCAGGGCAAAGATGGAGGAGTTAAGAAAGAAGGGCAAGGAAGAACAGGCTTCATGAGGGCCTTTTAAAAGCTCTCCAATACCTGCTTTAAGCACAGTTGAATTTCCAACATTAATAATCCTATGAAACACTTGAAGTTCAGAAGACCATCCAGCAATCTTGTGTGCTAGAAGCCTCTCTGCTTTGCAAAGTAATTCTAGTCTGACTGTGGGCAGAAAGTTAAAAAGGGCATGAATGTAAGATCTTTTTTTTTTTTTTTTTTTGACAGATACACTTAGACTTAGTGTCTAATAATGCTTCTCTTTACTTTTTCCTTTGAGTAAAAGAGCAAAGCCTATGAAGCCACAGATTTACCTCTAAGTGAAAGACAACGCCTAGTAATTAACTTTATTGCATCTTTGTGTAGTGTTCACTCAGAGCTGTAAAAGTAAAACATGGCACTTCCTGTTATACATCCTCGTAGAGACTTGCAGGATAAGCTTGTGTCTGGGATGGCTGCTGACCTGGATTAATAGAATAGCAGAAGAACCTGAGATACCTGATCCATTCACATAGTGCCCTAGGGCTGCATATTTGGGCAGTGGAAGATGATTTCTGTCCAAAGAACTTGTAAGATGGAAAGAAGAGAAATGAAACGACATGGATTTGCTAATATAAGTGCTACGCTGGAACGCCCATCTTCTGCATGGCTGAGGCCTTTAGCAAAATAAAATACCTGTTGAGAAAATCAGCTACGTATACAGCGATGCTTACTGCAAATGCTTTTTCTTTTTTATGCTTTAGTTGTAAAATTTCGGTTATTTTGCAGTAGCTCAGTGAATTGAATTCAATGCAATAGCTCTGAAAAATTTTGACTGAGAGGCTGACTTTGTAAACTGAGAAAATCCAAGGCAGGTAGCAGCAATGGTATCTCTGATAACTGGGTAAAGTATTTCCAGACCAACAATTTCTTTACTAGGATTGCCATGGAATTTCTGTGCGCTAACAGTGAGGTTATCTCTATACAATTCACAGAGGGAGCTGACAGTAAGGGTAAACAGAATTTGATGCAGATTAGTTTAAGAACAACAAAGAAAAATGTTTCTTCTCCTTGCCAGTGATTGTTGTCTAATCCGTCTTTAATGAGTTTTAAGCTAACTGCTTACTAAGAGATAATAATATGTTGGATCAGCAGCTACAATTTATGCCTGCATTTCCATTGACTTCATTGAAGCTACCTCTGTTCTCCCCAGCTGAGTATGTGTGACCCCTTGAAGTTCTGAGAGGAAGTACATTACATTTTTCAGCTGGAAAAGAGGACCCAAATCTCTCAGTCCTGGGCTCTGAGCCAAGAAGCATCGCTTTAGCCTTTCCCACATTCAGCAACTGCCTGCATTTCAATAGCAGTCTGGATACTATCAAAAACCACTCTGGAGGTGGATCTGGTCCTTATCTACAGCTGCATTACTGACACGTATATCAGTGCTTTCAATACATTTACAGTCAAATGGCTTTAAAGACTGTGGAAACTCGTATATACATCTTTTAACAAGAAAAAAACAGAAGCCTTTACAGTCAGTAATGTTGGAGAAGTGTACTCTGTCTGAGTACACCTTTATCAGCAGGTTTTTTGAAAACTGGTCTGAAACAAAGGGCTGTTTCTTTACAACACATGAAAATGTTTTGGAAACAAAGAGCATCAGCAAAGTTAAACTGGATTGTGTCCTCACAGGTTGAACTTTAAATGAGTTTAAATGGTGTTAAGATAGATTGGCCTCAGATGTTGCTCAAACTCACTTGTAAAGCTCCAGTGAGTTAAGTTTCCCTGCTATTGATCACATGGATTGCACAGAGTACCATTCAAGGGCAGTATTTTTTAAAGGAAAGAGAAATGGACAATCATAATTAAAAGTTAAAGTGAGTGAAATCCACTTCGGAGTGAAATTTCATGTTTTTTCTTGCCATTGGCATCACTGGAGCTGGCATCAGCAGTGAAACTGCTCATTCATTTTCATGTCTGCTAAAATCCTAGAAAAGAAAGTAGATTTTCCTTCTTCCTACCCACAATATGGGCCTTTGATGAGATATCTGTTCAATGAGAATGATTAAGCTCATTTAAAAATTAAAAAAAGTCTCTAAAACAGACACTACTCAGCCTCAATACCTAATGCTCCTGGTCAGCACATGTATGCATCCATTTCATAACTCCGCACCCAAGAGAAAAATCCTTGAATTTGGAGCGTTCACACCTGCAGGTTGCCAGCTGAAGGTTATCTTGACTCAAGCAACTCCTCCTTTTGATAGCTGTTTGGGTGTCATGTCTCCTCTTTCACAGTAACTGAGTTGCACCACTCCTTCTATGTCCTTGCCATTTTCACAGTGTTCACCCCTGCCTTTCAGGGGACTTCTTCGGAAAAATGAAACCATGCTAACCCAAGCGCAAATTGCCTAGAAACACTCAAAATACCAGCATGCAAAGGACACCCATAATTAAAAGTTGCACAGTGCTCCCAGCACACTGGCTGTTTCCAGTTTATTAAGCACTTGCTGGCAAGAAATAGCGTTTGGGTGTCAGGTTCTTCCCAGAAATGTGCTCTCACATCTTGCAGATAGGGAGAGGAGCACTTGGGTGCAGTAAGCATGGATCAGGGTCCTGCAGACACCAGTAGGCCTCAGTGCAAGGTGGGTGCCAAAATAAGCTGCTGAGCTGCTGCCAGGGTCTGAAGGCACCAATGGGACTTCTTGCCCCTGCCCTGACAGAGGCAGCAAGTTGTTCCTGAAGAACTTCACTTGTCAGTTGCCTACCTTGTGTATGACAATGCCAGTTTTGGGCTTGCATGGGAGAAAGCTGATTTGGAGGCTGTATATGGGAAACAAATTATTTCTCTTCTGTCAGCATGAAGCCACAGATGTATCTCCATTTCACCTTCAGGAGTTCAAAGAAAGCAAAAGCTGAGAGAAATTGAGAATACACAAAAAGCCCCAAATGAGCCTCTCTTTCCTTTGGCTCCCTTTGAAATGTCATTTTCAGAAGCTCTCAGTGGTTTAGAATCATTCTAAATTGCAGGAAACTGGGAGCTGCATTTTGGCAGGGAAATTACTACTCTGCTTTTGTCCAGTACTCATCTTTCAATAACTGTGACAGACCTAGGATTTGATGTTACATACATTTATATGAGTATGCACACTGTTATAGATACACATGCCTTAGAGGTATATATGTATGTTCCTTCTCTCTTTTTTATACAATGTCCTTATGTGTTTTTGAGATCATATCTAAGGTTAATAAATTGCTTAGTGGTGGGTCAAATGTTTGAGTCCAATATATTTAAAAGGAAGAGCCACACAGAGACTGAAACAAAGTACCTCCCACTCAGCAGTTTATCTGTGAGTACCATTTGCTAGAATAAGAGATAAGCATGACTCTGTGTTAAGCAGTTGAGAGTCTGGAAGTACAGTATAATGGAGCTGGTTGGCGTCCAGCCAGCCCACAGGGCAGGTAGAAATCACAAGAGCAGGTCCACACTAGTACTGATGAGACAATCCGTGCTTTGATGGCATGCAATGGCATGAATGGGGCAGCAATGCTGAATGTAGATAAGGTACTAGCATTCTGAAAGTCTCTTTTGGTGACTTCATGCTCAATAGCTGTAGGACTCAGTAAAGCCCTCTTGGGTTGAGACAAAAGCTCTGCAGTTTTGTCTCATCATTTTATTGACATATAATATGCTTTGGTACATGGACTTCTAGCTTCCATACTTGCTAATATGGTTGCTTTCCCTTTGCAGCATTCTTAACATCAACATCAAACTCACAGTGCCTATTTGGAATACTAGGAAAGATCTGTGCACACTGAAAGTGCAGAAGCTCATGAACATGTCTGTTACATCAGCTAAAATTTGGCTTAAAAGATTTAGAACAGAAGCAGTGTCTTTTCTGCTCTTAGTAATGTAATTTTAAATTGAAGCTATGTTATAGGATGCTAATGGAGAGTGTTTATGTAGCTGGCTGAATTCAAGTCAGCCCATTTGTCTAGCTATTATTGTTGCACTTTTGCAGTGTAATTCCTGGACTGTTCCTGCCTTCAGGATCAGGAACCTGCACTCAATGGGAAAGGGCAGTGCTCCCCAGATCCCCTGGTATTTACTGGAGAAGTAGTAGAAGTCTACTAGATGCACCATCTCCCCTGCCAAACCCATGGCTGATGTTTCTGAACTCTTTTAGCAGGAGAAGATATGAGAAACAGCTCTCATCTGGTAGTTCTTTGTCACATTACACTTGATTAAAATCTGAACTTGGCAAATCCTTTAAGATCTTATTCTTGAAGGAATGCTTCATGCAGTGCAAAGCATTTGCTGGATTTTTATTTATTTATTTTTCATGGCAAAGAGGCTGTTAAGTTCACAAAGGAAACTTGGATGGTCAGTGTACTGCAAACCAGGATTTTGTGGGTGGTCTCTTCTGCCAGTAGGGAAAAAAGACCAACCTAAATACATAGTTTCCCCTTTTTCTTTCAGCGTTCTGAAAGGCTAAAGATTTTTCAGATTATAATAACTAATAGTAATGTTGTACAGTTCTCTATCAAGTAAAACCTGAAGAAGGAGACAAGTCCTTTTGAGATGGATGTCCGGCTCAGCATTCTGAAACGGCTGTTCTCTAGCTTGAAGAAGTTTCACATTCACGCATCTACACACACTGAATTAGCCAAGTGTCCTGCATTTTCAATAGCAGCCCAATGGAATTTTCCTACTGCTTGATTCCACTTGTGAGCACCTTGTACTGGATTCAGACTGGTGATTTCACTCATCTTGAAACCAACCTGAGTTTCAGGAAAGGATGCCTGTGCCCCAGCTCCACTCTTTACAGCTATTATCTTCAGGCAAGCTTGCAGCTCTTCAGGAATTTTACCGCTCGTACTGCTAGAAACAAAGAAATCACATCAGAAAACAAGCTGCTGCTATTCCCAGCGTTCACCTAAAGGTGACAAGGGCAGAAAACTGCCTCATCGGGCTCTTCTCATGCCATTAGAAGATAAACATATCCATTAGAAAGATAAACAAAGAATGATAACATACATGGGTGCCTAGAACCCTGTATGGAGAGACGGGCATCTTTCATGTACTTAGTGAGGAAATCCAGTATTAGGATAGGGCTGCAGCTTGTTCTTGAAAATGTATTGCTTGCAACTCAGCAAGAAGAGATGTGAATCACCTCCTTTGAGTACACAGTGAGTGACTTTCCTTCTGTAGTACTATGACTTGTTCCCTTTCTCTGTGTGAACTCCCAAAATGAAATATTTGAAGATTTGAAATAATTCTCTCCTCTCCTCTCCTCTCCTCTCCTCTCCTCTCCTCTCCTCTCCTCTCCTCTCCTCTCCTCTCCTCTCCTCTCCTCTCCTCTCCTCTCCTCTCCTCTCCTCTCCCTCTTCTTTTCTTTGGGACAAAGTCACTCGGCATAAGCTGCTCTGCTGCAGAGCTGTTCTGCAGATAATCTTCAGGTAATCATTGGTTTTGTGCTCAGCTTCCAGATTTGTTAGGTGCCAATATGCTTTAAGCACTGGGAGTCTGAAAGGAGTCCAGGATCATATCCTACTTATGGTCTCCACAAACATGTCTGTGGACACAAGTCCTCTACAGAACCTAATATTCTGAGAGCTGTGAATTAAAGTCTAGCTTGTTGTCTTACTAACAAACATTGAATACCCCAACTCTGACACAGGCTGAATACACCCTTTCCAAAATCCCCCATCATGTTTTACAGACTTTTTTAACCCCTACAAGATATACTTGAACACATATGTGCATACACAAATGTTTTGCAAAGCATTTCTGAAAAAAATATCCTTTATATCATAAAACATACGCAGCTGCATACACAACACGATTCTATGATTCTACTGATTTGAGAATTGCACAAAATATTCTGTTAATATATCCTTATAAGCTTGGCTGCTGAATTGTTGTATAACATCAATAATGCTTGCTTGCATTATAGTAGCCTTTAGATGCTATGGATGATAATTGTGATGAATCATTATAGGTGGGGAGGCATGTTGCAAGACTCTTCTGCTTTAACACAATGTAAGTTATAACAGTATAATTAAGCTTGCTAGTCTACACTGATGGATACCACTGCAATTTTTGTTTATGTAACTGAGAGAGCTGTGTATCTGAACCAAGGACAGAAGGAAGGTCTGTTGAGTCTTTGTCCCAAGGAAATAGGAGGTCGTGCTTGGAATTGGTCACTGAATATGTAACATACTTCTGGGAAACTTCTGTATATGTGACACAAGGTATATAAACTGAAGATCCTTTGTGTAAAATATGCATAATAGGAGGATTACCCACATACATCCAGTGCTGCCAATAAGAATACCTGCTTACCAGTAATAAAACTTTTGCTGTTAACTTTATTTGATTCTTTGTAATTTTGAACCTCCTTGATTTTCCTTTTCGAGTTCCCTTGCTGCTCTACAACATTATTTGTGATGAGATCAAACCGCAGTCCTCAGCACAGCTCATGTCTATCTCATGTCTATCTGTTTTGGGAGCAAGGTTACATATACTGCAGTGTCCTTGATAGAGGCATTCAAAAAAACCCTCCAAAAACTAAAAACCTACCAACCCAGCATTTCTGTAACTCCATTAAAATCAACAGCAGTTAAAAAAAAAAAAAGTGCAAATCCCACAAATCATCACAAGTACTAAGTCATGAATAGTTGCCGTGTTCCCAAACAGCATTTTCAACAAATAGATGATTTGCTGTACTTCTTAAACTCAGCTCTACATATGTTAGGCTTATGTGCATCTAGCCACATCATACTATTTATGCATATGATTTATATTTTCATACAGCATTGATAAGTAAACTATCCTAGGATTATATATGTTTCACATGCAAGACACATCTTAGATATAAGTATACATTTAAATAAAAAAATAAATGAAGAATGCTGTACTTCTATTATATAAACTTAAGAATCTGATGGAAGTAACTTTTTTGTTTTCTTCAAGTGAGACACAATACAGTGCAATATAACTGTGTCTCCACTTACCTGTCACAGTCACTCTCCCTTCTCTGTTCATGACTACCTGGGGAGCCTACAAGTAGGATGGGAGAAATTTCCCCTTGTGTCTCACTGAATGTGGGCTTTTGGGAGATCAGAACTGCAAAATGTTTCACTGAGTGTGCCTGTTTCCCTTATCCTTTTAAACAAAGCCTAGGTTGTAGACAAATCTACACACTTTGGAGCAAGACACGTTACTGGTGTGCATACAATATTGTCAACTGCAAATGGAGACTGAAAACACAAACAGGATGATTTCTATGAGTCAGGCTGCTGTTCAATTTGTGTTTCTTCCTTTCTATTCTCTGAACCACTCCTGTCTCCTTTGTTAGCTTTTGTTTTTCTGTCTCCTGCTCCCTCCCTCTTTCCCAGGTGGAAAATAGGATGTGGTTCCTATGGTGTGTCTGTCAAACATTTTGGCTCCTCAGCTGATCACTGACTGAAGCTGACTATGTCCTATTCAGTGAAGCAGAGGATTGGTTTCCAGTTAAACCTTTGGGATCTTAGGGCTTGGAAAGAATAACTCCAAGCATTGCATTTGGGAAAGCTTTATTAACAAGTTGAAAGTGAAAGAAAGGTAATAATTGCATTTGAACAATCAACCAAAGCAAAGCTCACCTCTGGGTTTATAAATTTGCAGTGAAGCTATAATTACAAGGGGTCTGTGTTGCTACATTGCATTTGCTTTGAAAACCGTACCGCCATCCTGCTCCCACTGGATGCATAATTGGGTCCTCATAGGCCTCTTGAATCAAAGTAGTGTTGCAGTAAAAGTTTATTTATCCTCTGCTCGTTAAAAGAGAAGCTGAATGGAAAACTCCCACTTTGGGGACTGGATTAGATAGCCATAGCGTATTCCTCCTCCCATGCTCTTTCAAGGTTTTTTGTTTCTAAATCTGCTCAGCAAGAAAAAGTAAATTGCCAGAAGTGAGATTAGTGAAGAATATTGTCCTAAGGACAATAAGGCTTTATTGCAAAGCTGGTATGAAATCCTTGCTTCAAAAAAACTACAAGACCTGGAGGTGTGTGAGCTCTTAATTGCCTACCTCTGATAAACTGGCAGTGAAAAAAATAAAAGAAAAATCCCATTCACCCTTGAATTAGCCTGGATCAAGTCCGCTTGCTAATCAGAGTTTAATGAGGATGCTGCTGGCCTTAGCATATTCAAAATGTTCAAAACTGCCTTGTCTCCATGTTTGTGCAATCAGTATTTCCTCTCTGCTGTCACTTCTACACACAGGCCCTTATGAACCTTTAGAGAAGATAATTACGTCTGGGATGGGCATGAAGGGAGAGTGGGAGAATACGTACCTCAGAAGGAGTGAAAATGTAATACTGAGAGTTATTCAGCTATTTCATTCCCACATCACCCAAATTGTCTACGCATCAGCTGCTGGAATAAATACCCTCATTTGCTCATTGTTAGTTAGAGTGCTTGGATATATGGCAGGATTTCTATACTGTATCACAGTCAGCCTTTATCTGCCCTTGCTCTCAGGGGAGTCACAGGGCAGCTGTATGTGCCAGCTCCAGGGTTCAAAAATCATGGGTCACACCTCTGGCAGCCACAAATGCCCTTTGCTGTTTATACAACCCCCCGATAAAGAGAGGGAGCCATGTGCAAATAGAGACGTTGCCAGAGAGCTCAATCTGTACAATCAGGAGATGCTTTGACTTCTGCTGGCTGTAGTGAAGTTAGTGGGGTTAGCCCACAGCAGCAGCTGTGCATATGAAAGCCTCTGCATGCCTGGTATGTTCAAGCCTGCAGGAGCAGGCTTGGGCAATGTGTCACCTGATCCTCATTCATCATAAGCTATCTACCTGCTCTAAACTACACACCGTAAAAACACTAAATTAAAAAAAAAAAAAAAAAATCTGAACTAAGAGCAAGAAGCCCCAATTTTGATAGCTTGTAGTTATGAACTTGATTTGTAATGTGATATTGCTTCATGAGAGTATAAAAGCTTTTATACATGGCTTTTTGACTATTCAGAGCAGTATGTAACAATCATACTGTAAGAGATGGGAAACACAACAGGACAAAATACCACATTTTCTGTTGGTCAAAACAAGTTGGGTAGTGTGATTCATTTGGAGACCACTAATCAGAAAATATGCTAGTTACCCTGGGTTAAAGCTTAGTTTATCGATAACACACCCCTCAAAGACTAATGTCTGTTACGTAAAAACTGTACACTGCAAAGCGTGGGTCATTTGCAGCCTTATTTACCTCTCTCTGATTTCTTGCTGGTGCTTACTTCAGTGGTGTAGGTCTCAGTCTGCATTAATGCGAATGAGAGGAAAATCAACTGAAAGGAGAAGTGGCTTTCTAATGTTCAGCTTATCTTGAGTATTGCACAAAAATTACATTGACCAAGCTTCCTGTCTTTCTTTGTACCACCACTCTTCAACATGGTAGGAATAATATGAATTGATGTATTCTGTTATGAATAATTCTTTTTGATTTTTTTTTTCTTAGACAGAATATTTTCATGATTCTTGCTGGCATGCAGTCTCACTAAATCCAATGCTACTCTTAGTTTTAGTGGAAGTAATACACTGAGGCTGGATATTATTCATTTAAGATTGGAACTATGTGTAAAATCTAAACTAAGTGTGGCTGATTTCAGGCTTACTCACACTTAAACTCACACTTAATATTCATAGAATCATAGAATTGCTCAGGTTGGAAAAGACCTTCAAGATCATCAAGTCCAACCAAAACCTAACCATACTACCCTAACAACCTACCGCTAAATCATGTCCCTGAGCACCGCATGCAGATAGTTTTTAAACACATCCAGGGATGATGACTCTGCCACCTCTCTGGGGAGCCTATTGCAGTGCTTAACAACACTTTCTGTAAAGAAGTTTTTCCTGATATCCAACTTAAACTTACCCTGGTGTAACTTGAGGCCATTTCCCCTCATCCTGTCACCTGTCACCAGTGAGAAGAGACCAACCCTGCTCTCACTGTAAGCACATTTCAGGTATTTGAAGAGAGCAGTAAGGTCTCCCCTCAGCCTCCTCTTCCCCAAACTCAACAACCCCAGTTCCTTCAGTTCCACCTCATAGGGCACATTCTCCAAGCCCCTGATCAATCTTGTTGCCCTTCTTTGGACCTGCTCCAGCACCTCAATGTCCTTTCTGTATTGAGGTGCCCAAAAACTGAACACAGAACTCACGGTTGGGCCTTACCAGTACCAACTACAGGGGCAGGATGACTTCCCTAGTCCTGCTCTCCACACCATTCCTGATACAAGCCAAGAGGCCATTGGCTTTCTTGGCCACCTGGGCACACTTCTGGCTCATATTCAGCTGGCTGTCCATCAGTACACCAACGTCCCTTTCCATCAGACAGCTTTCCAACCACTCCTCCCCAAGCAAGTAGGGTTGCCTGGTGTTGTTGTGACCAAAATACACTTGGCCCAATTGAAACTCATACAGTTAATCTTGACTCAATCCAGTCTATCAAGATCTCTCTGTAGTGTCTTTCTCCCTTCTGGCAGATCAACACTCCCTCCCAAGTTGGTGTCGACTGCAAACTTGCTGAGGGTGCATTCAATCCTTTTATCAAAATCCCTAATAAAGATGTTAAATAGAAGTTGCTTCAGTACTGAGCTCTGAGGGACACTGCTTGTGACTGGCTGCCAACTGGATTTAACTCCATTGACCACAATTCTTTGGGCCTGGCCATCCAACCAATGTTTCACACAGTGGAGAAATGTAGGTATGCAGGTAGAAGACTTCAGCATTATATTATGTTTTTTTTTAAAATGGTTTCACACAGAAAGGTCAATCAACCAGCAAAATCCCTCTATTTTTTTCCTCTGACAACCTGAGGAATGGTATAAATCTGGCAGCAAGTTAATTTATTAAAAGCACTCCTGTCTGGTACTGAAGAAGGTGGTATTGAACAAATAGCAGTTGACCATTAATTGAAGACTCCCATAGTTCATTTATTTTTCTAGACTGGACATTTTAAATGAAACATTTTAATCAAAAGATCATTGTCCCAAAAAAATCTTTAAGTCAATATTTTAAAAGATATTCCTAGGTACAGGGACATGGGTAGCTCTGTTAAGATTTTACAGTCGCTGAATAAAGGGCACTTCAAAGTGTTCTTCAAATGTTCTTCAAAGAACATTTACGCAGACAAGGTGCACTTCTACAGAAATATAAATACAATTTATTGGAATCTTACTCTATCACAAGTAACATTTTAGAGCAGCAAGGAATCTGAGTAGAGAGGAAGCAGCAGGAATTTTATGCTGCATAGATATACAGATGCATATATTTTATGTTGTGAAGAGTAATGTTTTCTGAAATGGTTTGCAAAAACTGTGTAGAATAGGGATGTTTCTCTCTAGAACTTTTTCCCTGCTTCAGACTGTCACCAGGTATAACCACTATCATGCTGAAATTCTGGTATATCTAAAATAATGTACAGTGGTAATCAAAAACTAGCTACAGCTGCATTTTGTGAATTTTCATACAGTGTAGGATTCAGTTTTACTTCTGTTGCTTACCATGAGGCACGCCCATCCTGAGAATAATAGAAACATTTTGTGCCTAGATATTGAAAGAAAATATGCTCATGTAACTTAAGTAAAACCAGGATCTTTTAAAAATAACACGTTTCACGCACCATTTAAAAGCAACAGCTTTCTTCCCAGCAAGTAAAGCAATCACATTTGATAATGAAGCCTTGATACACAATGGCCAAGGTAAACCCAGCCAAACATGAAATATTTGAGTTTAAGAAGGCTGAAATATTCCATCTGGATGGAAAATTCTTAAATAAAGCATTTAGACATTTCCAGAACAATTTTTTAATGACATTTTCAAAATGAAATGTTTTGATATTTCTGAACCTTTTTTCTGCTTTCCCTTCTGTACATTGTTTTGCCATTTTCTCTCAGTTCAGGATGAAACCAAATGTTAAAATATCCCTGCAGTAAGAAATTCCAATTTTGGACCTAGTCTGCTTCTGATAATGAACCATATGTAAAGTTGCTCAAGATGTTAAGAATCTCAAAGAAGTTTTGCTGCAGGTTTGGACTGTAGCTGAATGTTCAAAACAGTTCTTATTTTATCCAAATTACAAGGGAAAACTTGCCAATGACTTAAAAAGTCCTTTGCAAGATATAGAATCCTTTTGTTCCAGAGTAATCTGCCAGAATTGAAAATATATAATAAATTTCTGGAAGCTTTAAGGAACAGCCATAAAATAAGATTTCTAAGACAAAGTATTCAGGCACTGCAAGGTCATAATGAAACTCACTGCTTGCATTATAGCTAAAACAGATTAATAATATTTGTAGAAGGTCAAAGTGTAATTCAAGATCTAAATCACACTCACATAAATCCAGTTAAGGAAGGCGGAAACTTTTCTTTGAGCACTGAGAAGACTATGTAGGCTTGATTGCTATCTCCTTCAGAGACATCCTGTTTAGCTGGAGACAGATGCAAAAGAGAGATGGATGCAGGGGATGCAGACCCATCCCCACAGCCAATGGACCTGATTGCTTTTCTCTGTTGCCCTGCTGATGTCAGAGAACGAGAAACCGTAGCTGCAGCATGGCTTTCTGCTTCCCTCCTTAGCATGGACAGTGCAGTGGGGCTAACCATTCTGCCATGGCAGAAGTGTTAATTGCTGGGCCATACACTGTGCAGGCTGTTTGGAGCAGAATGAGTTATAGCAAAAAGTTGTATATCAAGGCAGCTACTGGACTGCTGCCTCCACCCACGTGAGGCCAGAGCAGCCTGGAATCTGCAACATGAAAAAAGTAGTGTAAGGAATGCTTGGGCTCCTGGGAGGTGCAGGGGGAAGTTTAATATCATCACACTGACACAAAATAAATGTGAGTGAGAGAGAAAAGGGGCTCATGATTTACATAGCCTTACTAATACTGTATGCATTTCGAGCAGGCGCAAAGGAACAGCACAAAGAATACATCTAGAAGTTTCATAAAAAAAACAGCCTTTCTGCTTAGGTAATTTTTCAAGAACTTGTTATGCAGGAATGAAACAATATTTTAAAAAGAATATTTTCAAGTCACTAACTCCTAGATGCTTCAAAACTCAGAAAGGGTTTGTGTTCATTTCAAGTTTTGGGTGAAAACTTGGGTCAAGCTTCAAGAAGGTTTCTCGACCTCTAATTACTATTATTAGCACTCCCAAATGGACTCTTTAGAAAATCCTTTGACTAAGGAGGGTTGGAGTGAGCTAATGAGTACAAGAGGGAGAAGAAGGTCCTTGTCTGAATTTTAAATACTTGAGCTCACTAATTGGGGACCACGGAGAATGCTTCTTTTGGAGTGGAGAGAGTTCAGGGGCAGGTGGGAGCAAGAACAACATTTTTTAGACCTGTCACTTTAAAATATACCTACTGCTGCTTTGACGTGGCACCAAATGAATTTTTAAGCAACAGTATGTAACCTTATCCTCCCTTTAGGCACTTGCAGGGCTTATTTGTTTTTGTTTTCAAAAAATGAGCCAAGCAGGTTTTTCCAAGGTCTCAGGGCTTTAATGAAGAATAACAATCTCTGATGATCCTGGAAAGAAGCATCTTTTCTTTTCCAAATAAAAATGAAGAGGCAGAGAGCTTTGTGCCTACAGCTCTGTTACGTGTTAGCCAGCAGAATCTTCACTGGCAGTGCTGTGACACTGCCTCTTCCAATACATTTTTTTTTCCCTTTTTCTGGTAAATTTATATTTGGACGCCATTCACTCAATTACATCTAACGTTCCCACTCTCCGTTCCCACCCTGATTTTTATCCTCAGAGAACACAGCGTAGCAGTAGCTTTATTCAGCGTGTTGATGTTCAGTACATTTTTTTGCAGTATTTCAATAATCACCGCCTGAATACAGCTGACACAAACTCCTGTTTTTCAGTTCTTAAAAAACTAAAAATTAAGAAAAGAAGAAAAATGTATTTACAGTGACATATATTTCTTCATATTTTTTTAATGGAACTTGTAAAAGCTATGGCACAGGCTAATGAAAAGCATTGTGAGTCCCTCTTGAGCTTAGAGATGTGGTGGCTCACACACTAAACATACAAAATCTCTGCAGATCAGGCTTTACCCAGTGTTTTCAGAAGGCACTTCCAAGTTACAAACAACAGAGAACCAAAGTGACTCCTTGTTTCCAGGATCATTTTCTTTTTCCCATAAGACAGGGAGTCCAATGACATTAAAGATTTAATTTTAGCTAATTTTTTAGCCAGTTTTTTGTTCTGCAGTTAACAGATACTATCAATTCTATACATATGAACTTATAGTGGTACAGAGAACTTCGTCCCACAGCATTGGGTCATGACAGATGAATTCAGCGTCTTACTTGAAGTAGACTGTACTCTCACTCCCCACCTGACACTCATAGATTCATAGAATGGTTTGGGTTTGAAGGGACCCAAGGATCATCAAGTTCCAGCCCTTCTGCTGCATTCAGGGCCACCAACCTCGAGATCTGATACTAGACCAGGTTGTCCAGGGCTGCTTCCAACCTGGTCTTGAACACCTACAGGGACAGAGTAAGCACAGCCTGTATGAGCGGCTTGTTCCAGCACTTCACCACTTTCTCTCTAAAGAACTTCTTCCTGCCATCTAATCTAAGTATTCCCTTCTTGAGCTTAAAACAATTCTCCCTTGTCCTATCACTGTCTATCCTTGTAACCTTGGTTTCCCTCCTGTTTATAATCCCCTTTCAAATACTGAAGGCTGCAATGAGGTCTCAGCCTTCTCTTCTCTGGCCTGGACAAGCCCAGCTCCCTCAGCTTGTCTTCGTAGGGGAGGTGCTCCAGCCCTCTTTGATAATATGGCCCTCCTCTAGATCGTCTCCAACAGCTCCACATCCTTCCTGTATGGGAGCCCCAGACCTCGATGCAGTACTCCAGATGAGGCCTCTTGAGGGCAGAGTAGATAGGGACAATCACCTCCCTGTCTCTCCTGGCCACAGTATGCCTCAATAGCCTTGTTTGTTCTGCTAAATCAAAGAAGGATTCACTTATGTGTGAAAAATTTGCTTCTATCTGTGAGAATGCCTTAGAATAGATACAAAAGAACCTTGTTCACCATTCTGTGTTTGTAAACAGCATTGCCACTAATGTGACAACAGAGCTGATCAAAATCTTTCAGAAATATTGCAGTCTGATTTCATACTGTCAAGGAGGATGAGAACTTAGTTCATTAAAAGTGTCTCACCATCGGCTGACGCAGTGTGTTGCAACCCATTTCTGCAACATGCTGAAGCCTCTTTGCTTTCTTAGGCCTTTCCAAGAACTGTCTGGAAGGCTTCTTAAAGCTGATGAAGAGTCACATTGCCTTTCTCCCCTCCCAGCAGAACTGTATTGCTTAGTTAAAATACATAACTTTGTTGAATAATACGATTATATTTTGACTTTCATAATAAAAAGTGAGGGAATAGGCACTAGGATTAAGAGGACAAATTAATTCTCTTACTTGTTCTTATAAAATGTTTTATAAGACACTGCACATAGTGCATTTTAGTTTTTGCTGTGTGTATTTACACTGCAATTGAGGAAGCTTCTTACTGGAGAAAAAACAGGACAAATGAGTGCTTTTTGCTACATTAGTATTGTATACTCTCATTCTAGCTATTAGCCGCATAGTGATTTTGTTTCTTGCTTCTCCTATTTGCTGGAGACTCTTTCCTCTGTCCTTAGGCACACAGTTGTTTTCACAGAATCACAGAATCACAGAATTGTAGGAGTTGGAAGGGACCTCCAGAGATCATTGAGTCCAACCCCCCTGCCAAAGCAGGTTCCCTACAGGTCGCACAGGTAGGTGTCCAAGCGAGACTTGAGTATCTCCAGAGAAGGAGACTCCACAACCCCCCTGGGCAGCCTTTTCCAGTGCTCCATCACCCTCACCGTAAAGAAGTTCTTGCGCACATTTGTGCGAAACTTCTTGAAAGAAATACAAGGTGCCCTCCTTGCACTCTAGCCATGGATTATGAAAAGATTTGATTAGGAAAAATACAGGAATGTAAGAAAAGTTGGAAGCTGTTTTCTACACAAGCTGTACAAGCAGCCAAACTTAGGGAATGAATTTAAACAGCTTCAGAATAGGTCACCTAAATGTATTCTCTCTTTCCAGTAGGCCTAAGTAAAAGCAGATTTCTGATCTCCTTCTTTGTTCCCTTGATGTCCCAAGGCAGTTCTGCCTGTGTGAAGCCAGGAGCATGATGAGGGAGATGCATGGGACATATGAAAATTGTTTTCTTCAGTGGCAGACGCATGACTCTTCTCCTCAGGCCTGCCATAACTTCAGCTCAAAGGCAAGCTGGGAAGCAGAAGTGGGCCACGAAGTGGACAATAATTGAAGAATTTTTCCCACAATACACTGTGATTTCTACAAAATCCTTATGCACAAATCTTGCCTTTCTTTACATTTGCATCCCCGTGCAGACATTTTTTACCCTGCAAGGAGAGAATTTAAAAACCCATCTGAAAATGAACAACCAGTAGCACTTCCAGACCAAATGGAGTTGTTGTAGGAGGAATAGTTTTAACAGATAGTTTTGTTGTAAGGTTTACCTAGGGTGCAATCCTTAAGCAGCAGTGCCCTTTTCTATATCTGAGGCAGAGCTCCTGTTTGAGAAGCACCACTCATGCCATTCACACCCAAGCCGCGCTCAGGGCCCTGGAGGGCCCTGATGCATTCATGAATGTGTAGCTTTTGTTTCTCTGAGCGTTCAGTGCCAAGCACACTCTTCCTCACCCCGGGCCTTAAAGCTCTGCCTAGTGTCACATGTAGTCAGCCTGCTGGGCACAGCTGCTAACCAACTGTGAGATGAAAATCAGACCTCTGCAACCATATATCTATGCACCCCATAGCAAAAGTTTAATGATTTCTGGCCAGTCATCTGCATCCACAGGGCAGCTTGAAGACTGGGTGTGCCAAATGCTGAAGCAGTTTTCCCTACATGCAGTGTTATTCAGATTGTGCCATCTGCTTGCCCATGAGCAAAGTCCTGCAGCTTGCCAGCATCTTCCTGGAGAAGTCCAAGGTCTCAAGCTCTGTAAGGAATATGCCTATGCACTTGCCGCTGGGCATCTGTATGCATACATGCCCTAATTGCTTGTGCAGATGCTTATGCAGAAGTTTTGCTATTACATTGTTACATGAAAATCCATCCTTTTGTGGCTCTGGCATGTACATTTGCGGACATGGTTTAGTAGAAGTCATTTTAATCCTCAATTTGCAAAGTAGTTCTTCAGAAAAGATCTGCATAATATTTAAAGAAAACTACATAAGAAAAAAGCAAAAACAGAGAGGAAGAGAGAAAAAAGAGTAACTAAAGTATGTGGAAGATGCTTTCAAATACAAGAGACATCTGTTTGGGAAATTAAGTCTGTTCAAAAAAATGAGGAGGGGGCAGTGGAAAAGGTGAAACATTGCCAGCAAAATAAAAGAAAATCTCAAACTTTCCCACAGAAATCTTAGTCAAGCCAACACAGAAACAGTGAAGCTAAGAACAAAGGATTTATTTTCCAAAAGGGAGCCAAGGAAAAGATTGCCAGATGGAAAAAAGTGTCCATGGGATTATTAACACCACAGGAGTCAGGAATGATGGTAACCAATATCATCCAGCAGGTCTGGATACATTTCTGTTTGCTTTTCACTTTTAATGTGGAAAGCTATGGCAGAGCCCAAGCATGGAAGTCATCTTTTCCCCAGACCATCTTCTCTGATTGCTCCTCCTGTAAGGCAGGTCCTACCCACCCTTTGCCTTCTTTATGCAGCTGCCAACGCACAAACATAGCAGAATGCCAGCAGATCTGACCTTGGGATTTGATCCCTCTTGTTACCATAGCAGCCCCTGTCCGGTGACTCACAGTGGGAGGGTGTCAGAGGAGTGGGCATTTTCAGGCTCTGTTCCTCCTGAGCAATTCCATGCTGTCAGAGCAGCGCCCTCAGAAAGCTGTCAGCCAGCATAAAATTGATCATCTAGCAGTTAATGTGTGTGACATGAGTTGAATTGGTGGCTGCATGGTGTGGAACAGAGCATTGCTGCAGCACCCTAATCCCCAGCTCCTCACCCTGTACCAGGTGCAATTCAGCCTCAGAATCAGAGCCCTCCCATACTACCATGATAGAAAGCATAAACTGGAAGTGCCATGCTGAGCAAGCATCATCAGGATTTTTATTTCTGTTGTGCAGCTGATTCCCTGTATTGACAGAAAGCTGACTGCCATAACAAATCTCCAGTGTTGGGTAGTTTGGGTATCCTGTTGTTGCTTTCAGTAGTGAGGATTTTATAGGCATTCCTGTGAAAACCCCACCTGCTGTGGGATTGCTTTCTTCTTCATAGATCCACAATCTGGCTCCTTTTTTTGATTGAATTACCAGGCTTCAAAGAAGAAATGCACCGTAGAGTATAGAGAGCCAGGAATCTTAGTGACAAAGAAAACAATCGGTATTACAGATACCTTTCTTTATTAGTAGTAATGCTTGGAGGAACATAATTGTTTTTAAGTACAAGCTGGCTTTTAACATCCTTCCTGAAATGACCTCAGAAGTATGCAAAATCTCAGTAACCTTAGCCTTGTATTCTGTATTAGTTGGGACACCTAACTGTTCAAAATAAGTATTGTCATTACCACAAAGCACATAAAATATGGCTGGTGAAGATTGCAGAACATTCTCAGTCCTAGTTCAGATTGTCGACCATAACAGAATCTGGCAGGAATAAAAACTTTGAGAACTTCTTGGAAAATGAAAGTTGAAGTCAGGAGTAATGCAGAAAAAAACAAAACAAAACAAAACAAAAAAAAACAACAATGGCAAATGAGAAAAATATGGGAAAAATCCCAGTGTCTGTTCCTGCTCATTGCATTCCCACTTACAAAACAGTTTTTCATTCCTTTCAGCAGGGAAGCTTTTATAGTTTACAAATAAAACATTAGTAATGAAAGCCACCTTAAGGCAAAAAGGAAAAAAGGAGAAGAAAAAGAAGTGGAAATAACTAAGGTACAAAAAATATGTGTGTTAAAAATATTTCTAAACAGATTTTTCCTTAGAAGGATCTGAGCTAAAATCAAGACAGAATTTCAAACTTTCACCCTGCATGTATAAACAATTATTATTATTTCTTTATAAACACTAATCCAAACAAGTAACACAGTCTAGTGTTCTGGCTTAACTCACGTCAAGCCAGTATGGGGATCAAGGACTCAAAACTAATTCCCGACACTTTTCAACCCTTGCAAAGTTGTCAGAGAGAACCAGATATGGCTGGTTAGGAGCACCTCTGCTGTGGAGTGTTTGTAATCATAACACTATCTACATCTGACATAGTTTTTTACTTTTTTTCCATTTTCCTTGAAAGATCTTTGGAAAGGACCACATGTGTCTGGGTATAAAGCACATTCAGTGCTTTTAATTCTTCTACATGTCTGAATCTGTAAAGCATCCATTTGCATTGAATTACTGATGGGAAGTTCATGTATTTTCACTTTTTCATCAATAGTAGCCAAGATGTTTCTTGTTTCCCACTCCACAATGTTTACCCTGCACGTTCTCTCTCTCTCTCTCTTTTTTTTTTTTTTAATTTAAAATATAGGATGATTATAGTCCACTTAGGTTGTGTTGCTCAAAGTAGGCTGAACTATATTTAGTATTTTCATTAGTAAAGAATACACAGATGTCTTTCTTTATCCTGACTTTGTTCTGTTGTTTTGATGACATGATTAAACCCAAAATCATGAAGTTTTACTTAGTCATAATTATTGAAGAGTGTAGGGCAGTGACTATGGATGAGAACTGATCAATGAATATGACAGAATTCCTTTGTAATAAAGAACTCCAAACCAAAGACGAAGGATATTTCTGAAACTCTCAAGGCACAGTCAAAGGTATGTTTTGAGGGTGAGAGGGAGACGTTTTGCCTACAAAACTGGGTGAAAATGAAAACAAAAGACGAAAATAGATAACATAGTGTCACAGTGGTCAGTCATAGCAGAAACAGGAGTTACCATGCCTTGCTCCCATTATCCCATATAGAAGGATTCATCCCTGCAAATTTTTGAGCTTCAGGCAGGAGATGCAAAGTGAGAAGGAGGTCTGCGGAAACACAACTGGACACTGACTGACTTTGATGTGTTATCTGAAGGAGAGAAGAACATCTTAAAATAAGCTTGAACTGTAATCTAGATGCTAGGGAAAAAGTGGACCCTTCATTTTCTGATTTTCTGTTCAAATGAACCAATTATTTTGCTGACCTCAGGGTCCAAATTTCAAAGGGGACTGAAGACAGGCTTAGGCCTGCTGCTACGGCAAATCCCAAAACACCCAATTACTGACCTCAGGAGGAGTCAGCATTCCTGAGATTAGAGTCACTGGGAGTTTTACTTCACAAACTCACTTCTAATAGTATACCACAGAGCAGACACCATTAACCTGCCTTTTTCAGTTAGCAAATAAGATATGTCTGAAGGCAAAATAGTTATTAACAGCCAGTGGTAGGAGTTACATCTCTAATTGGAAACAGCAACATCTGTAGGAGTGTAATAAGAAATTATATGAAGTAAATATTTTATGATGTACAGGGACTCTAGGTAATTCCTTAAGATAGCTTTAGCAGAAACAATGAACATTTCAGAGCTTCATAGTTACAAGCTAGTTCTGGTCATTGATGAGTGTCCTAAATATTGAATCTATTCTTAGTACTTAAGTTGACCAGAAAAATATTAGCAGATTTCCAGGCTTCCCAGTTATTTCCACTGCATTTATTTCAAAATTTACACCGTTTGGGGAGAAGCTATTCTCCTCTTTTCCCCAGCTGGTGTCAGGATGCTGTACAATAACAAAGCTTTTTTATATCAGCTGCCTGAGGTAAGGCCATTGTGTCTCAGCTGTCAGTTATACTAAGGCATCTTTAGGTCTAAGTTATTCTAATATGAGTGACCTGCTGTTTCTATATACAAAACTCTTCCACTGCTTTTATAATTATACACACAAGGCAAATGCCTGAAAGCTGAGCACCCGCTGAGCACCCACAAACTCCTGCTGAAGCCTATGAGCGTTGCAGACAGTGAAGCTGATACGTTTAAACATTCAGAACAGTGCTTTTTGTTCCTCAGTGCCTACAGACGTACCTTCCCTCCTGGATGAGGCTCTGTTTGACACAGAGTTGGAAGAAATTTGTAGACTTGGCTAAAAAAGAAATTATTAACATGTTTTTCCTAATTTTTTATCTTAGATTTTACCCCATCCTTGCTGAGTCAAATCCTCTTCCCCAGTTTCAGATGCCTGATGACAATCTGTAGTTTACATCTCACCTGTATACCATTACAAAGTTCACTATCAATTTAGAGCAGAATTTTATTTTGTGGATCACAGTGTTAGGCCTTATAGTATCACTTCCCAGCAGTCTGCTGCTCTGTGGCCTAGGCTCTCTGTAGGCTGACAGAAGTGACAGTTTTGTCACTTCTTGAAAACACATGCTTGGAAACAGGAAAGGCTTCTCACACACTTTCTCAGATGTGTTCTGTAAGAACAGTCAAATGCCTAGAGATTATCTCATTTTACCCACAACATACTTGGAGCCTCATCAGCATTAAAAAAAAAAAAAAAAAAATCAGATCTTTATCATATCAGATCTTCTGCAATTTATTGATATGAAGTTCTGGTGGGCACAACACCAAAGACTAATGTGAAGAAAAATGTCCTGTGAACACATTCCCTTACTTGACAATTAAAATAGACTAACATATTCTGCTCACAGGGACTTTGCCCATAACTCCATCCTGCAAATTTAAGAGCACGTAGATCTATAAGCAGCCAAATTTCCAAACAGTAGTTGGCTCTATTTTCAGAAGTGGTAGTACTGCAGATAGCAGACATTCCTACTTTATTTCTTTTCTGACTTTTCCCTGATATTGTCTGGAAGCAGTTCATATTTCCATCACCTTTATTGCAGTTCCATAGAGGCTCTGTGGAGGCACACACTCTGAAGAAAGCAGGAAAAAATGTTCCCATTGTCTCTGCAATTGTGGATGACAATGATGCTCACATTCTCAAGTTTTATAGAACAATTCCTCCCTTTCATAATGTCCGAAAACAGGCATTCAGCCAAGGGCATGTGTTGCAGCAGGTACCTCTGGGAGCCTTTTCACTTTTCATATCCATCTTCTCACTTCTGGTAAGCAAATGTTGTTTCATGAGGATTACCGCAGTCATCACAGCTCTTGTTCTACAGAACATGCACAATTCAGAAGATGACACAGTGAGGCATCTCGGGTCCATTAGGATTAGAGAGCAACAACAGGAGGAGGTCATAGATGCCTTCTGTTTCTTCATACATTCGCTATGAGTTTTGGATAGATAGCAACGTACTCATGGTAGATACCCCAATTAAACTTATGTAAAAAGAAAACAAACAAGCAAACAAAACAAATAGAGAAGCTAATAAAATATTGATTAATCCTTCAAATGTTCCAGCTGCAGAGAAGTTTTGGTGAAAGCAAGTGGTGCTGTTTGTGTGGAGAATTCCCACTGTGTCTTTCATGCCTCTGCTTGAGTCCTTCATTCTGATCAGACTTCTCCATATCTCTTGAAAGAATGGTAACAAATATAAGGAAAGAGGGAGGCCATTGATGTGCACAGCATGGACAACAGTTGTGGATGTCCATGTCCACAGTTGTGGACACAGCGGACACAGTGATCCTTAGGGTAGGGTAAGGCAGAGAAGGTTTGGAGGGTCAGCACACCGATGGATCTATTGCTCTGTTTCCAGTGAAATGGGGCAGAAATCAGAGCTCAGCTATTTTCCTAATTTGTGAACATTAAAAAAATCAACAACACAAACTCTTCAAATCTACAGCCTGCCCTGAGCATGTACTGTAGCCAAATTAAATTCCTAATAAAGTATCCATGAAATGAAAAACAAACATGTTCATCTTTTGTAGTTCCAGCCTCCCCTAATGGAAAATGGCTGTATTTCAATCAGCCACATGTCCGAGCTGTGGTTGTTCTCACAAGTCTGAATTCTTCCCTTAAATGGGATCCATCCGAGAATGGGATGCTGTTGTTTCTCTTTCTGCAGACCTACATGGCAGTTAGAAACAGCACACAAATGATCTCAGTCTTGCAACACTGAGGTCCTCTTAGGGATGTGGAGACCTTCCAGCTCAAGATGAAGATGTTCAGACACTTGGGAAAGCAGTGTGGAGCTACTCAGGACTGCATTGGCAGCCAAGAGGGAATAGTGCTCCAGAATAGTGATATACAGCAGCACAAAAGCATCGTGGAGGAGTAAGGTCCCTCCAAACCAGTAGAGTGGTGTAGAGAGCTGCAAGTGGGAATGACAGGGAGCTGAGTGCAGTGTCCCTAAATGGGAGAAGCCAGACTGATTCCTTGGCATCTCCTACCTAGTTGTTCTGCTATTAGAGACACTCGGCATGATGCAGCACAAGAGAATGGGTGAATAGCTACAGGGCTTTATGATGCTCATTTTTATTTAACTCTCTTTGCATTAATCAGGCTGTTTAAATGGGTGTCAATGTAAATACGAATCAGGTCTCTCTGGAGTTGTATGCTTCCCTGGAAAGGTTTTGTAAAGCAGAGACAGCTGTTGCTTATTAAAGCAGCGTCACAGCCTGAAAGACCAACATTCTGGAGCTAGTGATGGTCTGGAATAGATTGGTTCTCCTGATTGGTGCGTCTTACCTTTCCACAGGAAGCATAAAATACTCCTAACAGGGCAGATTTCTAGCAAATGAGAGCACAGCATATCTCTGTGATGTATTCAGATTCTATGGGCTTGTGCTGTTTGTTTACGGCAGCTCAAGTTATCAGGATTTTACAGTATGTGATCCCTTGTCTTTTGACAGCATTCTTGTGCCATTACTTTCCCAGACTCTGACATATGTATTAATATTGCCTGTGGAATTTCCTTTCATTTGTCTGGTGCATAAGATTTAAGAAGTGCTAGGCCTTGGTGTTTGTACTCTCCCCTATAGTTCTATAACGCTACACCAACATTTTTCGTAGATGATGAAGCAGCAAACATTAATTTAATATAAATAGTAATTACTCTTGTTAGTCAAATGTCCCATATGATAATGATGACAACTGTTGCAGGTTGCAGAAATGGCTTCCTTTTAGCAGTGCATTGGGTTCTTCATGTTGAATATGAAGCCTGTTCAGGCAACTCAGTGTCCCCAGTATTTCCAGTTGCTAGCTCTGTGTCACTCTCTTCTTTGAAGATAGGTGGGTTTTAGGCTGTTTCAGTACAACCCTTTTTGTGCTATTTTCTTCCAGTCTAAGCTGTCTTTTAGGCCCCGTCTCCTGACTTGCTGTGGTTGCACAGGCTACTCCCAGTGACATTAGCGGAAATTATTGGTCAGGCACTTGGCTCCTCTTTGCAGCTTGTTGCTGTGTGTAATGATTTGGAACTCAGCTGTTGTCAGGTGCCCTGTTACTGTCAGATCCAGGTTCTCATTTCCTCCACAGTACAGATTCTCTGCATTTAAAGTCACCACATCTTACACTTCTTTAGTGTGAAGAAGAATGTTCTTTTGTGAACCGTAGAATAGGTGCTGCTTTAGAGTGAGGTCAGTTTATGCAGCAGGGAAAAACAGTAAAATTTTTTGCAGTCATCTGAAAAATAGTAGGAAGGTACTGCTGGACTGCAAACAGCCTTCTTAAAGTCTAACGAAACTGTGATTTGATGTGAAAAACTTTTGATGAAAATTGTGTTAGGTAGCACTTTACACACTATATACTAGACACAGTTTCTCTGGTGTCCTGAAATAAAGCCATCCTTGCAGGATGGTGTTGTTAGCACCCAAAACTGTTCTGCTGCGTCACTTTGGGTTCTCGCAGGAAACATTTCACTCCTCCCCTTAGAGGAACAGCACGAACAGGGTACGGGGAAGCTAGGGTACTTCCTTTGAGACCCACTTTGGAGGCATTCCATGCATTTTGCATTTTCCCTCTGTTTTCCATCGCTCCTACACGTGGAACGCTCCCCAGCCTCCGCGCTCCCACGTGAGGCTCAGCGGTCACGGCGGCGTGCGGCGGCTGCGGGCAGCAGAGGGCGGCGGAGGGCGGCGGAGGCCACGGCGTGCCCCTTGGGGCTGCACGGCGGCGCCTTGGAAGCCTCCTCGGCCCTCTAGCGGCACCCGGCCGCGCCAGGGCGCGGATCTCCGCCGGAGCTGCCCGCCTCATCCCGGGCGGCCCCCGCTGGGCGGACTCCGACGTGGCGATGTGCTTTGTGTTCTCCTGTCGACAGCTTCTCGGGGGCTAGAAATGTTCAGACGTTAAGACTTACAGCCGCTTTTCTGAGTTATGAATAAATAAAAAGTACAGACGATTTTGTTACAGCTTAAGACAGCCTAAGTTTTTATTTTCTTCCAGGTCAAAAACATTTTTTAATCAGCTCCTTTTGAACCTGGCAAGGAAGTGCTCCTCTGATTTAAGGAGGAAGAAGGAACACACCTGTGTGCAGGACAAAGGGAAGCTTTCCCTAGGCTCTAAAGGCCTGAAATCAGGATGCCTGCAGCTGTGATTTTGGTACTGTGAACTAGGGTTCCATTCCTCCTGGGAACTCAGTGAGTAGGGGAACTCACAGCAGGGTTGTTTGCATTGGCATGCCTCTGGTCTCAGCTTGAGGCCTGGCCAGTATCCTAAGGCTTGAGCACCTACCATCAGTTTTGCTTTTTAGGCCATTCTGCACAATCCATCTGATTTTCAGTGGCTTATCAGCACTTTGATAATTCAAGCCTTTGATTTTGCATCTTGAACAAGAATACCAAGAAATGGCTTTGTTCAGACTGTGGAAGGTGGGAATAAGTCTCTAAA
The DNA here is from genome assembly GCF_019238085.1 of Lagopus leucura. Classification (NCBI taxonomy): domain Eukaryota; kingdom Metazoa; phylum Chordata; class Aves; order Galliformes; family Phasianidae; genus Lagopus; species Lagopus leucura. The sequence goes on from NW_024962272.1 coordinate 13,076,258, forward strand.
TAAAAAAGATAAAGGTAAGGCTGAGAATGTATCAACTGAAGTGAGTGAACAGTGATACCGGCTAAGGAAATTAAGAGCTGCCAAGTGCAGAAGTTATGCTTTGCTTGAAGAGTGCTAATCTATCATTCTGTGAGGTTCCTGGGTGCACCTAGTTCTCTGACTCCATGAATCCTGATGGTGAGACCTGGGCTTGATCGGAGATGCTGGCAATGGTAGTTCAGCAAAGCCATAGCTTCAGTGTTACACTTCATTGTGGCTGTTTGCAGCATACTCTGAAACCCTTGCGCCACAAGTGCTGCAGAACATCAGGCATGATTCTGTCTGAGCTGTATTTTGTAATGTTGCTAAGCAATTTTTGTAGCAAACTGGTCTGTGCTTGACTGAAGGCCATACTCACCCCTCTGAGGATCTGAGGAAGGAATTATTTCCAGGTGGGTTTTCGAAATTAGGTCTCAGGTGCACTATTAGCTAACAAGTGGATTAACCAGTTATTGTGCATCAGCTGAGCTGTGGTAGCCAATTGTGCATACGATTTTAACCAAGCACAAACTGAAACTAAGCATACTGGCATACTCGTTTCACTGAGATCACTGCTGTGACCTTGAGTTTGTCATGCTAAACCCAGGCAAACTGTCCCTTATAATCAGTGTATCTGTTTGTCCAATAGAATGCAGTTAGCAGTGGTCCAGCTTAGATCAAGGCTGAGGTCATGGGACAGGTATCGTGCTTGGGTTACAGAGGCAGTGGAAATGAGAGCAACTATGTTTAGGACTGTAAAAAAGAGCTTCCACTAACCAGACAAAAGACTATCTCTTAGGAGAAAGAAGCAAGATATAAGGGTAAATAAGCAACAGGAAGCTTTTCTGTGCTACGTGTGTGACTGAGCACAGGTTGCTATGGAAGAGCTGTGAGATCTCCTCCTTGGAAGTCTTCAGAAGCAACCTGGATGTGCTCCTGGGCACACTGCTCTGGGTGTCCCTGCTAGGTTGGAATTGATGAATCCTGAGGTCCCTGACAACCTCAGCCAATCTGTGTGTCTGTTCAAATCTACAAGGACATGTAACTTGGCTTGCTTCAGGATCTGATCCCAAACAGCTGGGGCTGCAACCCTTCAGGTGGCAACTCTCATACCTAATGCTAGGAGTTACTGCTTATTTTATTTTTTCATTATGCTTTATTTGTATCAGTTGGAAAGAGGAGACCCAGTGATGGCCTGATAACATATGGTGTTTCTATCTTATTGTAACTTTGAAAGAATAATTTTCTCAATTACTGCGATGTAATTACTGGATGAGCACAAAGAGATACACTTTTTTTGCCTTTGGTCAGCAGTGCAACAAAAATATTCAGCTCTTACAAGACCTTTCTCTGCCTATTTTCCCTTTAGATCTTTAGGCTCATTTGGACTGTCCTGCAACTCTATTTTTTTCCTATTATGTAATTGCCACAAACAAGTGACAATTTTCAGTCTGAATATATGCATACATACATATTCTGTACACACTAAAAGAAAAACAAAAGAGGAGAGAGCAGAAGTCAAGGGTCAGAGAAAGCTCTTCAGCTGATTCCCCATCTAACTATCTGTGTAGCACTTATGAAGAAAAAACGAGACGTGACTTCAGATGAGAGGAAGTCTGTCTAAAAATACATAGTGATATGCATTACATTAGACTGAGGAGTCTTCCCCCCCACCCCACTCTCATTTTACTAGCTTTCATTTCAGGCAGGAAGGAAGAAATAAAGAGGACAGAGAGATAAGCAATCCTTTAAAACATGTTTAATCAGCTGAGGAGTAGGTCCTCAGGTGATAAAAAATTGCATTATGCTGTTGGTATATAAACACAAGACTAAAATACCTTAGCTCTCAGAGGAGACCAGTAGGAAAGGACATGAAGCCATTCTAAAGCCTAAAATGTAAACAAACAGCTAACCAAAACAAAAAAAGCACTAACAATGTTGATAATCAGCTGGAGTTTTATTCAAACCATCTTGCTAGTTCTTGTAAAAGTCAGATTCAGATGTAATTCAATCTGCAAGTCAGATTCAAGACAGTAGATGCAGAAGCTAGGATGCAATGCCATCTTTTGTACTCTCTACTTCTGCAGCAGAATTCAGCCCTAAGGGGCTAAAAATACTTATTTTTTCAAACATAAGCCCTGCTTTGCTTTGTTCTGTTTTAAAAGCACAATAAAAATAAAATCCTAATAAAATATGATACGCACTCACTTTAATTCCTTTACTTCTCTGAATCTGAAAGAGTCAAAAAGTAACATTTTTGTATTACGTGAAATTATTCCTGACAATTTTAATGTCACGTTTCAACTTGATGTGATTTAAAACGGGCAAGTTACAAAGCCCTAAAAAAATGGGGTTTTATAATGGAAATGCTGACAGACCCTTAACTAAAGCGGCGTTGCTGGGCGCCACGCTAATAAAAGGTGGCAAGGGTCCAGGAGTCTTCACAGCTGCATGTCGAAACTTTATTAAGTATCTGAATATAGTTTGCAGGTCCTCGCCAGATCATAACTCATTTAATTCTGACACATTCCAGTTTATAATTAGTGTTGTACTAATATGTTCCTAACTGGTACCAGGGTATTTTTACTGCTTTTTTCCTCTCCTGTAAAACAAGGCTGTTCTCAAAACCAAAGGTGCACTGACATTTGGCAACCAAGCAATTTTTTGATCCTTGGGTTAAAATAATTCAAATGCTAAAAGCCCACGTCTGCAAGGAGGCACGAAGAACCTTGAAACATCTGTAATTCCTAAGGCTGGAAAAATAAAGCAATTTCTAACTTTCTCCAAGCAAAGTATTTTACTTGCCTTTAGCAATCAGCGACAAAGCAAATTGTTCTTAAAATACAACGGTGATGGCTTGCAATTAGGAAATAATTGTAAAAGCAAAATAAGCAAACACAATTGGTTCAATACTTTGCCAAGTAATAAAATAGCTGAGCTAATACATGGAAGGTGTAAACATAATTATTTAAATCTACTGTTGGATGCCTGCCACCTGAAAACCAATATGTTTTGGGTAACTGCAAACTTCCGTAGCTTATTCATGTTTTGTGATATCACCTATCATTGGAACATGAGCGATCCTTTACTCACAGAAGTACCAGCTTACTGTAGTTGCTGTTGTTTGAGGTTCATGTCAGTTCATTTCCAGCTTCTCTTACTCATTTCCATGCTGCTGCAGCCATTCAGGCAGGTACTTGGGCAATGGCACTCTGCTCCCAGTGATCTTGGAAGGTCAGAGAAGGTGGACTAGGAGAGTGTGCCATATGGTCTTCCAAGTGTCAAGAACCTGATGAGTGTTGTTCTAAAAAGCTTGCACATGTCTTGGGTGGCAGCATTCTGGGCTTCTTTTAGGCAGCACTGCTGCTCCAGTTCTCAGGCTGAGAACTGGGTGAGCCACAGTTATGAACCTGTATGCCTGCAGGGTCTCTCTAGCCTTACAGCAGATCAATAAAAAACAGATGAAATTTTGATTCAGAGTCATTCCATCCCTCCATGGAGGGATAGCTGGCCATCTCCATATTGAGTGGCAACACAGACATGAGCTGGTGTATTCAGTTGCTGATCCAGTAAAGCATTTTAAAGCATTTAATGTTTATGCTAAAACAGACTTCAGTGCATTCACATAACAAATAGAACAATGAAGAATGCAAATAAAGATCTAGGATTATGATAAGCATTAAGTCACTAAAATGATCCTTCCTTTTACTGGTATTAAAGAATAGGAAATATAAGTAAATTGTTCAGTATTACATTTCTAGTACTTTGAATATATGGTTTTTTTTTTTTTTTTTTTTTTTTTTTAACTAATGGATAACTGTAATTATGGAAATGCCTATAGTACACTGGTTTCCTAACTTTCTGTCATGCTTGCACTATGCATTAGATCTTCAGTAGCTGAACACTTAGAACTTTCCTAACACTTTCATAAACAGAAACCAAGATGGAAAAACTATATCTATAGGACAGTACTTCATGAAAATGAAGCAAAGAGAACTCTATCCCTTTCACCAGTATTTTTTTTCATTGTGAGTTAAAGAAGCAATTAAAAAAAAAAAAGAAAGTATCATATTCACTTGAAATGCTGCCTTTTTTTACAGTTTAGGGCCATCGGCATAACACACAGCTGCTAAGCACTGAGCCCAAAGTAAACTTTACAGCCTTCAATTAAAATAAAGACTAATGTTTGACTCACATTCAAACAAGTATGAACATAAACGCAGTTGATAGTAGGTGATAATTCTGCAATTTTCAGACGAAAGACAAGGAAAGAAAGGAACGCAGGAGAAAAATAGTATAGTAAGTAAAAGAAAGATTCAACTCCATATTTGAAGAAGTTCTTGGCACATAATATGGAAGAGTTGACTTCTGTTAATGTATTTTTTCATTTCCCAAATTACTGCTTCAGAAAATGGAACAGTCTGACAAGTCAGAAATATGTTGTTACCTATCTGTCCTAAACTTGTACACAGAACCTCAAGTGTTTGAACTGGCTAAGTCATGTTAACTTCATTTCTATGTTATCAGAGATGTTTAAAAAAGCTCTTTTTGGCTTCCTACTATGTCTCAAAGAGAAGCTGCCAGTATATGATCATTGTTCTAAAGGGAACAAATTATGGATAAACCCTATCTATGTATGAGCAAACCTGTGCTGAAATGAAATGAAGGAAAACAATGACTCTGTTTTTCCCTGAAAAACTCAGTGAATCTGGCTCAGAAATATCAAACATGCTTTTTAGGCAAAAATGAATTTTCTTAGAATTTAATAATAAACTTAAAAAAATTTTTTTTTATTTTTAGGTTAAATAATTCTAGAACTCTTTTTAGAACTCCCTTTGAAGAAAGTTTGCATCAGATTCAGAATGGAACTGGGTCTTAAATGATCTCTACAGAATCACAAAAGCACTTCAAATGTTGCATATACTGAAGTTTCCCAAACTGATCTTGGAACAGATCTAGCTTTCAAAGATGAGATTCAGCTATCTGCCTTCCCCATCTCGGTCTGGGCATGATACCTAACACTATCATAATAAAGACTCCAGATGAGATGAGATGTAGGCATCTGATGGCACCTGAGCAGCAACAATTATTTAATTGTTCAAACCATGACAGTTAATTACAGGATGGACAGAAGAAAAAGAACAGGCAGTTGTTTTCTCTCCATTGTTCCTTCCCCACTGTTGCTTCCCATTTTGCCTTTTCTTGTTCTTTCAGTTGAGTTTTTGGAGCTCATGAGTCAGATTTCATTTCTAGAAGACTCCAGTGTACGTATTCAGAGCTGTGAAACCTTCATATACAAAGCTCCTCTGATTATTTTTTTTGTGTCTTTGTTTTCTTAGTGAAAATTAACACTGATGTAATGCATCTGAATCTTCAGAAAATCTGTGTCTTGGAGTTATTCAGTGTCTACTGAGTTTCAGAAATGAAAAATTTACTGTGTGTAAGGAGGATATACTTTAATCATCAGCTTTTATGTAAGAAGTAAGGAGACATTCTGATTAACTAAAATATTAGTTGGCAATCATTTAATCTTCAGCCATAGATTTAATTGTTTTGTGTGTATCATTTTTCAATCTATCATTACTATTTCTTTCTTTCATCTTCCTTTCTCTTTCCTGTTTTGATTTCAGTTTGCTACTGGTGGAGACTTTGAAGAAAGAGCCAAAATGACTATCATCTAGAATATCAGTAATATGAGCGAAAGTCCTCACCCATCCTTTCTTGGTGATTTTTATTTCCTTTTCTGGCACGTTGTTCTCCATGCACACATGCACAATGTAGTGTGTGTCCAAATCCTCTGCAAGGATGAACTCTATGTCTGCAGATGTAAAAGTATGTCTCTTTTTTACTCCAAATATTATTGCTTTCATGTGAAACTTTTTTCAAGATGAGTAACTCTGTGTAAGGAGAGAGCACAAAAGACTTCCAAGACTGATCTTGAAGACAATGAAAGATCCTCTCTCCTTAAATTTCTCATACTCTGAATTCCTTGTTTTAGATCATGTTTTAAGATTTCATAATGGTCAAAGCATGCCATCTGGTCTGTGCTTGTTTAAACTTTTGCTGAATTTTCTTTGGTCCAAGCTAGGAAGAACCCTTTCTTACACGCTTTTCTGGAGGAAGAGCTGAGTCATGGCTTTCGCTGTCACGCTGTGAGGGACAGGCACACCGCTCTACAAGCAAACACAGAGACAAGCATGGTATAACTGAGCCATGCATGCAACAGAGAAGATTAAGCATATTTAAAGACCAGGAAGCTGAGAAGCCCATCCTTCACCTGCCTGGCAGGCCTCTGCAAACCATTGCCCTGTGACCTTTTGACACAGCTCTCTACCCTCACCACCATGCCCCCAGTCATCCCAGAAAGAGGAGCTGGGAGGGCATGTGTGCTTGTCAGGAGCAGTGGGAGCCCACCACATCCCAATGGGGTGGGACTTCTCTTGCAGCTGTTGCCCTGCCCCTTAGCAGAGCTGCTCAACCCTCCATGATCATAAACACCTTCCACTACGTCTCTTTTACTGCTTCGTATTGAAATGGAACTCAATCTAAGAAAATATATTTCTTTAATTGTAAAATTTTATTGTGAGCCATGATTAAATCATTTTCAAGCATTGTTGAGTCATGCAGAGCTTTGTTTTCCAGTTTAATGCTATTAGTAACCAAAGCCAGTTTTATATCCAGACCACATGCTGAAATAGTCACAAGGAAAGAAAACCTTCTAAACCATTACAACCTAAAATTACACTTGCATAGCATTGTTATCATATATCTTATTTAAGTGGATTAAAATGATTTTTCTGGAGACTAAACGAACTTCAAATTCTCCCACTCGCATTCATTTCTGATAAAGCAGAGTTGAGGGAATTGTGAAAGAGCAGATGTTGTCCAAATGGGACTAATTTACTCAGACTGTTATTTTAAAACATAGTGAATGCAAATACAGCGTTTATAAGTGGTCATGCCTAGGGCAGTATCTTCTGCTAAACTTATGTTAACAAATTTAAAGGTATAGCAGTCTACAAAATGTAGGGTTAACTTTCCCAGGCCCTTCGAGTACTAAAGTTTCTCTTTTAGCTGGGTTTTTGTAGATACTGTTTTTACAGCTACAGTATTTGTGCACTTTCAGGTTCTCTCACGTTCGGAGAATGAAGCCTATAGCCTTCTCGGAACTTGAGGCCTACACCCTTTTCTGAATAAGAGGCCTGCAGACCTCTGGGCTGGCTAAAATATTTGCAGTTTTAGTTGTAGTAGTCGAGTAGTAGTCTGGCATTTTTAAGTAGTCTGCAGTAGTCTTCATAGTCTCTTTCTTCACCTTACAGTCTGTATAACAACACTGGTACAATTTTGACATAAAATTTAGCCATTTTTGTCAAAATTTTCCATGGAGCAATAAACATGTCCTCAGTAGTTCCTGCTACTGGGCTTATCAAAACACTGGAAATGCACAGACGAGATGTGCCTGCAGCATAATTTAAGGCCATGCAGAGACATTTGTTTCAGCTCTGTGACTGGACACAGCACAGAATAGCCAAATAATTTATCCCTGTACCTTTTCCTGCAGAGCTCATCAACTGAGAAAATGCATCTCAGGACATGATAGCTACAACAAAGGAGCAAACAAGGAAAAGCTAAGGCTGGAGGGTAGGAAAGCTGATGGATGCACTGAGAGTAGTTGTAGCTTGGATTGATAACACACCTGTCAGCATCTGAAGCTGTATGCCCCCCAGTGTTGGGAATTCTCCATCACATAGAAGCTCATAATTGTCATGTGAAAGGAGCAAAATGTGAAGTGGCCAAAGGAGTTAGAGACAAAAATGAAAGTATGAGTATTAATAGGCTGTTGAGGCTGCATTGCCAGGGGAAGGAGAGGCAGAAACAATTGTGCCTCTGTCACCTCAAGGAATTCCCACCTGGGTAGATAGACCATCCCTATTATGCAATTAGTAAGGCCAGCTTGGCCCTCACAGAAAACATGCAAACCAGTTCCTTTAGGTGGCATGAGACATTTGACCTAATTACATAGGATTACTCTGTGCCTGGGAAGTCCTTGTATCTCTCTCTGTTGACTCTGCAAGGAACTTAATGTTGATTTTCTGAATAAAACTTGAGTGAGACGTCCAAACCTGATGGTGTGAGTAACCCTCTAGGAGTAATAAATAAAACCCTGCATAGCTTAGTACTGGCAGGACGTATGTTTTAGTTGTAGTCATGTTTACTGTTCCCAACTGAATAAGTATTACTCTTAGATTTAACTTTGTTGTGAGAAGACTTACAATTCATAATTTCAATCTCTCTCTCTACAAATGCTGGCAAGTTTGCTTAGCATTTTAACTGGATCACTTACCATGTTGGCTAGTAACACTTTTTGTGTCCAGAATAAGTCAAAAGGCATTTTTAAGCTGCTATGCTGCACACTCAGAGTTTAATTTTGAAAAATGGTTAATGATGGCCATGTCTCCATTTTTAATTCCCTGTATGAGATGCTGAAAGGTCATGTAACCTTCAGAAAGAAAGTTTCTTCCTTTTGAGCTCTGCTTATAAACAATGAACTGTACACTTAACTTAGTGATCTTCTATAGGGTTTAAGAATTCCAGTGATCTCCCTAGGACATTCTTCTGCTCTACAACAGCAACACTTTTTGTCCTAGCCTTATCAACAAATTTATCTTCCAAACTCATCTCTGAGATGACACAATGCCATGAAAGCTGCAGAAGGAGTAATGTAACTGGAGAGTATTTAATACATGAAAATGTAAACTAGAAGATAAGTAGACAAGAATGTTCTCACAGAAAGGGGAAAAAAAGCTGTTATTGAGTGGCTGACTTTGAGGAAGTGAAAGATTTCTTGCTAGCTGAAAAATCACTGCTCTTGGCTCTTCCCTGGTCTGGATTGACTAATTGCCTTGGCATCTATTTCTTTAGCTAACTATAAGAGCACAGTTTTTGTGTCCCACCCTTTGCTCCCTTGCTGTTTAAATCATAGAAAATGCAAGGCCAAAAGCATTCTTGTCCATCCCATGTATGTTGAAGCTGGTTTTCTGCTATGCTGTACCATTTGTATCTGCACGTGCTGTGTATTTGTCTCCTGTGCAAAAATATAAAAAATCAGTAAAAGGACATTGTATATTATTCCATTGCCCATTTAATGCAAAGCCTAGCCAACTTCCAGTTTCTTTAGGGCACAAAACAGAGCCTTGTCCAAGACCCTGGTAGGATGTCACCAAGATTAGAATCAGAGGACATGCCGCTTTTCTCCTGGTCATACTGTACTGTCAAAACTGAGAGAGGAAAACCCATGTGACAGTCCTTCACCCTGACAAACTATCCACCAAGGTAGAAGACTGCTTTGGCACTCAACTTGAGAGCTGATAGGGTTTTTAAAATAAATCCATGCATTGCTTTGTGTCACTGCATGGCTACTGCAGCAAGTTTGCAAGAATGCATGTGGGCTTCTTGGTAGCACCATTAACCATCTTATGTGATACATGTGGATTCTTTACTTTTTTTTAAACATATGCATTAATACAGAGCAAAGTTTGTTTGTGCATTCCAGGAGCTGATTACAAGAATAGACACTTCAGAAAAATAGACAGATAGGGGTGACAGGGATAGAGAGAGAGGCATGCAGGCAGGCAGACATTAGAAAATCTGTCCTTGACATTCATATGCCAAAGAAATTCTTTTTGTTTGAGGTGGGGAAAGTCAATCCCTTAAGGGAAAACAGAGGAGGGGAGAGAGGTAATAAGGAAATGAGTCAGACACAAAGAATTGTTGGCAAATAGAGACACTTCCTAGTAAAGGAAGATGGTTTTCAGCTGATCTAACATTAAAAAAAAAAAACAAAAAACAAAAAACAAAAAACAAAACAAAACAAAAAAACCACCACAGATAATATGTGCCTTGTTTTTATTTAGTCACCCTTATAGTTAGAAATATTACAGAGTAATAGATAGGGAAAAGGTGAGACGTAAGATTCTTTTCTCTCTCTCCACCACTTCCCCGCAACACCCTGGGGAACTAGCTCAAAATCTGAGTCTTTCCTTTTCCTTGCCTTTCCTTTTCCTTCTCTTGCCTTTGCTTTTTATAGACAACTGGTTCCACTGTAGCCATTTAAGAAGAGGTATAATCTGTAAACAGCCTTCACAGGGCTGTTTCTAATCATTCTAATCAGACTGCATTATTTTTGGTAAATGTGTAATTACAATGATAATGATTAATATTTTATTTTAGATTTTACGAAGTAGTCTAGATTCACTGATAAATCCCTTGGGTCCTCTTGCTGCAGAGGCTGGTAGGCTTGAAATAGCCATAGAGTACTTTCCAGTCCTTCCTAGCATGCAGATTAACTGAGGAGGCTGGCTGGAAATCCTAAACATCACAACCTAACCAATATAAGATCTATCAAAGCATAAAGCCTGAGGCTTATCACTGTTGTTAAATCAACATTGTAGTTATGAACAGCAGCAACACTGGGGGCAGCAGCAACACAAGTACAAACAGCCATGTAAAAAAAAAAAGAGTATTTTTTCCTTGCTTGGAAACAAAGTATGAGGGAGAGAAAACTTTATGTACTTGCAGGAGTCTACAGCTCCAGACAAACATGGCCAGTGTTAAGTAAATGAGGGACGTGGGCAGATGTTTTACAGTCTGTGAGAGAAGCTATACTGAAAAAAAAACATAGACAAATTGATTAATGTATTTATGTTTGCCTTTCTCACAAAGTCAACATCTTGAGCTAATGAATATTTGCTGAAGTCCAATTTTCTCCTGTGAGATTCTGACTTACTGTTCAGATTTAAGACTAAATTTACTATTGTGATTTAACTCTTTTTAGTCTGAGGAAACAGAAAATGGTTTAGCTCTGAAGCTAAGTACTACTGCTTATTTACAGTAATACTTGGGAGGAAGAACTCCTTCTCTAAGGACATCACTAGCATTTAACAGTTGTGTAACAGTGTGGTTATTGTCAACACTACTGTCCATAGGGGTGATCAGTGTTGTCCCATTCTACTGAGATAATGAAAGGGATTCTTTTCGTATTATATATGTTTGTGTACATATATACATGTATATAATTCTTCATACAGTTTGAACTTCAGTAATTCTTCCAGGGCAGATCTAGCCCAGTGGAGGCAAATATGATTTGCCATTTGCAGACAAATGCATTGTTTCATAGTGATGACATATAATGGTGAATGGTCACTGTATTGGTAGTTCTTTGAAGGAAGAAAGGAAATATAGACTCTTTGTTTTGCCTACTTTCCTTCCTGTGTGTTTCATAGAAATTCAGACTAGGATAGACTATATTTTATACTTCTGACCTGGATCTGTGCAAAATGCCATTATCATCTTTCTTTTCTACAGCTATGAGAAGTCATGCTTAGGTGAGAAAAGCTGCATAGAGAAAAAAATCTTTTAACCTCTTTCCTTGAACGAACGCACACACGCACACACGCACACACGCACACACGCACACACGCACACACGCACACACGCACACACGCACACACGCACACACGCACACACGCACACCTCTCTTGATGTTGGATCTATCTTGGGCTAAGAGGAGACATTTTTTATCGCACCTTTTTGTAAAACACTGTCATTATGACAAATGAGAATAGTACATTTCTCTATTTTTATGGTATTATCATTGTATGGGAACTGCTGAGTCACGGCCTGAACCTCTGATTAATCACCTGAGGTGAGCCTTGAGTCAGCCAGAGGAGCACAGGTGAAGGCAATTCACCTGTGCTGCTGGA
>NW_024962272.1:13088137-13107829 GCF_019238085.1 Lagopus leucura
TTCACCTGTGCTACCGGAAGGGGTGGAGCCAGGCTCCGCCCCTCCTGGACCTATTTAAGAGCTGGCTACCAGAGGGGAAGGATCTCTTCTGGAGATCCCCTCTTTTGGTATCTTCTGGTGAGCTCAACCCAAGGGTAAGCTCTTCCACTTATTCTCTTTTTGTGATCGTTGTCTGCTTTGCCTTACTCTCTTGATTATATTGCAATTATAACATCTTGATATCTATTGATTATACACAATTATGTTGTGATTATAACATCTTGGTTATACAATCATAGGTGTTTCTATATGCTTTTCTTGTAGAAGAGAGAAAGTACTGCCTGGGATTGAAAAGATACCGCTCTCCAATTCAGCTTGGGTTGTCAGATGGTGTGAGGGCAAATGGAGTCAATCAGCATTCTCTTTCATCATCCCTGATGTTGCTATGAATTCCCTAAATTGTAACGACCCTCTAAGGATGTCTGTATTACTCTTGACAACCCACATACATCACATCTAGTGGCATATACATCAGCTGATACTAAAGAGACAACCCCACTGGAGAAAACGCACAGCAAGATCTGGCCTTTTTGCAGTGCAAGATAAGACAACTTAGTCTGCTCATTCATTCTAGCTGTTAAGGTACAACCGGCCCAGAAGGTCTCAATGTCAAAAGCCATATTCAATCAGAAATTTGCATTGGCATTGTTAATGTATATAAGTTGTTTCAAAATGGAAAACAGCCCCAAATACATCTGCAAATGTATGAGTATGTATACAGGATTTCAACTCTGTGCTTTGTGTTAGTTATGACACAACCATTCTGCTCAGTTTTGTTCCTTCCGTTCTGCCATTGCTGCAGACTTCGGCAGCTAAACCTTTGAGAGAATTTACCCGAGGCACAGTGAGTTAATTGATTCATTTATTGATTGCCTGAAAGTATGCAGCATCAGCAGTTCCTCTTATTCATCTCTTTTTGTCTTTGACAGAATATACAATGAAACGTCACTGGATGAACTACCAGAGGTTCATTCCACTCCATTGTCTTTTTAAGCTGTTTTGCTTGTGGAAAACGTACTGAAGCATATGACTGCCAGCCGCATAAATACTGATTCAGCCTGTTTAAGGAAGCTTAGACTCACTGAGTTCCACTGGACTTGTGATGGAGTTAGTAGTCTCTTAAGAAGAAGATGATGTCCCCACAAGTGTTAAAAACTCCTTGGGAAAGAGGATATGCTCTGTGTATGTAAATTACTTCAGATGTGCATTGCAGAGAGCAGACAGAAAAAAAAAGCAACTTTCCAGCTTTCTGTGGTCTGTCATTGCCAGGAGTGTTCTTGTATCATCTTGTTCAGAGACATACTATGGATGTTAGGAGGACTTCTTCACAAAGATAGAAGATATTAATGTTTCTATTTTCCTGTAGAACTTCAATTTGAACTTTTGAATTACCAGCATTATCTATGGCTTTCAAAAAAAAAAAAAAAAAAAAAAGTATCACAAAGGTGTTTAACCTGTAAAAGAATCAATATGTACAATAATTCTACAGTCAGGCTAGGGAAAAGGTATCAACCAGCATATGCCTTATCAACAAAGATGTACGTTAAGTAGAGATTTATTAAGCATCATTTTTTTAGAGGAAGTTTTGTTTTTCAGTGATAGTGGTGTAAACACATTGACAACAGTAAAGTTAAAAAAAGTGGCTGAAAACTACACTTGGCTCCATATATTCACCAAGCTTCAAAGAGTTTGTGTTCTGATTTCTTTGCTGAATCTAAGGATATACTTTCAGTCGTTCAGAAAACAATTACACTGTCAGTATCTAAATTGGAAGTTGTTGATATATGTGCACTACTCTATTTTAACTAAGGGTTCATGTCTTTGTGGTGGCACCCAGCTATCCTGATGGAGCAGTTACATACAGTCTTAACTCTTGAAGCTGAAGTCCCACTGAATCAACACCACTGTGTGAAGTATTAGGACATGGCTGGCTAGGACCAGACTATAAGACTATAGACTTTCTTACATACTATAGTATATAGTCTTATAGACTAAATAAGACTATAAATTGTCTCATGATAGCTACATAGTGCAGTTGGGCACAGTCTGCAGTGTGTTCTAACCTAGTATCTTAGCTTAAATTTCAGTATATCACCCTGCTGGATACTGAACTGCACCACATACACAGTTCAAGTGTAAGTACTTGCCCTATCCCCAGTGATAATCAGTCACTTCCAGACACAGAGGACTGAACTTGATGGACCTTTGGGTTAATTGACTGTGGCATTATGGTAAGTACAACTTTGTCATAGTGTGAGATAGTTGCCAGTAGACTGGTAGTTCCACTGATCATGGTGCATATATTTGGAAAAATAAGATGATCCAGACCTGACTTGTAAAGCCACATTTTTCAGGATAAGAAGTGACTTACTTGAAACAGAAAGGATTATTGTTAAAAATCTGCTTATACAAGTGAGCAGGACAGCCAATCAGATACGTAGCATTTTCATGGGATTCTGGCTTTAGGGCTACCCATGAAATGGATCATTAATGAGTCAAGTCTTGGCAAAAGCACAAGAGGGCCTCAGGAGAGAGGTGGGGAGATAAGCTGACATTCCTAGTTTTGGTGTCCCTACAGCAAATCTCACTAAGAAGGCAAACAGCCAACAAAAGTTAGGAGCCGTTCCTGAGTAAGTTCCCAAGAAACTGTCAGTGTAGGACTTTCTTCCGAATAGATTGTGGTGTACATTACTGACTGTAGTGGTACACTACCTACTTAGTATCTCTTTCTGTCTGGCACTCACTGTTCAAGATGGTAAAGGAAGCTGCACCACACACTTGGCATCTCCCCATAACTGCTGTGTCATCTACTCCAGCTCTCTTCTTGTGGCAAGGAGAAGTTGTAGAAGCTAAAGACATTCTCATCTGCCCACACAGCTGGCAGTACTTTACAAACAGTATATTGATATATTTTAGTAGATACCAAAATAAATGAAGAAAAAAAAAATATAAAGACCATAAGCAGACCATGAAAGAAAGACGCTGTTTCAAAAAGACAAGAAATAGAAGGGGACCTTAGCAATGAAAACAGAAAGAGTAGCATAAAGGAGAAGAGAAAGGGAAGGTTACTTCAAGGTGATTTGATGGGGAGTAGAGAAGACAGACAGGAAAGAAAATGTCTTGCTGACAATGAGATGAGGTAAAATCATTACCTTTGTTCTGCTATTACTGTTATGCTTGGTTCATGTTGCTGCATTGTGACTATAGTTTATGTTGTGCAAGAGAGCAGGAGTTGCTCTGTTTGCCACCAGGATTTCCACAGCTGTTCATATTATCTCAGCTCAATCAGGAACAAGTGAATTATCTTTAGGGTAAAGATATATAGGGAATACAAAATTTGGCCATCAATGTAGTATTGTTTTGTCTCATAAAATAGTCCTCTGCAGCATCTTTTCCTCTTGTCCCATCTATACATTTCATCCAACATAGCTAGAATATGGGAAATAATGAGTAGTCCCCTAAGGAAAGGATTCAGATATTAAACATTTGATATTTTCTGGTTTGTATATCACAAAGGAACACAAATAAGATGATAACCCTAGCAGAATAAAGACTGTGCTTCTGATTCAAATAGTTGCATCATATAGCTTGATCAAAGTTTGATTTGGCCCTTCTTCTAATTCCATTAGAATTCTCTTCTTCCGAAAGAAGAGAAAAATTACCTCAGAGTGCTTACTTCTGTCTATGTCCTCAAGACGAGCTTCCAGGAAGAAGCTCTGCAAAGTTGTTCACCCTTAGGCATTAGAGAAAGTCTACTTTCTCTTCCCAGTCACATATTTTTCTAAGGCATATTTATGCACACACAAAATGTGATTGTCTGAATATTACACTTATAGGAAACCAGACCAAAAGAATAATTTTTTTGCTACTCCTGGAAAGGTATTATGAAGCACCATAAAGCTTTGAGTGTTTCTCTGCTAGGCTAATGAAACATATTACTTAGAACACGAAGTAATTTTAGATTGTATCGACAAGTTGAGTTTAAATTCTGTTGATCTTTCCTTCTTTTTTCTTTTCTTTTTTTTTTTTTTTTTTTTTTTCCTTGAGCCATCTGACCATTCAACTATTTCTCTGGGTTGTTCCCCTCTCCACTTCACATCTTACCTTTTTCCAATAGTACAGTCTGAAATAGTAACGAAGCACAAGCTTGTTAGAAAGCTTTTCTGTAACTGGGACGTGAGCAAATCAAAGACTTTGAAATTATACTCTACAGGAAAGAGATTGCTCTTTTGACATGTTGTTGCAAGATCATTCTTGAAAACTTTATCACAGTAAAGGAGGCAAATTGGCAAGATTCAACTCAGCAATGGGCTTGTGCTACTAAGCTGAACAGTTGGAGACTGTATGTCTATTATAAGCTGCAGGATGTTTTGATATTTAGAAATATACGGATTTACAGGAATAAGAGAAAAGCATGCAGATGCAAAAGAAGAGAAAGAGGAGAGACAGCTTGTTTTTTTAAGCCACATCAGTATCCTATCTTCACTCAGCCTTCCAAGATGTGCCTGGCCAAGGTAATGCACTCAATGAGGCGACTGCTCATTTCTCTATGTTTTAATTTAGCCACTTCAAATTATTGTGTAGGATTACTCATTGCTTCTGAAGAGACATCTAAAAAGATATAGGCAAACTCTCAATCAATATTAAAAGGCACAGCCCTAATTCTGTCAGCACATCTTGGATGATTTACATTGGCTCCAGAAAGTCTTGCATGATTAACGCATGTTCTCATTGCAGCAGAAAAGCACAAACAATGTGAAGAAGTATTCTTTCCATCCCCACAACCATAATTTTATGCATCTCTTCATAAAAAGGTGCTGTTCCAGGAACAATCTATGATTTCTGAACAGTTTAGAAGCATACAATTTCTGAACAGGAAATTGGTTCAAGACACAAGTTATCACTGGCAGACCTCATCTGTATGCAGAGAAAACATCACCTACAGCTTTCCCAAGATTGGCCTGCACTCAACTTGTCTTCAGTGATTACATATGTTGCCTGCAGCTGCATTTTGATTGCATACACAGTATCTTCAAGCTCTCTTGCATGAGAGGGCTACACAGAACATGCTGTTCCATAGGAGACTCCTTTTAACAAGAAATCTGTCTTCTCGGCTGTCTGTCATACTAGGCATAAATCAGTGTCAATAGCCCATTCCCAAAACAGTCTGGGCCTGTTCTACTTTCAGGCAGACTTAAACAGTCACCACATACTGCCTCTGTCACAGGATCTGGAGAGAGGCAGGCGCTTTAGCACTGCTGAATTTATTATCATTTGTCAACTGAAAAAGAAAGATGAGTTTCATCAAGAGGCAAAACCTTCCTGTATTTAATCCTGGGACTTTTATTCCTTTTCCTTTTTGGCTTTGTATGTCTTATCAGTGGCTCTTTATGCCCTCCAAATCTAACTAATTGATTCCTTTCTTCTGTGAGGCTTTTCTAACTGTATTATCATAAATTACACCCTGCTGTTTAAGAATGCATCAAATACTGTTTTAACTTGTCCAGTGCAAAGAACTGAGAACCAGAGTCTGAATCATAAAATGACATAAAATTGTGCTGGTATTAAATAGTTAATAATTTTGCTGTCACTTAGGTCTGCATAAATCCAGTCTCAAGTACTTTCTCAGCATTTATACCAGTGTGAATGATGGCAGATTTTAACTCTTTGTTCCTGTGGTGAGATAGAAGGACTACCAGCCAAGATACACAGACTGGATTGGGAAAGCAATCCTACACAATAATTTGAAGTGGCTGAATTAAAAACATCGAATATCATGCTTCTATATACATGAGAAGTAATTGCTAGGAGGTACTCATTTTGTCTGTTACCTAACAGTGCAAGGAATCTTTCCCATGGAAAGATATAAGTTCTTAACAGACATTCCTGTAACTCTACTAAATAATTATTTCCTCTACTGACAGGAGTCAGATAGTATGAACATGCTGCCAGGCAAAGACCAGGCCTTTCTCAAGAGAGTTATTGTCTTCCCTATCACTGTGAGTCAGTTTGGACTCTGAACTGCTGCAGACTCCTCTCCTTGCAGTAAACTGGCCAACTGCACCAGATAATGTGTCAAGGTTTTGGCAGTACAAAGTGTTTCCCACAGAAGACAAAACAGAGAATTACACTCTTCATTAAAGTCACAGACTGGACAACCATTGAGCCCTCATACAGAGTAGAAATCTTGTGTTTCAACTGATACTTTACTCAGGGATTTTTTTATCTTTTACTGCGGCCGTATAACAGTGGCAATTGTGCAGACAGAAGGCAATGTGACAATCTTCTACAGACCATTGACTGCTCAGTCCATACAGCCTATGAGTGCAGTTTTTTTACTCAGCTGCTTCAGAATTTCATATATTTTTGAAATCTTTAAAAGGTAGGTTTAATGCCTTTTTTACCTGCAACAAAAAGGTACATTGATTCACTTTTGGGGCTTATTTTAAATCCCAGGCATTAATCATTACAGTTGAATCATATAGAAACAAGGAGAGTCAAAGCCAATTTTCCTGTTTTCTGTCCTCCAAAATGCCAACAGAAATTCTAAGTTAACAGTGACCCATTAAAGATCACAGAAAGATGAGTCTGATGAACTTCAGGATTTAGTCACTAAACCTTAACAAGATCACCTGTTTGGTATATTCATTGGAGAGTCATTATAAAGAATTTGTTAAAATGAGGAGCAGACAGGTTTCTACCTCTGACCATATCCAAGCAGTGTGACAGACACATCTGGTGGTATGTGTTAGAAGACAGGATGGTTGGCTGCTGTGGATTCAGACCTCTTCTCAGCATGGACCCAGTAATGAAGTAAGTCTCAGTTCTAGTGGTTGTGACTTGTTCTACAACATCAAAAGCAAAATTTGACCCAACAGAAGTATGCTGTAGCTCTTGTTTTAGTGCTTATAGTTCATGCTCAATCATTTTAATTTAGGGCACACAGAAAACTGCATGCATATCTTTGACATATCTGGCACACCTTACAATTAAAGGTAAAGGTTTACTCTGGACTAAGAAGGTAAAAGATTTACAGCAGTGACTGGCTGTATGAAACAGATTGGTTTTTGAAGTTCTTTAATTTTGTCGTGTATCATATTCAGGTCTGAATTTCTATTTATTGGGTCTAGTTTAGGAAGATCCTCTATTCGTGTCCATTTCACATACATCTTAGAAAATAAGTGAAAACAGGCACAACACAAGCAATAAAAGGCTCTAAGTAAGGAAAAGACAGCTGCTTTTGAAAGTTTTAAATGAAAACCTGATACAGGAAGAAGAAATGAGTCTAACAAATAAACTTTCTATGTGTTGAAAGATCAAATGAATTCAAAAGTAGAGCAGTTAATACAGTACGTAGTTATTGCCTATGCTGCAAAACAGCAATATTTCTTGCAATTGCAACAATCAAAGGATTGCAAAGGATCCTGTAAAATATGTCACTCAATGCTTCATATTTCCCATTGTTCATAATTAAACATAGCTAAATCTGCAAGGCTGCATTATACTCAGTGCCTGCCAAGATAAAATTCACATTAGCCCTGTATAGTGCCAGAACATAGGAAACATTCAAGATGTTGTTTTCACAAGCACAGTTTCTCAATAGCACACCTAGTCATTCGAAAGGCCTTCTGAAGGAATTCAAGACCTCATTCACAGTAAAGTTCCAAAGACATCCTAGCACCTGAATCTCCGTTTTAAAATAACTAATCCAAACTCGCAGTTGTCTGGTCAGAGACAAGCAAGGTTTCAGGCAGGGGTCCTATAAAAGGTATTTAGTTCACAAGCCAAAATGAGATTCCTATTGTTGCCAGCCTGCCACAAGCCTGAGCTTGTGTCTGACAGCCCTACGGCGCTGTGTCTCATGTATCACTTCAAGAGATCTTGGAGCAGGAGCTGCTGTGTTGACAGTCCTGCTGGCAGTGCCCAAGGCTGAGTGCATTTCATTTCTCTTTCCCAGCAGGGTTGGCTGTGCATCATGGTCAGCAGTCAAAACTTGCTCTGGTTGGTAAGTGAAGCAGGAGTGACTTGCAAGATTAGCAGATAGAAGATGTTTAGCTCTTTCTCTGTTTGGAAGCCATGTTTTAATGGGCACCCTCTGAGCATAGCAGATGTTACTCCAGCGGCTCTTGAGCCTCTTGTAGTGGCATGCAGAAACCTCACTGGTTGGAAGTACAAACTCCCATACCGTGTCTTTTGTTATTTCCGAGTCAATGGAATTGTCACTCTTCTAATATTTGTAAAAATTACTGTGGTATTTCCACTCTAGGAATTAACTGAGTCCATAATTACTAGAGATAGAGGCCTATTCTCCATGGCCTAATTAGAATACTGAAATACTGTACTTAACTTCCCCTAAGGCTCATGTATGACTATATGAATGGTCTTTGTTTAAAACACAAAACCAAAGCCTCAAAATCACACATGGACTTACGTGTTGGTAAAAAGACATGAGAAAGCTTGCATACAGTATGTCCTACCATGAAGGTATTTTCTGTGAACTGGGCCATAAGACTGCAATTCTAAGCAGCCACACAATTAATTCTTCAGTTATGCAGTCCAATTAGGACAAATGCTTCCTTTCTAGTTTAATTAGAGATGGGTAAGCTCGTTTGAGCTTATTTGTATAAAATATGTGCTCATTAAACAAGGCCTGGATTTTGTTCAGCTTGTTAGAATGTTGTGAAAAAAGCTTTCTCACACTGCCTCTGGCCTTTTTAACCCCTTAAAGACCGCATGTCTGATAGTCTATCAGTTATCCTCAAAGTACAGTACATTTGCTTCAGTGAATAAAAGAAAAAGGGTGACTGTCCTATGGTCAGTATATTTGTAAACTTCATGCTGTCATGGGGATAAATATCCAGACCCAGCTATCAACCCCATAGCATCCCCTTCCTGTGGGCTAATGTGACTGAGGATGGGTTGGTATGATTTGCTAATCTTTTCAGAGCTCCACGGAAGCGGAATGAAAGATAACTCTGAGACTGATACACACCCTGCCTTTGCTGAGAAGAGAGCAGGGGACCTAGGAGCCAGTGTGTGAATATCTCTGGGGAATGGAGCTGAAAGATTTACATGAAAACCATACAGTAAGAAGCCACAAAGGGCGCAAAGTCATTTGAATTGTCCCAAGTTAACACAATACCAGCAGTTGCTGCACACAATGCCCTCTTTCCCACCTCTTAACTTGTATCTTTTATGAGATCATTTGTTCAGTGGTCAGCAGTGCACTGTCATGGCAAGAGCACCTGGAGGAGTCTCATTCATTATGTTGTTTACTCAAACCTTAACTGCAGAAAATCCTGTCCTGAGTGCTTAGATACAAGATGGAGCTCCTCCTGAGATCTCCTCTGTTTGACCTAGGCCTTTGATGCAGTAGGGCCTGCACGTGGGCACTGGGAAGCCAAGCATGGACAAGGGCTCAAGCCTCAGGAGGCCATAGAAACGAGGGCCCCAGTTGCTAGAAAAGGCAGGAGGGCAGGTCGCTAGAGATCAAAATCTAATTTATTCCTCCTCAGGCTGCGCACTTGTCCTTTCTGCCAGCAAAAGGGACAAGTGCAGTCCCGAGGAGCACACAAAGTGGGACATGGCAGCCACAGCTGAATGAACTCTTGGGCATGCCAGGACTATTTTACAAATGCAAATCTACCCATTTTCCCTTGCATGTGAGGGAGATTAAGCATGCAATGAATGTGCATTCAAATATTGTGTGCGCAAACACAGCAATTGCCCTTTGAAATTCTAGCACTGAATGCTTCTGGTTTCTGCTAAAATGCTTGGAGCCTCAGTCTGAGAGGCTCTGAACAAGAAGAAAGCTCAAGTACAGATCTCAGGTCTCCAAGTGGTTTCCGCACGGCAGGAAAGAACATACTGATAAAGCAAAGGTCAGGCTTGGATCTTGGGGCCCAGTATTTGAAAGCTAAATGAGAAAGGAACAGCTTACTCCCAGAACTACCCATGGCTATCTGCAGGCCAGCTGCAGAAGCCTCCAAACTTGAGGGGAAATATAGCATATGCTCACGATGTTGTTCTAAGTTGTGCCTTTGGGATTGCATCCAAGGTTGACTGAACTTATTGGGAACTTGGGCTTCACAGACTGCATGTGGTGGTTCAGCAGCGACATACAGCTCAGCTCTGCTGGCAAAGGTTTCAGCTCTTTGCTGTGTGTGTGCTGCGCTCCTTACTGTCCCAACACCCGCTCTCTTGAGATTGCCTTGTGGGCAATATGCAGTGTGAAATAAAGGCACTGCAATTTTCTTAATTATATTTAACTCCTGAAGTTTCAAAATGACATCATGCTATTTATGATCTTGTATTTTCACAGGTGTCATGTCGTCATTTCTGAATCTGAAAGATTGCTTCATTACAGCTAAATGGGATGGGATGCAGGAAAATTACTAGTTTTGAGCTGGGACCTATAGAGACCTGTCATGTTGTATTAAAAAAATAACCAAATGCAAACATTTTTGCAACCCCACGTCAGAGGAAGATATCAGCAAAATCTCTTCTTCAGGATATGTTAGTCCCAAGTTACTTTTCCTTTCAGAAAGAGATTTCCTAAACAACCAGGCATGATGAAAATGAGAGAACTTCTTAATTGGTAACCTGAAGAGCTAGCACAGAGCTCTTTCCTCTTCCCTTTCCTCTACTGATAGACATCTTGTGGCAAATGCAGACAACAAAAGAGTGAACCACTGTCTAATAATTGAGGGTCTCCCCATCAGTCTGCAGAGGGTAAACTTTTTGGGCCAAATCAGCACAAAATTCTATCTTGCTTTTGTAAGTGGAAGGTAACACACACACACAAAACAAACAAATAAACAAAAACAACCCACATTTCTATTCCTGTTTTCTGCTTCAGGAACAGCTAGAGTCATGAAGTATCACTTTATGGGCACAGTGCTCTTCACTGAAAGTGGTAAAGATTTCAAACAATAAGTGAAGGGAAAAAAAAAGAAAAAGTGGAAAGGAAAAGTCACAACATAAGTGTCTGTCAGTTTTTTTATAAAAGATTTCAGAAGTCTTTTTTTTTTTGTCATGTTCTGCATTGGTCCAGATAATGTTAGTCTGGTCATGGTATAATAGATGAATATAAATCCAATTTAATTCAGCTTAGGTTTTCCCAGATTTACTGCAATCTTATCTGAGTTATGTCAATTTTATGTCTGAGCTGGAAGGGGAAATCAGAGAATTTATTGGCCTAACTCCCAGCTCTCATGCACATTTGCCCTCATTTAACTCAGACAACATTATCTCCAGGATGGCCAAACTACACAGTAGTTTGGTACAAAACAGTTAATTCTGGTTTTCAGATAGTGTAAATTACTTATCAGTAAGAATAGTTTTGTTTTTTTTTTTCTAATGTCACACAGAGAAGAGCCACCTGAGGGCAAAAGTTTACAATGTATGGTGTTGTGGCTGAGAATTTTTCAATCAAGTAGTTCAGATAATTCTATGATGTGTGAATTCTCCAGAACTGGATGATACCCCTTTCTAACCTTTTAAAGCATTTTTCTTGGGTTCATTGCGATGAAGTTTTTCCACCCTAAGCACACTCTCATGAACTAGGAGTGGGGTGACACAGTTATTTTCCAGTTAGCACTTGTCCAAATATTCTAAATTTACCATAAGCAATTGCCTTGCAGGTGAAAAATTCTTGGAGTGCTCGCAGATCCCCAAGAGAGCGAACAACTATCCTTCTGTCATAGTGAGTGCTGGGAACAGAAGCTACACTGTGTGTCAAGTTAATGAACATTTACAATTGCAAGAGGTTAAAGGTGGAGGGGGAGTGCAGATGATAGAGATACCTCAGTAGTTTGTCTGACAGATAACAGGGGGCCTGAAAGGTCAGCAGTAAGCTAGGAAAAGCTGCCTGCAAGAAACTTTGTGGGGTGAGGAATGTGCCTGGCTACACCTGCTGACGTTGTTGTGTCTCTAACTGTGCCCTGGGACTGAGGGAATATTTTTCATTAGGGATAGTGGGCACAGACATCTCCCCATCCATGCATTTAATGGAGAGCAGCCAAACTGCTATGCTTGTGGAGATGTGAATGATGGAGTCCTGTTAATTGAAGCAACTTTCAGGTACAGTTACTGCTTCTTTCACAGGGAAGTCAGTCAAGGAGCTCCTGACTTGGTATCAAGCAAGCCTGGTATATAAGCAGCCTTAAGATAAGATAGATAATCCTTGCGTAGACAAAAAAAAAAAAAAAAAAAAAAAAAAAAAAAAAAGAAAAAAGAAAAGAAAAGATAAAATTAGATAGAAGAAATTGATTGTCCTTTTTCACAGTGAAGGGATGTCTACAAAGTATCCTACTACGGTCTCTGATCTGTAAAAGATAGCAAATAGGAAGATAATAAAATCTGATTATATCTAAGCTATCCAGGAGAATAAGGAAAAGACCTCATTAAAAATAATTACAGGAGGATCTCAGAGCACTGAGATGTGTAGAAGGAAAATGACAGATGAAGTCAGAGTAGTTAACTGTGAACTGGTTAATGTCAGAGAAAAAAAGTTCTAGCTTATTTTTCACCAAAAGCAGCTCTGGTCTGGCTGTTTCTATATGGGGGACAAAAAAGGAGGAGAAGGAGAAGGAGAAGGAGAAGGAGAAGGAGAAGGAGAAGGAGAAGGAGAAGGAGAAGGAGAAGGAGAAGGAGAAGGAGAAGGAGAAGGAGAAGGAGAAGGAGGGGAAGGGGAAAGGGGAAGGGGAAGGGGAAGGGAGGGGAAATGGAGGGGAAATGGAGGGGACAGGAAACGAGGCAAGGCGAGGCAAGGCAAGGAAAAAGAAATCATGATTTTAAAGAAATCATGTCTTCTGTGTAAATTAAAATGGCAAAACAAATGTTAGGAATTATCTTGGAAAGAATAAAAAGCAGAACAGAAAATGTACTTATGCCACTCTATAACCTTCCTTCTCTTGCACAGCGTGCTTCCTCAGAGGTGTAGAGGAAATGAGGAAAGCAAAGCAAAAATGAAGAAGAATCAAATATTTTTTGTGCGAAGAATAACTGAAAGGACAGTCTGGCAATGATGATTAAGTTGTCAGTAGGCAACGGACACACTGGGAATAATTAGTAAGGAATGAGTATTTATGAATTCCACTAGAACAGGAACCAAGAGGCATTGAATGAGATGAGAAAAACAAAGCAAAACAAGAAATACCTCTGCACTGAATGTGTACTTTACTGTATGTCATGTAGGGGTGTTGTGACTGTGTGCATGCTCAGTTTGCAGGGTTTCAAAAAAGGATTGTACAAATGCAGAGATGAAAAATCTACCAGAGGATATTGCATACAAAGACCCAGGAAATTACTGAACTGCAAAACACTGGATACTAGGAAAGTATTCAAGAGAAACACACCTCTTTCTCTCACATCTGGCTTTAGACACTGGTGTCGACAGGACATTCTAGAGCAACCTTTGGTCTGAACCAATTCTTACGTTTTTTTTTTATCAGCTTTCTGTTTGCAAAATACCACAAGCAATCCCTCTGGCAGTGCTATGACCCAGCTGCAAATGCTTTTATACCCTTACTTCTGCCACCACGATGATCTAGGTAGCGTCTGGGATATGAAATATGCTCTTATTCTTGAGCCACAGCAGAGCACTCAATTCTGCAAATTAAGTAGGCACGTGAATAACTTTGAGTATACCAGCCACTGATTTTGGTACACTTGGTTTAAAATTAAAAATCTGAATAATTCTTCTGAAAATAATTTTTCTGAGAATTCTGAAAATATTGAAATATTTGCTGAATGCAGCCCACCACGTCTTTCAAATCTGTTAAAAATAGATGTGGAAGCTGTTTCCCAGTAGTTTTAATTTATCCTCTGTCTGTCTCATGGATCAGATTGATTTTTTGCTTAGAATTGGCAAAAGTTGCCATATCTCTATAAAAAAATTTATGTATATCTGTATGTATCTATCCAACAGGCTGGTGTGGACCACAAATATGGCTGAACTTATATAGCTGGATGGTTCTTATCTAGGAAGACTTTGGTTTCTGAATTAGAGGAAATACTCCATTACAAGAGTAATCTTCATCCAGAGTAAAACTAGGAAGAGATAACGACGAGTATGGGTCAATGAAATAATACAGGCTTGCGAATAGACGTGATCACATTTCCAGGCATGTCTGTCATTTGTTGCAAGCTGAGTGGTGTAGCTGATAATTGAAAGGAAGGGAAGCCATCCACAGGGACCTGGAGAGGACGGAGAAGTGGGCCCATGAAAATCGAATGAGGTTCAACCAGACCAAGTGCAGGGTGCTGCACTTGGGTGAGGGCAATCCCAGGTATTTATACAAACTGGGGAAAGATCTCCTTGAGAGCAGCCCTGGGGAGAAGGACTTGGGGGTCCTGGTAAATGAAAAGATGGACATGAGAGGGCAATGTGCATTTGTAGCCCAGAAGGCCAGCTGTGTTCTGGGCTGCCTTAAAAGAGGAGTGGCCAGCAGGGACAGGGAGGTGATTGTCCCCGTCTACTCAGCTCTTATGAGGCCCCATCTGCAGCACTGCGTCGAGGCCTGGAACTCCCAACACATGAAGGATATGGAGCTCTTGGAATAGGTCGAGAGAAGGGCCACTAAGATGATCAGAGGGCTGGAGCACCTCCCCTGTGAGAAAAGGTTGAGGGAACTGGGATTGTTTAGCTTGGAGAGGAGAAGGCTCTGGGGAGACCTCATTGTGGCCTTCCAGTACTTGAAGGGAGCACATAAACAAGAGGGTGAATGACTGTTTATGAGAGCGGATAGTGATAGACAAGGGAGAATGGTTTTAAACTAAGACAGGGGAGGTTTAGGTTAGATATTAGGAGGAAGTTTTTCACACAGAGGGTGGTGATGCACTGAAACAGGTTGCCCAAGGAGGCAGTGGATGCCCCATCCCTGGAGGCATTCAAGGCCAGGCTGGATGTGGCTCTGGGCAGCCTGGTCTGGTGGTTGGTGACCCTGCTCATAGAAGGGGGTTGAAACTCAATGATCATTATGGTTCTTTTCACCCCAGGCCATTCTATGATTCCATGATTTCCACTTCGGGTATATTTTATTATCTTCTAATATTTGATCCCACTACTTTGAAAGCATAGTCCTGCTGTCCAGAAGCTGCTTTGCTTTGAGCAGGTAAGACAGAAGAGTCAGTAGATAGAAGCAATTTGACTAGGAAGAACATGGCATCTTTGTTCTGTAGATGAAAAATACAGCACACGCAATCAAAACATCAGGTATCCCCCTGTGGTCTCATGGGACAAGGTGACTGCAAAAGGTCTCTCTGCAGGCTGCCTAGACAGGGCAAATAATCCAGCATCAGAAAAGTTTTCCTCCAAGGAAAATGAAAATGTCTAGAGCCAGAGGACACAGCTCAGCTGCGAACTGTGGTAGTGCTAATTGCTTCTTCCTTCCACACCAGGAGAACAAAAGTAGGCCAGTATTTGTGTTCGTGGCTATAAGAAGCAGAAAAAAGTCTGTGTTCTTTCAACCTCTTTGCCTCTGAAAAACTTGATTTCCCTATAAATTGGTCCAATGAGATAGGGAATTGAAGTTGTTCTAGCTTTGGAGAATTTACCCGAAACCTTAAGCAAACTGCCTGGGATCACAGAACAACGCATTTCTGGCAGCAAGGTGCCTTTTCCCAGATCTGTGCTTTCACTGCAGAATAGTCTGCCAGGATCTGTGTTCAGACAGGCACTTAAACTAGGCACTTTTCTGGACATCCAGTCAAGCTGCCCTGTGAATTCAAGGGGTCTGCTAGCAGTGCAGATGTGTGAGTCAGAGGAAGATACCAAGGATGAGAAATTCAAATTCTTATCGCCAAAATGAATGATTGAAGCCACATACATAATTTCATCTTGAGGTCAACATTACAGTGGGATTGTCTATACATATGTTCTTCAGGTCTTTCCTTGACTTTTGACAGGACTGAGGCATGGTCCTTTCTGTCTATTAAGTCATATGCTCTTCTTTTGATTGTCAGATTACATAGCATGGCACTGAGACTCTCTGGCATTTTATTTGTCTCTGAAGACATGCTCCCGGCAGATCTGAGTTTTGTGTTGTCATGGAGGTCTTGTCATTTCTCTGCCTGGAAGATGTCTACCTTGTTCCTGAGTGTACAAGCCACCTATCACTGTGCAATGTCGATTTGTGCTGCGGACAACAGTGTTCTGCATTCAGAACTTATCTTCTGTTTTGCAGTTATTATGAGGCAGCAGAGAACAAAGTGCCATGACAAAATATGTGCACAACATCTAATCTTAGGTTTTTGACTTTGTGTGCAAAAATAGGATTTGCTAGAATCCCTGAAACCCAGCCTGGTTGCAGTTTAACTCCCAGAATCTGTGTTCCCACTCTATTCCCTCTCTCGGAGAGCTGAGTCTGGTTTTGTTTTTGAAACACCCCACCACCTTGTGTGAGCCTGGACCCAATTAATACCTGACTCAGTTTGGACTTGGTGATGAGGACTATGTGATTTCTCCAGCCAGAAGGCCAAGCGTAGGAGATTTCCAGAAGGTTGCACTATAGTTGAGGTGAACAGATCTGCTCAGTCTCATTGGATTTAAGTCAGTTGTGTTGTATACCTGTGCTGGAAGTATCTGTGATTTCTGGTCCATCCTTGCATGACACAGTATATTATAAATGTCATACTGGGGGCTATCAATCCAAAGTGACACTACAGGTGTCCATGATGACATGGCTTTGTCATGAGGCAGAACTCTCAGTCTTCAGGTTTTCACTGCAGGTTCTCTCAATAGTAGTGGCCGTAACTTACACCTGTGACACTGGCATTGCCAATTCAGATATTTCCCTGCTATATTTCTTATTCTGCTGAGCAAATCTGTGCAAGTACAGTGCTATCCCAGTTTAAAAATCTTGTCCCTCTTTTCTGTTTTTCAGCCATCTCTTTCACCGTCTGTCTTTGAGAGGCCTGTCTCTATTCCTCTTCCTCTCCCCAAACTCATTTCTGATAGAGCCTGTCAGACTATGCCCACAGTGGGTTAAAACATATGTATGATTAGTTACCAAGTTAGAAGAGTTTAATAAGGCATGTGCAGGTGTAACAGACAACTTCTTTCTGTTTGTATGACCTGGCACACAGTGAGTATATGCATGTCGTATTCTAAATGGGGATACCAAGAGCAATGGCAAAACAACATCCATCTAAATTACATTCTAAAGAAATATAAGTCATATTCCTTCATGAAAATAGTCTTCAAAACCCTCAATCTAAAACTACCTTCCTCTAATTTTAGATACCCTCTGGAGACAGAACAGAATGAGTGCCAGGTTAAATAATACCATGAGATTATAGTCTGTGCTTGAAGCATCTCCCTCTGCTTAATATCTATGGCACAATGTGGCTATCACTAAGTGAAATCACTGCAGCTCCCTCAAATCATTTCAAGTTGAAGTAAATGAAGGCAAATGTAATTTGATTATCGTCTGTTTCTGCATCTTGGAAAAGCCAAAGATAAGGGCCCAATATTTGCTTATTTGCTGCTCCTTGCTGTTATTTTCTTTTTGTGTGGTTGTGTTTGTTTTGGTTTTTTTTTTTTTTTTTTTTTTTTTTTTTTTGACCAATGCAGTGAAAGACTGAAGTGCCTGTTTGGTTTGACCAAACTTTTCTGACAGATATTTTCCAATTGTGAAAGAATCTGACCTTTATTAAAATCAATAACTTTTTAAGTTGTGTACAACAAACACTGGAAGTAACAGCAGAATTTAGTGGTGATTTTCATATTTTAAAAGGTATATTTCTAGCTGGGATAAACAGTATAAGTACTTGTTCTTGATTTGTTTAAATTAAAATCCAACTCTATTTGCTTTCTTAGTTTGTTTGTCTACTAGCATTGTTTTAAGCATCTTTGAAGTTATAACATGAGACATCCCAATTAATGGCAGAAAAGTGGTTGGTAGAAGTAGAGTGCCAGAAACCCACTAACTAGCTAATCAGTCAATAGACTGACTTTGTCAGACCATAAATTCAGCTATCACATTTCATTATAAACAAACAGCCTTCCCTACTCTGACACTGAGGTCTGGTATCTGGGGTGTGTTTGAAATATCACAAAATGTGTTACAAATATAACTTCAGCAAGAGCACTCCGACAGATAAACCAGATGAGATGAGGTCAAAAAATAAACCAAGTATGCATTTGTCCCTTTATTCCCCATTCTTCCTACAGCTTTTTGTCTCTTCTGGGAGGTTCTGTATGCCAGCAAAGTTCCGCTGCTTATTTGTTCCAGTTGCATCCAAGTGCACAGTTCATTTTGGACAAATTTCCTTTTCTTTCTTCTAGCAAAAGGAAAAAACATGTTGAAGTTCTGGTTCTGATAGTTATGGTGTTTACCCTGTTTACCAAGCATCTAGAGGGGAATGGCTGAATATCCAGTTTTGCAGGTGAAGCACTCTTTCAAGCATCCTCCTTTTTGATTTTCATTTTTTCATGATTGCTGTCTTTTGCCCCAGCAATATTTACTATCTCTATTGAAATCAACTCCTTGTTGCCAGTGATAAATGCAAATCACATCTGACATTCTCAGAGCAATAACAAAGTACTAAACAGAGACCTTTTCCTTAACAACAAAGGAAAATGCTAGCTGCAGTGATACTGTTATGATTAGCTTTTGGCTTATGGTTTTAAAAAGCACTCAGTTACAACAATTTTTTCCAGCTTTAGTATTCAATATGTAAAAGAAATTTTGGCTTTTGGTATGCCATTTATTGGATATCTAATTATAAAGATAATTTATTACCTCCCCTCACTTCTGCTCAGATTGAGCTCCTTTTCCTCCTCACAAAGCTGTTGTCCAAGAAAAAGTCTCCAAAATCTACCTAAAGCAACACTTGTGTGAGTAAAGCCTGAAAACATGGCATTACACTAGAAGACAAAATTGTATAGAGCAACTTCTGTTTGTAAAATTGTGTTGTAAAATATTTTCAATATATAATTTGCTCATACCTTATTGAATTAGAACCAGAATAGCTCGCCACAGATTTAGCTGTGGAGCCACTGTCTGTTCACATAATCATTTTATCCAACTGCATTTTGTTTTGTGCGTTTTGTTGAGGAAGCCAAGATCAAAGTGCAGTTCGGATATTCACAACACTGTTCACAAATCTGGTGAAATAAAATTTTTGCAGTTTTCAACATAATGCCATGAGCAGGCTCCACATTAGGAGAATTAGACAGTGGTTTGCTTTGTAGATTTGCAAACCTGTGACTAATCAAAACTCATTTGTAGTGTGCATTGCAAAACTTGAAGCTAGATGTGGTTTGTGTCATTTAGGGTTTATTGGGTACACTTAGCTTCTCTACTTTTAGACCAGAATTTTTTTGCCTCTCTTCACTGGACAATGTTTCACACAAAAATTCCTAAATCAACCCACAAGCCATCTTTAATTTTTTTTTTTTTTTTCTGCTTGTAGCTTAATACTTTCAAGTTATAAATATTATCAAGAACACGTGATGCTGCTTTTCTTAAGACTGTCAAGATATTTCATGCAGTCACTGTCCACACATAAGAAAGCTATTGAACTAGACATCCATAACAGGGGAAGTGATGAGAGAATTCTCTAATATATGAGTAATCCTATTTGTTGTTCATCTTAAAAAATAAAATAAAATAAAATAAAATAAAATAAAATAAAATAAAATAAAAT
>NW_024962272.1:13107839-13127973 GCF_019238085.1 Lagopus leucura
ATAAAATAAAATAAAATAAAATAAAATAAAATAAAATAAAATAAAATCAAAACAATAAAGAAGCTGATTTTTGAAGCTCAATAGTGTAAAATTATCCTAGCTAAAGGAAAGCAATGCATTCTTAAGATCAGTTAGAATTGTTCAAGTGTATTTTAAATCCTTAATCCCAATTATCAAAAAGCTACTGTTATATGTATAACCTTGAGTAAAGTTTTATTGAATTTATCTTTAGTGAAGGACCTCAGAGTTACTGTAGTATTTCATGTATTTGAAAATCCACAAAGTGATGTCTTTGGCTTTGCTATATACCAGATAAATCCATCGTTTTAGAAAAGTCAATTAGCTCACTCTGTGAATGATGATTTCACTGCAAAACTATGCCTTTATTACATTTCTGAAATTCTTGTAGTCAGTGTCAACCAGAGAATGTTTAATATTGTGACTGATAGAGCTACAGGAATATAGAAACATTTTATTAGTTGTATTAGAAACTTTTGAAGGGCCTGTCTAACTCTTTTGCTCTTCAAGGCTGTCTTTAAAGAACTACTCTTTACGTAAGAGAGAGCCCAACAACTACAATAAGAAACAGGCCTTGGATTGCATGAAGTTATTTAAATATTACAGCTTGGTATATCTAGACAGGAGAGCTAAATATATATATACAAAGAAAGGAATTGGGTCAAGAACCTTTTGTTCTCTGAATTTCATACTGCAGTAAAATCTGGGTTTTATTCCAACCTTCTGATAATCTCAGTTGTATAGTCCTTTGAAGGAAGAAAGAAACCTTAACTGAAGCATGGTTTTAATCTTTTTCATCCAGTACAGACCAAGCAACAGGTCAAGTTTCTTTTACTTTTGTGCATTGACCAATACCTTAAACAAACATACTGATATGTTTAAGAGAAAGAGCCAGTATTTTACAAGTAAAAGCAAGACTCTTAATTTACAAAGATAAAAAATATTATTACAGAAAATAAATTATTTCTATCATAACTACCATGTATAAAGTAACTGCAATGAGAAGAACAAATTTCTATGTGGCCTCTGTGTCCAGTTTAACAGTATCTTGTTGTGTGCCAATGGGGTGGTAGAGTATAGAAGTCTATTTCACCTGTAGGAACTGCATATAATTGCAAAAGCCTTAATTTGGACACTGGATTTCCTTTATGGGATTTTTTTTGGAATGTATGTTTTGAGAAGTCTTTGTTTAATTGTGGTTTTATTACATAAAATATTTATCAGTAATGTTATTCTTTGGAAGACCGTTGTTTAAAAAAGCTCTCCTCTTTCTAGTGAATAGTATGAGGCTAATAATATGTTTTCTGAACTGAAGTGTATTTATGGCCTATTTTCACTGTGGAGTAATTCAGTTGGTATAGAGATTCTTCTAATTTACACCAGACTTTTTTCTTCTCTAACTGATAAGTCATAGAATCACAGAATCATAGAATCATTATATTTGGAAGGGACTTTCAAAAGTCATCTAGTCCAACTTCCCTGCAGTGAACAGGGACATCCACAGCTGAATCAGGTTGCCCAGGACCTGATCCAGCCTTGCCTTGAAAGTCTTCAGGAACAAGGCATCAATCACACCTTGAGGCAACCTGTTCCAGTGCCTCACCGCACTCATTGTAAAAGACTTATACCCAACATAAATATATCTCCTATAGCTGCAGATAGAAGACCTCATTGACAGGCTCCATTTGATAGGGTAGCCTGTAGTAGACACTGATCACAAGGCTCCCTTTGCTGCCTCAGTCTTTAACTACCACTCATAGGCTTTTGACTTGCTCATGATTATTGTTTAGGGACAACTCTTCATGTTCTGTTCCTTTCCCAGTGTAGGTAGCAACATTCCCTTCCCTCCTTCCTTGCCTGTCCCTTCTGAACGTCTTCTAACCTTCGCCTCCAGTCGTGGGAATCATCCCAGTGGGTTTTGATGATGGCAATTGCATTGTGGTTTTCTAGTAGCACAGTAGTTTCCAGCTCCTCCTGTTTGTTTCTCAGGCTGTGTGCATTGGTGTAGGGGCACTGAAAGGTGAGAAGGGCACATAAGTGAAAGTAAAAAGGCAAGAAGGCTTCACAGTGATTGAGAATAAGGCGGGGAAGGAGAATAGTTAGAGGCAGTTTATAGAAGTAAGAATGTAGATCTTGTTAGAAAAATAGGGGATGGCAGACACTGGCTCTGGGATAGTGAGGGGGATGAAGGCCATACCGTTAAGGTTTGAGAACAGCCCAGAGTCATCTGGCAGGGAGGTGATTACATGTCTACAGGGCAAGAAGAAACTGTTTTGGGGGGATGCCCCCCTGAAAGGTCAGAAGTTTACAGTGAGAAAGACAATGAAACCTTTGTGAGGAAGACAAAAAATCTTCATCCGACAACCCACTACACATGCGCAAGAGCTGAGGGTCTGTGTGCTAATGAACTCTCGGGGGTGTAATGAATATGTGTCGGAATTCCAACTGATATGTATTAGTTCAGACTATATCTGTAGCACAATTTTTCCTGATGGTGTGCAAGTTAGGCAGATCTATGCCCCTTGCACCCAGCATAAGCGCACCGCTGAATAAACCATACCTGCTTTGTAATTTTATTTGGGTTACAGAGTTTGATTCCACACATCAGTGCTTTAGCTGGACAGCTGGTTTTGTCACCTCCTTAAAGGATAACTCCTTAATTCCTTTTAAATATTTCACTTGATTTTCCCCACTGCCTTCTCCTGTTGCCCAGCAGCCACTGTTCATCATCATAGGATTTTGTGTGTGCTGCAGTGTTGCCAGCACCTCACAAGGTAGCGGGTCCTTCAAGGCCTCTGCTAGCATCCTGACCCTCTAATATAGCTATGTCTTTTCACAGCTTATCATGGGAAGGCTCGCTATCCCCTCTGTCCACCTTCAGACCTAGTTTAAAGCTCTCCAAATGAATCCTGGTAGCTTTTTCCCAAGGACTCTTCTCCCCCTTTGAGGAAGGTGGATCCCATCTGGTGCCCATAAACCTGCTGCCATATAGGCCATTTGATTGTCAAAAAAACCTGGTGATGGCATCAACCATGAAGCCAGGATGAAGCCAGGTTTTTAAAGATAAGACTCTGGTTTGTTTCCATGTCCTTACCTAATACAGGAGGCAGAGAAGAAAACATGATCTGTGCATTCAGTTTCTTCAGTCATCCCAACATCCTGAATTGCGTGCACAACAGAAGCAGAATTCAAGAGCCAACAAGTAATTTCTGCTGTTTTATATAGGCTTATAAGTCTTTAAAGCCCCAACTGCTTTGTTTCTCTCTATAAAATGTACTCTTAGGAAAGAAGGGGAGCTGAATATTCTTCCGTACATTTTGGTAGAACACAACACTACACTAGAATTTTACTTTTCCCTGATATTGACATTTTCAGATGAGTGTATAAGGACAAAGAAAAAATTTTATATCTTGTAGTAAGTATCAGAAGTATTTATAGCCACTTGAAATTCATTTGGCAACTTTCAGGATTAGACCTGCTGGTCAGAAAGGACCTGATGATATGCTTAAGCAGGTAGAGTCTGAGTCCTGGAGCATCTCTGTGAAGTGACTGGGGCAAAAGTGACTGTTCTTTAAGAAGATATAAAGGATATAAAGGAGAAATTGTATATACATGTTTATCTACACTGATCTTCATTTAGACTGGAATCTGATTTTCGGTATCCACTGCACTGTTTTATGAAGTTAGATCCAAATAAAGAAAAAGGAAAATAAGAGTCTAAATGTGTTCCTGAGAGACTGCAGGTGTGTTATACTCAACTGAACACATAGTTTTCTGGCATGTTTCTTGTTGTGTGTAGCCAAGCTGGGGCTCCCTGAGGAGAGATGGAAGGCAAT
Organism: Lagopus leucura; assembly: GCF_019238085.1. Classification (NCBI taxonomy): domain Eukaryota; kingdom Metazoa; phylum Chordata; class Aves; order Galliformes; family Phasianidae; genus Lagopus; species Lagopus leucura. The sequence continues at coordinate 13,111,694 of NW_024962272.1, forward strand.
CTCATCAGAGGCTGAGTGTGGGCTATCTGAAAGAAGGACTCCTTTTGAGTTTCTTTTTTCATATCATAATGACCATTACTCTCTTTTAATAAAAGGCACTGTAAGACAACCATACTGGCTGGTTTTTGGCTGAAGAGCAGCATGTTGCCTGGGTTAATGCCCTCATTTAGCATACTGATCCTGTTATAGGAAAGCCTTTTGAAAATCAGAAACAAATGACATAACTTATGATAGTTTTACTCAGGACAAAAAGAAGTTAGTTCCTGGAGGAGATGTAGGTTTATGTCAAACTTGTAGGAAAATAAATGTTTGTTTGTTTGTTTGTTTTCATAAAGTGGTGTAATTTGACATTCAGTGTGGAATCTGACAGTTTTGTTCTGAGTAAATGAACTCCCTATCGCCAGGCATTTTTTTACTAGCTTCCTTAATGGCCTACAAAACAAAACATGGAGAAGGACAGGGTTTTGCAGACCTTGTCTTTTCCACCTTTCTGGACATTCACCCTAGTGTGCAGCTGTAGGCACATGGGGGAAATATCTGTCTCTAACCTAGGATGGGAGAGTGGTAAAACCCACAGAGACTGTTGCAAGAATGCCATTAGATAGGAGTGACAGTCAGTTAGCACTGAGATTTCTCCTCAAAAGCAGCTGGAGGAGATAAGAGATGGACTTCAGCCACAGAAGGATAATATCCCTTCAGAGAGTTCAGATAGATGGTATGACTTGCTTTATAAAAGGAATGCTGCTGGAGTGCAGACTTATGAAGGGGTACCTGCTCAATAATTCATCCCGGTTCTCCCTCTATACTCTTTATGGCTTCATTTATGAAGAACTGACATTTACAATGTAATTATTTTAAATTATTTGGGCTCTTTTATGTCAAAATATGCACCTTTAAAAAAAAGATTTTTTTCATTATAATATATAAAGCAAAGAAATGCAATATATTTTGGGCATTAGATCAGAAGACTTTATTTAGGTCTTTTTTCCATGTCACCCCCTAAGGGGAAAGCACATTAAATTGCATAGTTTGCATGGCAAAATAAGTACAGCTTTTCATCATCAGTAGTTCTCAAAGGAAGCTTAGTTTTCTAATGGGACACACAATCCCCTGCTGGATGGTGCTCTGAAAGGAATCTAGATATTTCCCCATTAAATAATTATGAACACAAAGAATATTCCTCCTATTGCCATTGAAAAAAGTTTGTGAATGAGCTCCTGAGGAATTTGTGCTGAATATTGCTTTCAGATTTGTGACAGATTTGTTTTTTCTTAAAGTGTGTGTGTGTGTGTGTGTGTGTGTGTGTGTGTGTGTGTATGCATATGTATAAAAAATCCTCATGGTCAAACATCAGTCAAAGGGAATACCGTCTGTGTTTTGGCTTAGATGGGCAAAGAGGAAATTAAATGCTTCAAAGGATTATTAAACCATTTGAAAAAAAATGGAACATTTAAATGAGAATAGGAAAAACATGAAGCAGAACAGGAAGACAAAAGAGAAAGGCATGCATGTAAAACTAAACCCAACAGATAAATGTCCTGCTTTCAGAAGTTCAGTGAATACTTACTGGAGAACTTGATCTTGACCCACTGCTGTCTATGATGATTTTAAGAGATGTACAGAGCCCTGTAGTACAAAGAACACCTCAAATGAGTTATTTATCACTTTTCCCAAGCCTTTTTTTTCTTTCAAATGCTGTCCATAATTTGTTTCTTCTGTTTGGAAACATAAGAAATGTTTCCAATGCATCCCCCTTTCCCTAATTTTCATAATGCAGTCATTTGGTTCAAAATACATTGCTGTGTTATGGGAGAGCTAAAAGCTTAGTAAGAAGAGTACGAGTGCTCAGCCCTTATGAAGAAGGAGGATCAGTTTATTTTTTCTGGCTACAAGCTATTTTCATTTTGGTAAGAAGAAGAGAATGCATCTTTCCACAGAGTTTGCTTCCCCCCCACCCTCCTGCTCTGGCTTTCTTTCCGATGTAGGGGAGAGTCATATGGATTGTCTTCATGATCTTTAAGGCATCTGCCATTATTATTCTTAAACGTGACTCCAGGAGATATTCTGGAACATTCTGAATAACACATTTTAATATGCATAGTCAAGGCTGTGGATATTTCTGGAATGTAGTAACTAGTTCAGAGAAAAGCCAAGGCTTTGGTTTCTCCTCAAACTTTCTGAGTTACCTTCTGCCAAAACTGAACTTGTCTACCTGGAAGTGCTCAAAAAATGAAGACTTCTCTGTCCTAGAGAATCCTCTTTAACAGAGCCTTGAGGTTTGGGGTCTTCTTCAGCGCTGCAGTGCACCATCTCTTACCTGCAAGCACCATCTTTGGGAATTGGATATGACATTAGCTCATACTTCCTCTACATAACTCTCAGTGGTCCAGTTTATAAAGTAAGTTTGGAGAAACTTTAAAGTGAACTGCCATTATAATTAAGTTTCCTAAATACTTTATCATTTGGTCTGAATTCCTAACTACTTCCTGAAGTAACTACATCCTGTGTGCTTAAGACTTTAGCAGATTATTTTATGTTTCTGCTTTTATTCTTAGTGTAGCATGTTTATCACATCTTCCTACAGCTGGTTAAACTACTTTTGTTGGAAGCTGGTTGTCTACAGAACATTTGGTTTTTGTGGATGGATCATTCCTAAAGTGGACCTATTTTTTGTATATATAATTGGAAAGTATTTTCTGGTTGACATTAAAATCCTCTAACTCATAATTCATTGTACTTATTAACTGTTGTGTTTCTCTTCTGTTATGGTTCCTAAGATACCTTGGCTTTATGCTTTTTTTCTATTTTGTTTTCTAGAGCTATCAGAGAAAAGTTTTTTAATGGTTTTATCATGAGTTACTGTTTTCATCCAGTCTCTACAGTTAAGGTATAGTAAATGAAGGCTTCAGCGCTAATCTTCAGATCACTTTTCACTATAGATCACCCTTTACTCAGTTAGTATGCTTCTGCTACCTTGTTTATAGCTGTGTTACCGATATATTTTCCCTGTTATGAAGTCAATGATGCCATCAGTAGCTGTGTCAGATGACTTGTACTGTAGGGTACGTTTTTACTACATGAAGCAGATGCTCTTTTTTATTTAATGCTAATTAAAAATCAATCTGCCTTCTGAGTTTCCCCATCTGCAAAACACATAGGCTTAGGAAGTGCGCCTGGGATTTTGATTAAGTACATGTTTTCCTTTCCTCTTCTTTTAAAGGTACGAATGAAACATGAGGAAAATGACACACAAACGTTTATGGTATGTGAAGGTTTTGAAATGTTTAGCCAATTTTTTATCTCTTTTTCTCTCCTTTCTTTTCGTCAGCTATATTGTGTGATTTCTTACATCTGGATCTTAGGGGAAACAGGAAGTTGATCTCTAATGACCATAGGGATTGCCTGCATGGATGTTTAAAAGATGTTTGGAAGAACATAAGGTAAATAATTTCATACTTCAAACACTGAGGTTTTGGTGAAGACCATATCAATGAAGAGGTTTTAGGAGAATATTAGAGAAACAGACTTGGCAAGTGTTGGTTGTTCCCATAACTGTCACCTACTGTCATAGCTGCCTAAAGCCCAATCATGCAACAACCCTTTTAATAATGACTGTTTTCTTGCTGCTGTTTTTATCCATTCTTCTTCTCACATCACATCATGAATTCCCCACTAATTTCATTCATTTAGGTGAAATCTATGCACAGAGGTAGCCAAACAGAATACAGGTAGCCAAACAATATATCCATCTTTCTCAGGGATGTCATTAGTGAAATGCAAAAAGATCTCAAGGAAAATGATTTTCTCTTCCAAGGACATCTCAATTTTAAGATAATTGTTCTTATATTCTTGAAAGGGAAAAGACAGTCATGTCAGGGTAGAATGATTTCTTCCATGCTGAGTGCACCGATCCATCTATTGACAGTATCTTCCTGAGTCTGTGTAGATGTCTACAAGGAGGTACATCCTCCAGAGTAGCTACAGGAAGGTGAAACAGAATGGGAAACCATACTAGGATTTTCTTATGGGCTCTAAGGTAAAACATAAAAGACCTTATCCTAAATGCATTTCCCATTTCTAGTTCACACTCCAGTGCAACCGATGTTATACAAGTATTACACTATATTTTATTTCATGTATTGAATGGAAATTGAAAGACAATTAAAGCAGCTCAATAATGGAGATGCGTAAACAGGAACTATGAATCACTTAGTGAAGACTGTTCAGTAGAAAAGCTAACATGCCCTAACTAATTTAGGAAAAATTGCTCATGATAGATTTTGCTGCTCATTATGAGTATTTTGCCGCTCATACTTAATTTCTGTGAAGATAACAAAGTTGCTACTAGTATGCTTAGATAGAGCACTTCCCTCTTTGGAAAGCCAAGTGATGTTGTCCTTATCTGAGCTGTTGTATCATTGCCAGTTTTCAAGAAGAGGAAAAAGAGGAGTAGAATAATTCAGTGGTCCCATTAGAAATAGTCTAAATTCAGAGATTCACATTTTTTCATTCATAGGTTGGGTAAAAATAACTTGAACACATCAAATTCCTATTGCAATGCCTATCATTATGAGATCAGCAGATGGAAAATAAGGAAGTGTATGGATTTTTTAAATCTTTCTTTCCCTTCCTCCAGCAAAAAGTAGAAATTCTGGAAGTCTGCGTACATAACAGTAAGTCACAGCAATTAATTCAGAAGGTATCTGTATGAATTAAAATACAAAAAATAATAATAATAAAAAAACCAAACAAATCCCAAATGGTAGATGTTTTGGTCTTCAGCTAAATGCAGAATGAAATTGGAAACCTAGCTTGATTTGCCTTCCATTGATTAAAAGCAAAAACTGCCCAACTTTTATTACTTAATATATTTGAGTCATCTTATTTATAGATTTGTTTTGTTACAGCAAAGTGTTATTTTAAAAGCTTTTTATAAAGCTGCAATATGATGTAAAATTTTGAAAGTATACTAGATTGTTAAAAACACAAGAACTAGGCATGAAGTCAATGGATAACCTGTCTACAGTCATGTTTTCCCATATGAGTGCAACAGATAAAAAATGTAATAAATTCATTCATCTACACCCACTTTAAATATCTGAGCTGATTAACAGTTTCACTGATGTGCGGCCAGACTTTGAAGTCTATCTTAGCTCTCTGGAATTCAACCAGCCACTTTCCAGACCATGTAATGCATTGCAGACCTTTCCACATTATGTATTCCAGATGGCCATATTCTTTTGTGTTTTGCCTTTCTTATTTAGGTTACTGGGGTAATTTGGGAATAAAACTTGCATGCTACAATGTGACAACTGACATACTGTTTTACTATCATGCTGCTTAGATACTGCTGATGGACTCTAATGAATGCTTATGAAGTTTGAGTTTGCTGTTTTTTCACCCTCTTTCAATCATTTTTATGCTTCTGTATAATGAGAAACTGAATGTGACAGATTCTTCATGTGTCACACATAAGTCTTGAGTTTTAGAGGGCTCACTGCCTTAAATTAAACTAATGGGATCTGACAGAACTTTGCATCTTTCATTGGATTTCTGTGTTAAGGAGAGCAGCCCACTGACTGAATTAGCTGAGGTCGCCAAACTTACTTTAAGGATCTATATCACTGTAATGTTTTACCCAAAGTTGAATTCAACCTTTCTCACAGGCCTCAGCAAGATCTTATCCAGTGCCACCTAAAAAAATTGTAGGTAGGCAGCCATGTTAATATGAAGCTCTAGTTCTCCTGAAAGGATCTGAGAATGTAGTAAATCTTCAGAGATACATTTGTGTCATTCATCACTCAGGCCCCAAGGTGAATAAAATGCCTCTTTGGCTTTTATGCCCTCTGTCCTCCTCTATAGACCTGGAGCAAAGATTCAGGTTTCCTAAGACTACATTATTCTCATCTCACTGTCCCCACTTTGCATCAATTTCTCATTCCTTCCTGGAATCTGATAAGTCAGGAGAAGTTGGAACTCATTTTGGACTCAGCACCAGAAACCACTATTTTTTTGCACATCTTACTTCAGTAAATGAAAAAAGGCATGGAAGCTGCCAAAAGCCTAGAGATTTAATATTAATTAATTGATTAATTAATTAAACATTGATTTGAATCCTGCAAACACTTAGATAAGAGCACAAGTGAAAATTCCAAATTTTGACACTATTAGGGACAACTAATTCTATTAGCAAAAAACTTTGTGAAGTATGATCTAAAATACCTTGCCATGGTTTTTATTCAATCAGCAGATTAAAATCTCATCACTGGACAAATAATTTGTCTTTTTCAATGCAATGCCTCAAAGAGCATCTGCCTTTAGGATAATATATTTTCATTTGAAGAGCTAGCTATTTGAAATAGTTTGCTTTGTATTGGTGCTCAGCTACTGCCACCCATAAGTACTGGCATCAGTACTTATCAGAAAGATTACTGGATGTCACCCAGGGAGTTATTAATGCTTAACTATTGCTCATACGGTTTTCTTGAGATCCCCAAAGCTATCCCATAGCCTCCAAGCTTTTCTTATATTGGCACTGAGCTAATGCCATCTGGAAACACAGATGTGGCTAGAAAACTAGTTTTTTCTTCAAACATGATCTTTGCTACAGTGACCCACTGTATCCACTAAAGCTTGTGTCAGCACTGAGAAGTACAGCCTCCAAATCTGCAGTGTGATGTGCTGTTACTGATCATAGAATCATTGAATCAAAGAATCATTAAGGTTGTAAAACACTTACAAAATCATCAAATCCAACTGTCAACCATCAGCACCATGCCCAGTAACAATGCCCCTATAATGTGGGATGTGCTTCATCCCCATCCAGCCAGTATCCCTCTCTTATTTCTGCTTCTGTTTCCACCTTGCAACAGCAGGAGAAATGTTCTAAGGGGAACCCTATGCCTAGGTACATTGTCTTGTACCAAAATCCTCACTGTTTTCAGTCTTTCAGATGATCTCACATCTTCAGTCACATTAACTGAAGTGTATAATGTACACTGTAAGCAGTGTATATTTTCCTTGAAAACCTCCTCTCTGACCTCTTCTCTACAAAGAACTATGGCCTTTCAAACCTCAAACTCTTACAAACTGGGCCTTAAAGAGACTCACGTCCTGGCACAGTGAATGCTGCTTAGATTGCAAAGGCAAAAGTCAAGAAAAATGACCTCTCCAGTAGTGAATGACACCACAAAGTAGTACCAGAAAATTGTTTCCCCTTCTGCTTGTAAATTTGATCCAACATCAAAAATGGTGCTTTTTGTTGTAGATCAGTCGTAAGTATAGCCCAGTTTTATTTTACTGAAACAGGTCTAACACTGTTGTACACCAAGTGTGATTTCTGTCTTCTGCATGAGATGTTTTCCTGTGATTCTTTTGTCATCTCATAGCTGCTGTCCTGGCACCTCACAGTGCTCTTATATGAGCTGAGTGCTTCCTAGTGATTTTATTTTCAGGAATATTATGGGAAAAGTTATTGGCATCTGACCCTCAAGGAATTATGAGCTTGACTATTTCTGCTGTAGTTTTCTTCAGTTCCCAGAAACTATTCAATATCCTCCAAGAAAATGTTTTCCTCAATGCTCTGCCTACAGCTCTGATAGGTACGAGAAGATGGACGTGCTACAGCTGTGTTTGTAAAGGAGTAGCATGGTTACAGAGTGAAACTACAATCAAATTTCACCACAGACAGTGTATTTTGTGCATGGATATGTCATGGCTGTTTCTTAAATTATACGTTTGCTAAAAAGTTTTATTCAGGTTCCTTCTGGAGTTCTTTTTATTTTCATTGACTTCATAAGAAGCTCTTCAAATCAAAGCAAATTAGGAACTCTCTGCATGTGGTATTAAAACAACAAAGCACTCCGTAGTACATTTCAGTGGGTTGGTGGGTTTTTGCCAGCACTTTTGACCAACAAGCTGTTGGTGAGAAGAAAGCCATCAAGTTAAATGGTGCTTATTCCACATTCTTTTACAAATCTTAGTACACAGAATAACACATTTCTGCTCCCAGAGACCAGCTTTTGTTTTTTGTCTTTGCTCATTGAACAGGAAATGAAACTATCTTCATATTTGCTGCAAGGTATTGTATGAAATGAAAAAACAACTGCCTGCTTTAAAAGAGGGAACTGTACTTTTTGCAACAACAAAAGTTTTATGGGTTCCTGATGTATGGGTTAACCTAGATGAAGAAGCAATCTTTTTGCTTCTTCATCTAGGTTAAAATACTGCTTGTTTTAATTCTCAAGAGCTGTAGCTCTGTGACATTGCTCTGCTCTTTGGCACTCTTGCTTGTTACAGTGTTTTAGAGATTAAACAAATTCTCCAGAAAACTATTCTGAAAAGGTATCTCTTATCACTGAAAGAAAAGTCTTGGAAGGGGGCTACTTATTTTCTGCAATTCATATGCTGCTCATGCTTTTGTAATGGATATCACAGTGCCACAAATATTTTTAGGCATACACTTGCAGTCTAAGTAGATATCCTTACATTTGCCCTGTGTATTTTTGGCCGAATGCAGTTGCCATGTGTAAGCCACTGTTCCCAGCTCATGCAGTGGTGAAGGCAGGTACCATTGACAGCTCACATAGACACAGCATGTCTTCTCAGTACTGGAGCCAGGGGTCTGCTAACCTGGGCTCACAGTGTGGCCACAATTGTGAGTTAGATGAGCAAACCTAGGAGCTGCTCCACTCTCATCTGGCTTTAGAGCACTGTTTTCATTCTTGGCAATCAAGCAGCCCCTCCAGTGCCACCATGTTGTCCATGCATGAGCACTGGGCAGGGAGCAGAGGACAGTAACTGCACAAGCTATGTCAAGCAACTCCACTGTGAACACAGAACCTGTGGTCATCACTGCTCCGGTGCAGTCAGAGAACTGTTTATTTTTGTTGTTTGTTTGTTTGTTTTTTTAGATACTGCTGAAACACAGTACAAACAAACAATCACTAAAGCACATGAAGTGCATTTTTGTCACAAGTAAAAACAGTGCAAATCTCCCATTTCTTTCTTGTCCCTGTTTTAACAGATGGATATGTTGCTGGGACATCAGCTGCTGCTAGAGTAAGCTGTTGTATTTAGTGCCTTTAGGATTTCTTCTTCACTGTGGACACCAGGACAGGGCAATCCCACTTATTCTGAGAAAATGTAAGCTGTGATGGGAACAGCAACTGTAACAAGCTTTGATTTCATTTACTTTGAACATGTATCCTTCAGCTACACTTCAGCTTTACTTCCATGGGTGTTGTGAAATCAAGGCTTGTGATGGTTAGGGAGATGGGCCAAAAAACAAAAGAGTGACAGTGAGCTAATGAAGAAAACTAATTTACTTAATAAGATAGCAGAATGCAAGATAACACAATAAAATGCAATATAATTGGAATTGAAGCTAATAAATCAAATAAATGACCAAAAGCGTCCAAAAATCGAAGGCCTTGCTTTTATGCTGTAGGTGAGATGGCTAGGGAGCACACACTGCGGAGATGAGCAGCAAAAGAGAAGCACAGTCTCATGGCTCTCAGTCAGTTTTATCTTTCCCTCTGATGGGAAAATGGAGATGGAATAATGAAGTCTTCTGGGATCAGTAGTTCATTCTTTCTCTTCTGAGAGCAAGTTCCCAGAACTATCAACAATCCATGGGAGTGCAGCATTAATTTTTTAACTCCCAGTGCACTATATAATGTTATGATGTGGAATATGAATAATAAAAATTTATAAAACCATGACAAGGCTGCCATAGTACTAAGTCATGTTCCTTAACATGTCCTTAACAAGTCTAAGTTCCTTAGTCATTATGATCTGATTCTAATCCCAGTTAAGTATCCTGCAAATCTTCCATTTTAATAAATAAATGCTACTTTCACACAATTGGAATTTGACTCAGTGCTTGCCCAAAAAGCATAAATGAGACCTTAGTAAAACTCGGAGTTGTTGCATCCATTTTAAACAACTGCAGCATTTTTACTTTACTGTTGGTAAGGTTCTCAGTATACTCCAAAGTAAACAAAAGTAGATTGAAAAGATAGTGATGGAAAGCCCTTCTTCAACTGCACTGAAAAGAACTGAAGGTCTGCTCCCCTATCCTGCTTCAGATCAGCTTCTTCAGACTTTGCCCATGATCTTGAAATGTGGATTTCCCCAAGCATTCCTACTGGTAATAGAATAGCGCTGAGGCTTTGCCTTGTGTTTTCTTAAGCCTTAAACTCTATGGCAAGTAGACCTTGAGGGCATGTGAGATATCATGCACACCTGCTCATCTCACAGATTTTTTGTCCTTCCAAACCCTTCACTTTGTGAGTTACAGTGACAACTGAATAACAGTTCATCATCCACTGTTTCTCTGGAGTAAATGCTTATCTCTGATTTCCCTGAGAAGGCAGGCAAGGAGCACAAATGTCCCAAGGCTCTGGAGCCAGGGCTGAGGTATAGATGGCCTCATGGGCATCCATTGCAGGTTTACATACCCGTGGTTCGCCTCCATCAAGTGTTTGGTTCAACAGTCTCCTGTAAGACAAATTCTATAACGGGTAAGTAAAGAATTTTCTTGCTGTAATTTTCCTTGCTTGAAGATTATTACTACTATTCCCACTTTCATTATTAGTAATAGGCAAGATATTTCTTACTGAAGTATATGCTTATGTAAGTGCATGGACATCCTCATATGCATCCTCAGTGAGATTCTGGCCCTGTTATCTGCAGTGTAAGGGATATCCTGAGGCAAATGAGAAGGTCTGTGGCTGAGAAAAGAAACTGCTCTAGAAACAGTTTTCAGGTGATGGTCAGCATAAAGGGTAGTATTTTTGTTGACTCTTTAAGAGTAGAGGCATCATCATAAGCATGAAGAAAAAAGAAAGGTGCAATACTAAACAAAACCCACAACATTTGTTGTAGAACATGCTGCTGAAATCTGATCTGGTGTGAAAAAAGGGATGAAGGGAATTGACAAAGGCTTACACTCGAACCTGTCATACTGAGGATCAGGGATCCTGTGAAAGAAGGCAATTACACATTAGTTCCATACAGTCAAAGATATTCCCATTTACAGACATCTCCCGGACAAAGTGAGAATGTTGAACACAGCTGTGCACAGCCAAAGCTCAGTGAATAGCAAACTATGCACTCATCCATGCCTTCTTCCTTTTCAGTTCCAGTGATGATATTATTCATATTTCAACCACAATCGATGTTGCATTGTGTTGTCTTAGAAAAGATAGCATTCATGTTTTAGTTAAACATTCTTTTCTGAACTCTCAGTCCAAGGTAAGTAAGAATTAAAGATTTCCAGGCGCATGGAACACCATTAGCAAGCTTTTTTTTTTTTTTTCTTCACAATTATTATGTCTCTTTTCTAGAAGCAGAAAACAGACAAACAACAAACAAAAAAGCCCAAACAAATAACGTTTAAATAGTTATGATTAAGGGAGTAATTTTTAATGAAGTTTTGTTTATTTCCCTACCCAGAGATATGTAGAGATATGTGACTGCAAGACCAAACCCATGTCACCAGAGGAGCAAAAGAGTAATCCTTCAGACATGCTGCTTCAGAGGATCATTCGTCATGTTTGCAATCAAGAAAAAAGAACATGCCAACCTATATCCTGGATATTTAGGGAAGCCTGTGAGCCTTCCTTTTTTATCTTTTTTTCTCCAGCTTCACCAAACATGAGGTTGAAGGTGTTAGAGGGTACAACTCTGCCTTTATGCTCACTTATATGTCTATTGTCCAAGAATTCAACTAATCCCTTTTTTTGCAGTCTTCTTGGCACCACCTGCCTCCTCAGCCTTCCCTAGCAGCAAGTTCTAGAAGATCACTGTGCATATTGTAACTGAGTACTTTTTTTAAAAACCTCATTTAAGGTTTCATTAAGTGCCCCCTACCTCTAGTATTGTGATATTGAATGGCAGGTCCACATTCAAGTTATCTACCACCATTACAATTTTGAAATTTGTCGTATCATCCCTCAACCTTATTCTCTCTGTACCAAAGAGTACTAACTCTTCTTACCCCTCCTACTAAGGCTGCTGCTCTGCCAACTTAAGCATTTTAATTTCCCTTCTCTTTGTGGTTTCCAACCTCATTATGCTGCTCCTTGAGCTTCAGAGATTGACTCTGCACGTAGCAGTCTGGAGTTTTATTAGGTGGCAAAATGATGTCCTCTGCCATTAAGAGATGTTGCTCAACATCCTGTTGGCTTTAATGAAAGCAGGGTTCACAGAGCTAACGTAGACTAGAGAGCAAAGATGTGTTCAGAGTCTTCAGTGCTTTGACTTCAGACAACTGGACAGAGGACAGGGTTCACAGAGGTCCTGAAACCTTTGCTGATTCACCCAAGGGCATAAATAGTGCCTGATGCCAAACATTTGTGAAAGATAAGGTAACAGTTTTGAGACTGACAGGATACTGGTACCAGCTTTCATTCTGTATGTTGCTAGCCCAAAAGCAAGTGCTTGCTTTGCCATTCTCTTCTGTAGAGGAATGGTGGCCTGGACAAAGGGTACATGATGAGCCATGTTTTCTGTGGATAACATTTATTTGCTCCAACTGGAATGTTTTAAGGTGAAAAATAGAAAAGAAAAATAGATTTCTTTAAACTTGTTTTTTTCTTCTGCGTTGAGACAACACATATTTTTCAGCACAGAAATCAGACAGCTTGCCAGCTGGCACACATGCTCAAAGAGAGTTGTCAGCATCCAGCAGTATCCTGATGGATGATGACCTATGCGTGGTCAGATTGGAGTTTTGGTACAGATGCTGTGGGACTGCTCACAACCAGATGTCCCAGCCCCTCTCGAAGACACAGTCACCAGTTCTCTTCTCTCTGCTAGCCAGTGTGTTTTGAAATCAGTGCTCCAAAAAACAATTTTAAAAATTTTAAAAATAAAAAAATCAAAACCCCGAAGTCCAATTTGAAACTGTACAGTGCATTTTTATAAGAGCATATTTTCACTAAAAGCCATGCATTTCATAGAACAGCAAATCACCTTCAGAACTACCAAAATTCTGATTATGGTAAGTATTTTCTTCAGGAAAATTCTTCTTCAGGAAGGTCTCTTTTGCTTGAGTTTCTTTCTGAGTCTGAAGATATCGGCAAGCTTACAATTTGCTGTGGAGCTAACAGTTTGTGTTACATTTTGTGGTTATATGAAGCACAACTCATATTCTAATAAACCATTCACATATTTTTTAAATCTAGTTCTCATCAAAACCCAACTATTACAGGTGCACCTTGGGAAAGAGAGCTAATAATTTGACATGATTCATGTAGTGAGGACCCAACACCTCCAGCCATTATTTTCAAGTGCTGTTGGCATTAGTTAATATTTTCCACATTTACTTTAGGCAATTTCCTAGTTTTCTATAGACAAGTAAAACATTTCAGTAATGACACCCACAGCTCTAAACCACTACTTAGCACTTAATGAACCAATTTAAACCATGTCAATTTGATTCCGATTTTCTGCCATGCGAAACAGCTGCTTTTGCCAAGACCAAAAGCTGGACATAAAGAACAGTAGCATACAAGCACATCTCTTGCTCTAGGTGTAACTCACACCTACATAAAATTGCATTTCAAACAACATTCAATATAATGTAAAAAAAAATTAATGAACTTACAGGCTTAACTGTGAGTTTGTAACATCTTTCACAGTCCTAAAATTTTGGTTTTGTTTTTTTTTTTTTTGTTTGTTTGTTTTGATGATGAAAGAAAGGCTCAATAGCTGTTTTTTTTGTTGTTGTTGTTGATGAACTGTGGTTTTGTACTAAAATGTCTGTAATATTTTGATGAAAATATCAATTTCCACAAGACTTGACTGCTGAAATTTAACCTTTAAAATAAACTACAGAGTTTATAGCACCTTTGTAAAAAATTTTTTTACAGTAATGCATTCTATTCATACTGAAAGAAAACCCATGTCTGGAAAAAAATGTGAGTCCTTTGGGCAATATACACATTAGTGCATTTGTAGTTCAAATTTTTGTGCATTTTTATCACCACTATGCATCAAAGGCAGGGCTGAGATTTATTAACAAACAAAATACACAGCCGTATCTTTCTAATACTGCTGCACGTGGATGACAGTGGTTCTGTAATAACAACTTTTACAATTTGCAGTTTTACAATAAACACTATTTTACAATTTGGTGGAAAAGGAAATTGTAGCTTAGTCATTCCTGCTGCAGAAGGATGTTCTTGATGTTCTTTTTGCTTTGTAAAATGGGAAGGGGATATATATCCAGCTCCCTTCTGCTACTGGGGAATTTAGGGCTGGATCCTAACAAAACCTTTCATAAAAGAGCATCATTTTTATCTGCCTGCATCCTCCACCAAGAATGTCAATGATTTACAGGCTGGTTTGGCCCAGTTCTGTGATTGGCAGGGCCAGTTCTTCCTCTCTTCTGGACAGGTACCAGGAGCTTGAGCATTAACAGTTAAACTCCCAGTGCACTACATGATGTGATGATGTGGAATACCGAAAACCAAAAATCATAAAACCATCACAAGGAGCTAACCAGCTGTGGGACAGCTTATACCTAGACAAACACAGCAGAAGTCTGTCAGCAGCTCTGGGTTATGTAGGAAGTGATTGCCTGAGGGAAAAAGCTGGTGGAATTTGCTATATGTTTTCCTGTTTCACAGCAATACAATGGCAGATTTAGCTGCATAGCTTTTCTCCTGTTGTCTGGTTTCTAGTTGTTATTGAATGCATTTGTAAATAAATGCAGGGTCAAAAAAGCAATGGATAACACAGAATAAAGGTCTGAGATGGTAGAAGTGGAGCAATCCCATCACAGTTCATGGTCATTTAGATAAAGGAAATCATCTGGAAGCTTTCCTAGAAAAAAACACGAGGCTATGTGAGTACAGACATTGAGTTTATTCTGCAACCACCCTATGTGGCATAAAATCACAAATTAAGAAGGTGTCAATCCAAACTGTACTAGTGAACCTGAACTTCATGTACCTACTAAGAGGATTAAAATACATTGATTTTTTCTTTACCCACATTTCTCTACTGCTTGTGGCATCTCATCACCCCAAGGCAGAAGCGCCAGTAGCCTTGTCTTACCAAGTTACATCCAATCCAGTCAGTTTTGCTTCACATCCAGTACATATACTGAGCAGATATTGATCCACAGGCAAATGCTAAGATTGGAGTGATTCTGTTAATGCAGCCTGTATATGTTTTGTCACCTACTGCTGTTTGAGCAGATGACTAAGGCTACTTTCACATAAAGATCTTCCGAAACACAATAGGAGCAGAACTGGAGAACCAACATTCACACCAGATGTACATTAGGCACTTTATTTTGGACTAATTCTGTTCCGATTTTGTGCTAAATGCCCACTAGCAGTGGGAATACTGTCAGTGCACTGCTGGGGGTGTGATTTCTGGTTTAGACTAACCATAAAGGAATGCAGCTTCTGTGCCCTGAGACCAGTCAGTGATGTGAACTCCATGTGTCAAACAGGATTGATTGGGAGGCTCTCTTCAGAATACTCTGTTATCTTAAATGCTGAAGTTATTCAGGGAACTAGCTCCCTTAGTGGTCCAGTAATTTTTGCTGTTGCAGTTGTTCATGATGCTGCACCAGAGAATTTACAAGAATAAAGAGATCTGGTCAGCTTAGCTGCACACCTGTGTACAATTGAGTATTCTCACTCTACTGGCCTCAAGGTACTGTTACACTATTGATGGGTATTGACAGGTACAGAGGTCCTAAGCATATGCTTAGTATGCAATGCATTTGTAAAACAAAAACAAATGCTGTAACATGTATTTTATATAATTTGATCAACATTCTTCCACATTCTTCCATCTAGATAACTGCATGTAGGAAATAGGTGTAGTTCAGATAGAAACAGATGTTTCAAGGGGGGAAACCAGGCACACCTTATGATTTGTAGGGTGTCAAAGTTTGTGTTAGTACCTGGGGTAACCCTTGTGATCTCACCAGAGCTATCACCATCTGTGCTAGTCTGGAACCTGTTCCAAAGACTGAAAACAGTGTGTTGTGCCACTGCGGAAAAGAGTGAGGTGGAGACACCAGAAGGGCACGCAGCATGTTCAGTTATCTATTCTTACTCTGCCTGTGCTAAAGGCTGACACGTGAATGACTTTCCCTGGATGCTTCCTTTCCCTTTCTGAGCAGCAGGTGACTCAGCTGTAGTAGGCAGGTGTAGTTCCAGCCAGCCTATCAATGTAGGTATTATGTGTTCCCTGGCAAATTCTATGAGCCTGGGGAAAAGCAGGCTTTTTTTTTTCTTTTTTCTTTTTTTTTT